>NW_006921599.1:3340402-3375633 GCF_000298275.1 Orycteropus afer afer
TGTACCCAAATCTAGAGTCCGTTCTCAAAGCTGCTTCTTAAATACTGCAAGCTGGCCACACCCTGAAGGGAACTAACTAGCTGCTCACAGCAGATTCCAACATGGAATTGATTATACCACATCCAGTCTCATCATGGGGAATAAGTACATCCAGATGCCACGCCACTCATGGCCCAGCCAAATTGAGACACTGCAGTGAATTGCTTGATGTGACCCTTCTAGCCATTGTCCTCCATTCTGTGGTGTTTTGTAAATCCCATTATCCATGCCTGTTTTGGGTGGTGTGGTAGTTAAGGTCAGGTAGCAACTTGGCTTGGCAGCTGGTAGTAGTCATTCCCTATAATGACTGGCAATCGACTCTGTGATGGGATTTAGGTTAATTCTGTTGGGGCAACACAGGTGGAATGTATCTTGAGTCCTGCCTTGCTGGAGGGTATAATTCAAATCACCTCCCTTAGCTTCCCTGAGGGTATACCTACGAATCTTCCCAGATTCGCTCTCCTCTTGCTCTGGCTTTGTTTTCTTGGCTCATCCTCATCTCACCCCTGGATTTGGGACAGCAGCTGCCGTCTGATCTGCTGATCGAGATTCATCAAACCCCAAGAGTTGGGAGGATCCGCCAGACCTACTCACGGACCTGGGACTCGCCAGCCTGCCAGCCTCCACCACTACGTGAGATGAACCTTTGGGTGTCTGTGAGTTCTGTGAGGCGTTACAGCGAAATACAGAACCCTAAGACTGGGGAAATTACTGGGAGGAGGAGGGGTTAATGTCTGAAATGATGGAGTGGCATGGTAGTTTGGACACTTGGGACATCTTTGACCTCCGCCTCATGGGGACCGGCCTTGTGCTGATCTTTCCATTGTGTCAAGCAGACACAGTGTTAATTACTACACTATGTAAAGTTAGTAATGTTACATAAAAGCCCATTGCTGATTGAAATGCATGAAAAATTAAACATCTAAAATTAATTCTTGCAAAAGGATGGATTTATTTTGCAAGACCAATGACTTATTCATTGCAAACATATTTTTCAACAACATAAACAGTGACTATACATGTGGACCTCACCAGGTGGAATACACAGGAGTCTAATTCACTACATCTGCCTAAAGAGGCCGTGGGAAGCTCAGTATCACCAGTCAGAGTGAGGCCAGAGGCTGACTGGGGAAAAGACCATCAGTCATTCAAGATGAAGTTGAAGAAAATGAAAACAAATCCACAAGAGCCAAAGTATGACCTCGATTATATGCCACCTAAATTTAAAGACCATCTGAAGAACAGGTTTGATACATTAAACACCAGTGACCAAAGACCAGATGAGTTGTGGGATGACATCAAGGATGTCATACATAAGGAAAGCAAAAGGTCATTAAAAAGACAGGAAAGGAAGAAAAGACCAAAATGGATGTGAGAAGAGCCTGAAACTTGCTCTTGAACAGAATGTAGCTAACATGAATGGAAGACGATGAAATAAAAAAGCTGAACAGAAGATTTCAAAGGGCAGCTCAAGAAGGCAAAGTATTATTAATGAGACGTGTGAAGACCTGGGGTTAGAAAATCAAAAGAGAAGAACATGTTTGGCATTTCTCAAACTGAAAGAACTGAAGATAAAATTCAATCCTCAAAGGCAATGTTATCCAGAATTCTACACAGGCAAAATACTGAACAATGTAGAAAGTGTCAAAAGAAGACGGAAAGAATACAGAGTCACTGTACCAAAAAATATCGGTCAATATTCAACCATTTCAGGAGGTAGCATATGATCAAGAACACATGGTACTGAAGGAAGAATGGGGCTCCAGCATGCAAATATCATGAGGATGGCGCAGGATCGGACAATGCTTTGTACTATTGTACACAAGGTCGCTGTTAGGATGGTACCTAACTGTAACAAAATCAATTGCTAAAATATTTTATTAAAAATAAAAAAATCTAAAGGATAGGTTATTTAGGATACCATGCAGGCACACATTTTAACTTCTTGAAATAAGAAAAACCACAACATGCTTTTACTTTAGTGTAAAAATCAATTTATTATATAACAATCATACAGAATGCTTTTTATCCATCTATGAAGAAAAATGGCTTCCCTTGCCTCCCTGTCCACCCCAATCATGATACTATGTGCTCAAGATACAAGTACTTTCAAAGGAAGAAAAATAAAAAGCCTGACATCCTTATTTTCCAAATAAGGAAGCCTCCAGAAACATTCATAAACGATATGGGAATACTGAAAAGAACTAGAATTATCTCTTACACACTAAATGTTGTTCTGCCCATCATAGTAAATGTCATTTTTTTTTTAACTAAATAATGAGAAATTCTTTGATGGGCTGAAAAATTGTTTGATTCTAAGCAGTAAACATTCCATTTTTGTTAGTTTTTAAAAATTGGGGAATTACTGGATATGCTTATAGTATTCATGTAAGAGTTTTCATTCCCATGAGTAAGAGAAAATTTGGGAAAAATTATACAGATTTTTAATATTTTTCACAGTTCTATTTTCGAAAAAACATATTAAAAATTAAACAGTTTTGTTTCTTAAAGTTGCAACACTTAATGACAGGATAAAATATTTACCTGATTCAATTTTTGTGGCTAAGATTTCAAAGCTCTGTGGATTTTTATCAGCCCTTGAATGGGTTTAAAGTTGTAAGTTTTCAATTAAGCTTCACTAGAATTAAAGACTAACTTGGAAACAAGCTCCTGAGACCTGTAATTAAACCCTGGCATTAACTTGCAGCAATAAACTACGTAGGTTTTTCACTTTGATCCAAGAGGTTTCAAGCTGCCTTGACTTAGAGCTGCTTGACTCTGGCACCTGCTGAAGGACCACTTCCCTCCCTGCTAAACAGACATGAAGCACATGAAAGCTGAAATTGCAGGTATAATGCTGAGCAGTGGGACGGAGGGACTCATGACAATTAATATGAACACAATGAATAACCAGTGATGTCTGTCTTCTCTCTCTCTTAAGTCTTGTTTTCACCTAGAATGCACATCGGTGGTAGATTAGCCCATGCTTGAGATGTAAAACCGAACTAGACTCTTAAGTTCTCTCTCCAAGGGCCTTTTTCCATAGTCCAATCTGTGATTTGTCATAGAGGAGCAAAAAACACAAACTTGAAGCTAGCCCTTGTTTTAAAATGAATTTTTGGGAGAACAGTACAGTGACTGCAGTTACAAAGTGATGCAAGACGAGGTGGTGATTAAGCATTAAGCACCCTAGAGCAAGTCAGTTTTAGGAAAGTGTAAGAAATGCAAGAGTAAGTGGGTATTAGACAGAAGATGTCTGTCTGTTCAGTAGAAATGGATGAACTGTAGAGAAGGGGATGTTACAGCTCACTCACCCTGAAGTACATACTGAGAGTTAATCACCTTTCAGTAAGTCAGCTAGAATCCTGAGAAGGGTAGTTTATATGAATTAAAAGTTAGAAGTCTGTACAATCCTTTTTTACAGGGAAAATAACTTTAAAAACTATAGCTTAGTAAACAAGATGGCAAGAAAGAGAAAGAAAGTCATCTCAAATAGATGGCAGTGTGTTGGGACAACAGGAAATGCCTTTCTGGCGCTTGTATGTTTCATTGTCTGCATTATGACCTAAAAACTTACTTGAAAAATGTAGGTAGGAAAGAGTCAAAGCTGGCAAGTCCATTTTATAGGTATACGTTAATCTTCATCAGATCCTCAGGAAATAGTGTTTCCATTCTTAATACAGTTTAACAGCAACAGTAGTACAATACTTTAAAGAGGGAGGAAATGTTCACTAAATGCCTTTTCTCTGCTTTGTGCACCCTTCTCAGTAGAGATAGCAACACCTGAGCAGGGAAGGGATGCGCTGCATTTGCCAACTTGGCACTTGTTATCATGGCTCATCACCAGCCCACGGCTCAACGGTGACATTCTGCTAGAGTATTCCACCTTTTTCTTCCTCTTTTCAAAAACGTAAATAATCTGCAGAGCTGTAGCAGGTAATACTACCAAATGGGTTTACAAGAAATAGCTGACAAATTCAATGTTGATTTTGCCCCACTGCTGTTCATTTTGATTTATAAGTATTCCACTTGCATATACATTCTAAGGAAAAGGGCAGACCAGAATCCAGTCCTCATTCAGAAAGGTAATGGACAGCAGATGTAGATCCTGCTTTTAGTGTAATGCATGCTGTCTGTCTACACACCAACCTTGGCTGACTAATGAGGCAGACATAAATGTATGACTGTTGAGGAAACCACATTAAAACTGAGGCACTATTCCTACCCAAAGCCCCTGAGTTTTGAGGATTTGGCAGAGGATGTTTTCTTTTCGAAAAACTAATCTTCAAATTGAAAAACAAATTTCATCACTGTATCACTAAGCTTAGAATTAGGAGTGGTTGTGGGTATTTGACAGACAAGACTAGTTTACGAGAGAGTGAGTTTTGTTAGATATTTCTTTCATTTATGATCCCATTTTAATATCTTCTGGGGTTGATTCTGAAAGGAACAGATGGACTGATTACTTTATGCACTGGCAATTATTGCTTAATATAGATTAGAACATACCCTGTATTTAGAAGGTAATTAACATTTATGGTTTAAACATTTTAATCTGAACAAAACTTTTTCTATTGAAGACTTGGGTGGGGAGAAAAAGCTCCATGTAACTGGCTTTGTATGTGTATAAGGCATTGTAAAGAAAGTTTTTTGTAAGAGGAAGTATGTGTGGGGAGGGAGGGTGGAAGGGAGGAGCTGCACCAGTTATGAGATCTACAGAGTTCAGCATCATCTCAGTGCTGACCAAACCATGTAGTTAACATGTTAACCTAATGGCAATAGCTTAATACATTCTGGGTACAAATGATTTATAAACTCAAAAGAAATTAGTTTTATGCTAAATCATATATAACTTTCAATTCAGTCTTTGCTTTAAAACAAGCGAATCTGTTAGGGTATTATATATGCTTTTCCTGTTACTCTATTTTTATTGTGCTTTCTTGCTCATCACTCCATTGGTTGCAGCGAAGTAGGCTTTGGAAAAACCGTTCTTAACTTCTTTCCCTGCAGGTAGCTCTTCTACAACTTTCTTTGTTGGCTTTTTCCGGTATGTCTGTTGGATGTATATATTTGAAGGAAAAAAATGAAGAAAATAATTTTTAAATGAGAATTAAATGTTGTCTCTAATGTTGCATATAGTCTAAACAATGCATGATTTTGTTGGGTGCTGGCCTTTCTAATAAGAATTCTTGCTTGTTTGTATGACCATTTTTAAAACTGGTTAAAGATAAAACCCAAGAAAAATACAGACTTCAATGAAAAGTTGTTTCTTTCATCTTATCTACTTAGGCTCAAATTTGTATATTACAGGATTAGATTTGAATTATGCTGCATTAGTCACTTACTTGGGAAAGACAAAATTTTTTAAAAAATAATTCAAGTGAAAGAATGCTGTTATTTTACAAGTCCTAATACCTGGTGTTGAATAGGAAAATTAATAACAGAGATCTTAACTTTGATTTTAAGGTTTTTCTTATCCACAAAACCAAATAGTAACCATGAAAAAAGCCTGATACAAATTGCAAAGGCCAGCCAGAAACTGCTTTACAGCAAAATAACTTTGTCTTACTGGCTAGAAAGGATCAGTTGTCAAATGCTCACCTAATTTAAATATCAAAAAGTCTCTTGGCTGCCAGTGGGTAGAGGGCCAACTTACAAGCGGCCAGGCCAGAGGCACCTTGTAGCAGTTTATCTCAGTAAAGGGGGTAGGCAGGGTTCAATGCAGCATGGTTGATCTTTCCCCTGACCCTCTATTTTGTAGCTTTGTTTCCATCAATGGTTATAACTCCAGAGGAAAACTTTTCTCTCTTATAAAAGACAAAGCCTCACCAGTCCAATTTCAGAAATACAAGAGCTGAAAAGCTGTCAAAAGCTCAGTTCTCACAGTTGTACCATGTGTAAAACCACCATGGGTTAACTTTCAGCAAAGGCAAATTAAAGAGTAAAAAAGCACTTCTCGTTTGTCTAAAGAACACAATTTTGAAAAGTCCTGTTTTGAGTATGAATGTAAGTTCTCATTTTCTTTCACGAAGAGTTCTATTTCCCCTGTCCATAAAGGACAGCAAGATCTACAGCCATCTGAGGCCTCTGCTCTGCTACCATTTTCATCAGTTCTTATAAAAGAGAGTCAATTGAAGATTGTATTTTGAAACTCTCTTCATTTAAATTGTTAATTAAAATGAAAATGACACTTAGTAATGTGTAAGAGCTTAAATTTTAAAGCTCTTGGTTTGTGGAAGGGTGGTTTACAATGGAAGCCCTAACTCCATTTTGAGTCTTGACATCAGTTCAGACACCGGTTGAGTTCTTTCTGACCTTCAACATCGTGGCTGTGCACAGACAAGCTTCAGCACAAACCTGAGGCATAGTTTGCTCTCAGGATCAGTGGAGGTGAATGTCACACAAAGAACTAGGGAACTTGTAAGTGTGTCCTTTTCTAGTTTAAATTAAGGTCGGGGTCCTTTGTAGCCTGGTATTATTTTGTGGCTCGGACTCAGGCTGCATGGTCATGAGTTATATCTGGACCGCCAGCTAGCCAGGTAGTCAAGCCCAGCAACAGTCGTGTAAATCTTCAATTATGTATATGCCCCAATCAAGTTCCTTTCCCCACTTCTGTAGTCCCACCTGCAATAGTGATGAATTGATCTGCCACCAATCATGATTTGTGATGACTTCCTTTGTTTCCAATCATATACAATTAGCCCCAATGGCCGTGACTCAGCAGACTCCATTCAGCTTTCTTACTTATACATGCTGATGGTTTCCTTTAATTTGGATGATTGTCTTTGTCCTGTCTAAGGCTTAATACAAGTGTCTCTATTGAACCTGTATGAATCTGGGGTCTCTTTTCCCTTATAACAGTGAAGAAAAAGTAAATGTGACCTTTCCATACTGGTTTGTCTAAATTTTTTCCAAAGAAGCAGAGAGTGTACCCCTCACATGGTAGCTACTATGGGAATAATAATTTTTAATAATCTATAATAATAATATTTTTAATATTAAATTAATTAAGCCAATGTTTTTCTCCATTCATATAAATTTCCTGGCTCTGTCTTACTCTATATAGTATTTAACTTTTAGATATTCGACTCAGGTTGCAGGATGTAAATACATATGCAAATTCAGATCTGACTCAATGATATATTTGATACATTATTATATGCATGCATTGAATAATGTTTAATAGAATGCCCACTAAACTATTAACAATGGTTATCAGAGGAGGAGGAGGAGGAGGAAGAGAAGGAACATGGGGAAAGGAGATAGGAATGCAAGTTTAACTTTTTCTTTATGCACTTTTGTTATTTGAATTTATCAATAAGCAGAAGATGGTGCAGGATGGGGCAACGTTTTGTTCTGTTATATGTAAGATCACCATGAGTCAGAGCTGACTTGATGGCACCTAACAACAACTAATTTTTAATCAGTAAAATTACACAAATATATAATGTAACAGTGCATCATCTGTTATGTTTGACCAGTGAGTATTTCCAGTTCACTTACCTGGACATAAAAATTCAAGAACAGGATGACTAAGGTAAGCATGTAGGAAGACTGGAAGATGAGACACCCGAAGGGGAAACCACAGGGCTTGACGACAGCGCTCATGGTGTGTGTGATGGTGAGCACAAACTGGACCTGCGGGAGCAGCAGAGAGCATCACTGGGAGGGACCCTTGGACCTCGACTCTTAGAGCCAGGTAATACACCATTCTGAACTTTTATAATAATTTATAAATCAAGTACCATTACTCCCTAAATTTTGCAGGAATGAAACAAACAAATAAGTAAACATTAAGGGCATCCCACTAGTCAATCCAGACAACTTATCTGAAATTATATTGGTAAGTACTGAGCAAGAGCATCCCAAATTAACTTAAGGCCCCCAACATGAGATGCTGGCTATGCTAAAGGTCTGAGGCCAAACTCCATTTGGAATCCTAAGTAACATCAGCATTGAGAATGCAGCCTGTGGTTTCTGTGGCTCTCCACTGTACCCTGAGAAAAGTACTTGGTAATTTCAGAGAACAATGCTACTTTGCTCACTTGCTTAAGAATACACCCTGCTCAGGAAAACTATGTCCAAAACAATTCTCAGAACAAACACTTACTCAGGATCAAGTTTAGAATGTAGCCACAATCTGCAGTCACAAATCAAGGCCAGATGTACTCAATTTAATGATTACTTTGTAACTTTTAAAAAAAATTTAGGTTGCAATCAGTATCATGAAACAAAATCTGTGTAAACTGTTCAATGGAAAACTCATTTGTTCTGTAAACTTTCACCGAAGCCATAATTAAAAAAAAAAATCTATCTCTCTCTATATAAATGTCTGTAATCTCCTACCCATAAGATATACCCTCACCCAATTTTGTAACCATTACCTAAGTGTCAACCAATCACTGCATTTTTACTTAAGTTCCTGTTTATTTTCTTATAAAAACTCATTGAACTATCTCCTCCTTGGATTACTTAGTTCAGAATCCTCTGGATCTTGTGATGCCCAACTGGCAAACTGCCTTGCCTCTCAATAAAAGTTCTTTTAATTTCAACCAGGTGCCATAATTTTGCTGTAGGACATTTCATAGAATTGCCCATTGTTAATTTCCTGATGGGAAAGTAGCAGTTAAAATTATTTAGATAAAAATGATTTAAGAAGATAAAATAGGTATTAAGAGGATAAAATAGGTATTTATCTCCATTTTAAAATAAGGCACTTCTTATTAGAAGCAAATTGTATACACAAGGGACACTTTAACGCAAAGGGTTTAATTCTTAAATAGCCATTTTTAGAGAAAAATATGCAGCCTCATCAGACATAGAAAAGCCTTGACTTCTGAGAAAAGTGATTTCTGCTTCCTTTCCCCCATCCTTGAGAATATTTAGACGTGGATATTTCCACATGGAGAAGAACTGAAAGAAGAGCTAACATACCAGTTGAGCCTGTGTGAGGTATTTCTTCCACCAAAGATACTTGTGCATAGATGGAAACACAGAAAGTCCATAATAGGAGTACATAAGAATGTGGATAAAACTGTTCAGTGTTGGTCCAAAGAAACCTATAAAAGTACAATATGAAAATTACTGGCCATCTAGAAAGTGAGACTGTTGATTCTTTTTTCCCAAATGAGATTCTCCCTGTGCACTGCAGTTGAATACCGATAAACAAATAAGGCACCATCATGTAACAAAAGCTACACTGATATATCCAAGATTCAGCAAAAACTCTCCAGATAGAAGGACTGAACTGGGGAGTTTTTCAGTCAGAATGCCAACCAAACAGACAATTTCTGATTTGAGTAGGTTTCACTGTCTCTATAACTGTCGTTACTATCAGCTAATCAGAGGGAAAAAAATGTTTAAAACTAGTGGCTAACTTTCTCTTAAGAAGAACTGCCTTTTCATTAGGAGAACTTTTACTAAACTATTTTAATTGTGGAAAGATAGTCTGCAGGACTTGACTAAACAATGTGCTAGAGAGACAAAATGTTAAAAAGCAAAACCAAACTCACTGCCATTGATTTGATCCAGACTCACAGAGACCCCTCCTTGGGTTTCCGAGGTGGCATCTCTACGGAAGTAGATTGCCCAGTCATCCTTCCGAGGAGTGGCTGGTGGGTTTGAACCGCCAGGCTTCTGGTTAGCAGTCAAATGCGTTAGGCACTATGCCACCAGAGCTCTTTATGATTAAGTAATTCTACCTGAAAGGGACCTGGGAAGCAGGAAATATTGGGGAAGGTGAGAGAAGGCCCAGCAAGATGGGAGGAGGCTGGGACTGAGGAAAACTGGACAGTGAGGCCTTCCCAGTGGCTGTTCCATCTAATGGACTTTTAGGAAAAGGATATCCAAAAGCCAGTTTGGGGATATTTGCTGTGCTAAGCTGTGCTGTACCACCACCCTTTCCCTGTCCTCTACCATCATCTTTATTAAAAGACTCCATTATAACTGCTGTCAGTGCTGGTGAATGGTGTTTGAGGACACCATGGAGAAAGGGCTTTGTCCTATATTGGGAACATTAAGGGTTACAGGGATTTAGATGCAAGACGTGAGAGGTGAGAGATGGATTTTTTGTTGGAAATCAGGAACTCACTGTTGTGAGGATGAACTCAATATACTATACACTGTACAGCTCTTATAACAGTGTGTGGCTCCAAGTGTTAGCTTGACATCCATATGGCTGTTCTACAAGCCATAAATCCTCTGGTAGAAGAGACTGGGGAGTTAGAAGACCACTTATGAGCCATGACACCTTGGGTACATTTTCACTTTGTGAGTTTTGTCTCATCTATGTGGCCATAGTTGTAACAATGACTACCTCCAAAGGTTACGACAGGATTAACTGAGCTAATGTAATACTACAAAAACTAAAAAGCACTGCACACAGGCTAATTAATCAATTTAAATCTCTAGTTTGGTTTTGTCATCTTAGATTAGATATCTGGATAGATAAATGCAAATCAATGACTAAGAAAACGTAAAATGCCACACATATCATAAGTGCTCCACAAATACTGGCTGGAATAAGCTGTTAAGTCACTTTCACTGATATGAAAAAAAACAGTTTCAGCATACCAGGTAGCACAGGTTAGTGGTATTTCTTTACCCACCTGAGCTTTCATTTCCTTCAAGTAACAACAAAGGAGTCATTGCTGCTTATAAATTTTGTAATATTCTAGATTGAACAGATTTTGTCACACACATAGTACTTTATTCACAGGAATCTATGCCTGTCTACACAGTGATTATTGGAGATGGAGTTTTAGTTGTTTAATCATCTGTAATGAAACTGTTGACAATCATAAAAAATACTTAATTCCTTGATACTGATTACTGACTGTAGTCTTCCTTCCTTAATAATGAACTCAAGAAACCAGACTCTTCACAACCCTTCCCCAGATTTCCTTCTTGACACTAGGGTCACTAAGAGTTGGAACCAACTTGATGGTAGTGGATTTTTAATTATTTCCCACAGCCACTGATATATTAAATATCCTTAGAGTTTTTTTCTAGTATCATCTCTATCAGATTCTAAATCGTAGGACAAACTCATTTTGACTTATGTTTTACTTGCTTTAATTTTTCATAGAATATTGTTAAATTCTTAGGTACAAGACAAATATCCAATAGACAGTACTGCTCTCTCTGTTTAGTGTTTCTCAAACTGCAGGTTGTAACTGACAAATCAGTGAATCATGAAATACAATGCAGGGAGTTGTCGTCAGCTCTTAAAAAATGTGAAACAATAAATAAACTCTGCCAGAGTGCATCACACAGAGCCAGAGTAAATACTGTTTAATGAAATGTCTGTTTTATACAAAACATACTCATATGAATGAGTACTCTGTTGATATAAAATTTATTTTACTGTAGTTCTCTGAAAAAAAAATTGAAAGCCACTATTCTGTTGGACCATACTTTAATTTTTCAGAATTGAATTTTCAGAGGTCCCAAAAGTTGAAGTGACCCAATCTATGCCACAGTGAAGTGACTGTGGAAGGTTCTATATTTCCACAGTGACCATAACAGCTCCTGGTTTTAGGAGTGCTCCAGTGGGAGTGTGTGTTCTCTGCTTCTGACCATCTGACACTTGCATGGAAAAGAAAATATTTTGCCAATGTCAAGCACTAGCAACTAAGCACTCGTGAACAGGTCTTTCAGTGCTGGCTCCGCTATGGCTTCCCTTTGCTCCCTCATCATCTCCACACAATGTTCAATACAAAACTGTACAAGTAACAAAGTCACTTACTTTGCCCACAGGGTATCCAGTTCAGGACACACCACCAGATGTTAAACATAGAGGCGTGGTGATATACATGGAGAAAAGTAATCTGATTGGTTTTTTTCCGCAAAACAAAGAAAATTGTGTCCAGGAACTCAATTAATTTGGAGAAGTAGTACCACCATAACACTTTGGCTACCTATAAGAATTTTAAAAAGGAAAAACAAAAGTGATAAAGATGTACCATGTGCCCCATTCCTCAGCATTCCAAGTGCCACCTGTGCCTTGCCAGTGTGCACTTGCTCCTGGACTACTGAACAAGCCTCTTACCTGCTATCTCTGCCTCCAGTCTCCTGACTCTGAGTAATCTAACCCACTATAATAAAGGAGGAGTTATCTTTCTAAAATACCTACTGGATCAAGTTAATCTTCTGCATCTCCAGTACTAAGTCATCATCAACTGTTTGAGTACAGGATATTTCATGGTCGTGAGCTGTGGACACTTCCACCATTCTTCAAGCATACCACCAAGGGATGCTGTGAGCTAGTGAAATGGCCTGTTTACTCTTCCTTGTGCACCTCATGCCCTTTCCTCTCTACATCCAGCACTCCTTTCCCAGTTCATGTCTGGTGAATCCCCAGACATCATTTTATACTTGTTACTCTGCAGCTTCACCTAACTGGTTCCTTTCTTCTCTCAGGCTAACTCAACTGCTGCTTCATTTGTGTTCCCAAGTTACTTTAAATCCATTGTCAATAGCCATAGTACAGTGTAGTCAGGGCCATGAATGTTCCCCTTTCAAAGAGTACATCACTGGAGGGCAGAGACTGTCTCCTTCACATCTGCTCAGTGCCTAGCACTCAACAGGAAACCATTACTGTTGGTTATAATACTCCAACATACCTTTGGTTCATCTATAAACATATTAACCAAAAACCAAAAAAAAACTAAACACACTGCCATCGAGTCAGATCTGATTCATAGTGACCCCTCCTTGGGTTTTCAAGGCAGTATCACTATGAAAGTAGATTGCCCAACCTTCCTTCCGAGGAGTGGCTGGTGGGTTTGAACTGCCAGCCTTCTGGTTAGCAGTCTAATGCCTTAGGCACTAGGCCTCCAGAGCTCCTCATATTAACCAAAGGGAGTCCCTAAGTAGTTCTTTTATATCTCTTCCTTAAATGAAAAGATTAAAAATCAAGATAATCTTCATCCTTACTGACAGTGGTAGGTCATGATTAGCACTTTATTTCCTTCCAAAGTCCCTTATATAGTCTCATCTATAGGGAAAGTCTTCTTCAATTAAAGGCCCTGTGTTTTAGAACTAACATTTAAATATATGATACTTTTGGAGAGATTATATAATAAATACAATTAATAAAAAATAATAGGAACCTTAAAATTTGAGTATCATGCTCTACTCTCTACCTCCAAAGCAGATAATCATACGGTGTGGTATGCAATAATCCACAAATGTTTGATCGAAGTTTTGAAAACTAATCAATCACAGTGATAACCTTTAGAGAACTGTATGGTAACCCAAGTGTGCTGGTCTATTTTAATTATAAATACATTAAAACTTAATTTAATTATAGATGCATTATAAATACATTAAAAACTCAACCAAAACCACTGTCATCGAGTCAATTCTGACTCATAGTGACCCCCACTGGATTTTCAAGTTTGTAAATCTTTGTGGAAGTAGATTGCCTCATCTTCTTCCCACGGAGCAGCCAGTGGGCTTGACCTGCTGACCTGGTTAGCAGCCAGATGCCTTTCCCAGTACACCACTAGAGTTCCTTATAAATACATTAGGTACAGAGAAACCTATATATCTTATTTTATTTGTATTATAGCTTTTAAAAATGTAAATCTCAATAAAGTTTTTATTAAAAAAGGTTCCTACCATCTCCCAACTCCTAGCGACCCCTTCCTTGGGTTTCCGAGGTGGTATCTCTACAGAAGCAGATCGCCCAATCTTTCTTCCAAGGAGTAGCTGGTGGGTTTGAACAGCCAGCCTTCTGGTTAGCAGTCAAATGCCTTAGGCATTATGCCACCAGAGCTCCCAGTATTTTAATTATGTTTTTTAATTATGGAAAATTTCTAACATTCACCTATTTGAAACCCTGTAGTATCTATCTCTGAACTTCAAAAAAAGTTTAATAATACTGCAATCTAGTTTTATTGTTTCTATTTTCTACCACTTTTTTGGGGGGAGGAGGAGAAGTATAGAATATTATAAGCAAATCCAAGGTATCATATTATGTCACATACAAATATTTCTAACATATAAGGAACATTTTTTTGTTATTTTAACATAGATAAAATATAATTTTCCTAATTAATAATTCCTTGAGATCTAATAATGCAAGCTACCTTCAAATTTCCCGGTGTCTTGAAAATACCTTTTTATAAATCACTTGTTTAAATTAGCATCCAAAAAAGGTCCACTGTACATCTGTTTGTCTTTTAAGCCTTTTTTTTTTTTTAAAGTTTTTTATTGTGGTGAAATATATATAAAACAAAAGTTCCCTCTCCTTTTTTCATAACAATAACTTGAAGAAACTAGAACAGTTACATTAGATTTTGAATATTAATGGATTTGGATGATTCTCTGCAGCGTTACTGAACTTGCTTCTTTAACCCTTATATTTCCTGTAATTAGAAGTTAGATTAAGGAGCCCTGGTAGCACAGTGATTAAAGCTCTGGCTGCTAACCAAAAAGTTGGTGGTTTTAACCCACCAGCTGTTCCATGGGAGAAAGATGTCACAATCTGCATTCATGAAGATTACAGTTCTACTCTGCCATTTAGGGTCCTTGTAAGCTGGAATTAACTCAATGGCGAAGGGTTTTTGGTATGTTTTGTTTGTTTGGTGGTGCAACGGTTAAGCAGTGGGCTGGTGACCAAAAGGTTGGAGGTTTGAATCCACCCAGCAGCACCATGGGAGAAATACCTAGCAATCTGCTCCTGTAAAGATTACAGCTTGGTAAACCCTATTGGGTAGTTCTCACTCTGTTACATGGGGTCACTATGAATCGTAACTGACTTGTCAGTACTTAACAACAACAGTTAGCATTAGAGGCTTGGTTAGATTTTATGTTTAATATTTTTTTTTGGGAAAAATACTTCATAGGTGGTGCTGTTTATTTCCTATTGTATCACATTACAAAACTCACTGCTATCGAGTCAATTCTGACTCATAGCGACCCCTCCTTGGGTTTCCAAGGTGGTATCTCTATAGAAGTAGATTGCTCAGTCTTCCTTCTGAGGAGTGGCTGGTGGGTTTGATCCGCCAGCCTTCTGGTTAGCAGTCAAGTGCCTTAGACACTACATCACCAGCATAGCTATTAATCTCTGGTTGTTCCACTTTTAATACTAAAATTGAATACTGAGTTCAGGTGTTAGAGCCTAATCCTATCACTATTCAACTTCTACCCAATAGTATATCATTTATAGATGACTGCTGTCTAGATCCATTATTTCACTATAAGTTGCAACATGGTGATTTTCTAATTCTATCGTTACTTATTCATTTCTTAAGTAGAATTCTCTTCTATGGAGAATACTCCCTCTTCATATATTTGGTTACCTTGAAATTCACATATGAAAGGCAAGATAAATGTTTAGTTCTTCTCCTTTCCTTTTTTTAGAATAATGCTTTAAAACCAAACTCACTGCCATCAAGTCAGATCCGAATCATAGCGACCCTTCCTTGGGTTTCTAAGGCAATATCACTACGGAAGTAGACTGCCCAACCTTCCTTCCGAGGAGTGGCTGGTGGGTTTGAACTGCCATCCTTCTGGTTAGCAGTCAAATGCCTTAGGCATTATGCCACCAGAGCTCCTTAGAATAATGCTTTAGGGCCCTAGAAATCACCAAAAGGTGACAATAAGATTCTTTTAGTATTATTTTAAACTTGTGGGTTTTTGTGTATTTAATATGTTTCAATCCATGCCAGTCAGTATTCTTTTTGATACTCAAATTGGTGGAAGTCCTTTCAAGGTGGCTCCTCTATCTATTTGTTGTGTCTCTAGAACTCTTGGAGAGCTTCCTTGCTTTCTGGCACAAAGTATCTCCAAACTAAAATCAAACCCTCTGACATCAAGTCATTTTGGACTCATAGTGACCCTACAGGACAGAGTAGAATTGCCCCACTGGGGTTTCAAGGCTGTAAATCTTTACAGAAGCGGACTGCCTCATCTTTTTCCCATGAAGTGGCTGGTGGATTCGAACCACCAACCTTTTGGTTAGCAACCTAATGCTTTAACCAGTGCTATGAGAGCTCCTCTAAGATGTCCTAGGCTTATCTTACACATTTCCTGTCCCAAACCTGTAATCAGCCAAATTCTCTAAGGAACCCTAATTACTTCTTGTAGAGAATTATATTTAGAAACTACAATCTGGGTATTCATTGCTTATTTATACTGGGTTATAACTGACTAACTAGGCCTTTTCTATGGACAGAACTAAGAAATTAGTTTTTGTGTTTTGTTGTTGTGTGCCATCAAATCAGACCCGACTCATAGAGACCCCTCCATGGGTTTCTGAGGTGGTGTCACTATGGAATTAGATTGCCTAACCTTCCTTCCGAGGAGTGGCTGGTGAGTTTGAACCACCAGCCTTTTGGTTAGCAGTCAAGTGCCTTAGGCACTACCCTACAAGAGCTCCTACTATGCTACCAGAGCTCCTTTTGCGTTTTATGAAAGAATAAAGTTAATTCTAATATTTCCCATTTGAACTTCTGATTATCAGGTTTTAGTTTAACTTCTTTATTTTTAATCGGTATATCTTCTCTTCTGTGTATCAGATAGTAATTCCGAATGGTATTAACATTATTATATTACTTTATTCAACAATGTACCTGTAACAGTCTGAAAAAAGCAATACCCATACTATCATTAATAACAGCAACAAAAAATCATTGCTGAATTTGTTCAGATATGTCTCTCTAGGGATGTCCAGTCAAAAAACTGTTTGAATATGACTTGAAATAATTCTTCTAGATCTCTTGTGGAGATCCTCCTCATTCCACCCTGTAGAGGCATCCATTATGTGATGTGCCATGGTTTATCTACTCTGCTCCTATAGCTGGACATGTGCAAAACTGATTTTTGTTACCAAACATTCCTATTAGAACAGGAACCCCTTCTCATCTAATCCCAGCCCCTTGCTCATGTCTGGAAGGAGAAAGCCTTCTCTCCTTCTCAGTGAAAAAGTTATCAGTTTGCTACTAATGGCTCACCCGGATATCAGCTTCTCCTGCGCTCGTGAGATTTTGGCACTGTAAGTTGTAGCCTCCTTCCCAACTGGAGAGAATGAGCTGCTCAAGAAAGAAGAAAGGGAAAAAAAATAAATCAATTCAAGAATCTGGATGCAGACCAAATTTCCCATTCATGTTTCTGATTGATATCTATTCAAGGGTTGAATAGAACCTTCCCAGATTCTGACTTGGTCCTGTCCACAAACACATATTATCAAAGAATCTAATTCTTGTTACTGAACTAAAATCAAGTTATTCTCCCCATAAGTAACATATTTTACTTTTAACTATTTTATATTAGCTAAAAGTAACAGAATTTAGCTATCATTTGAATAAAAAAATATTTTAGGTAAAGAATTATCTAGTCCTAAATTTAGATAAGAATAATGCAGAATTAACTGAATACAAAGAAATGTGCAGAAATGACAGTAAAATTTTAGTTGTTGCCGTTATTGTTATGTGCCGTAGAGTCGGCCCTGACTCATAGCAACCCCTCCTTGGGTTTCCAAGGCAGTATCACTACGGAAGTAGATTGCCCTCTCTTCCTTCCGAGGAGTGGCTGGTTTCAACCGCCAGCCTTCTGGTTAGCAGTCGAGTGCCTTGGCCACTATGCTAACAGAGCTCCCAAAAATTTTAGTAGTATTTTAATACTGGCTTATCTATAAATATCTTATTTGATGATCTCAATTTTATGAAACAGATATTTACTGCCATTTTACAGATATGAAAATCAGGGCTCAGAAGGGCTCCTAAACCACTTTCCTTCACTGTATTTGCTACTTTGTAACTAAACAATCATTTATGTGATTGACTGACTGTCCATCTTCCCCATTATTCTCAAAACCCAAAAAGTTCTCTAACATCTGTCCCTCTTTTTTTTTCACTCACCATTGCATCTATACCAAGGCCTGGCACATAGTAAGTCCTCAATGAGTACTTGATGAGTAAATGATTTGCTCAATATTGCTAGAAAATGGTAGAACAATGATTGGAATTTAGACCTTCTAATTTCTTGTCTAGTATTCATCCACAGTATCATGAAAGGATAAGCCTTTTTATTCTACAAAGAGATTCTACAAACTAACTCTTCTCTTTTCTTCCCATTGTTACTACAGAAACTTAAAATTCTAGAGAATAAAGCATTTGGCTTTGGTTGACATTAGATACCATATGCAAAAAGCCCACTATTTTCTGCTGTCGATCAGATGTATAAAGGTAGAGATCTGTTGAAGTACATACACAGAGGACTGAGATTAAACAAAAAAACAAAAAAACAACCAAGCTCACTGCTGTCCAGTCGATTTGACTCATAGCGACCCCCCCTTGGGTTTCCAGGCAGTATCATTACGGAAATAGATCGCCCAACCTTCCTTCCCAGGAGTGGCTGGTGGGTTTGAACCGCCAGCCTTCTGGTTAGCAGTCAAAAGCCTTAGGCACTACTGCCAGGTGTTAATTAAACATTAAAAAGAGACTGAAAAATAACATTGAAAATATTTTGGAAACTTTGTGAGTTTTCCCTGTCTTGATCTACCTGTTTTTCCTTCTAACAAAGGCATCTTTCAGTTAACATCATAATTGAAGATTATCAGAATGAATAAATCTAGTTGGGGGAAAAGAAGCATGGATATCCATAAGGGGTTCTGCTACAAATCAGTCATCCTCCACTGCCCTGAGAAGCCTTAGGCTGTGGGTTCTCAAGTGGGAACCACTGACAGGCTAGAGGAGATCTAGGAATACCTTCCACTGTATGCACATTTTTGTATGTTGGTGTATTTTTCAAAATAAGAAAGCTGCTTAACTTTGTGTAGAGATTAATTAAAAATTTAATGGCCAGGCTGTAGTTTTATAGTAAGGGGCTCTAGTCTCTACTTTGTATGTTAAAAATACATTGGTAGGTAACCCCTGAGCGTGGAGAGGACAGGGCATATTCTCTGTTTCCCTAGGGCATTTCCTGCTTTAGTCAGCTTTATCCCAGTAATCTCCCTCTCTGTAGCAGTTCTGCAGAACTACTTGACAATATAAAAATTGAACAGCAAAACTAAGGAGTAAAGTTATAGGAGGCTCTACCTGTCTCACCCTGACCATTCCTAATCCAATAGCTGGGTTGGTGTGCATAAACTATCCAATCCATGTGTTAAAGAAAACAAAATAGACTTTTTTTTGTAGGAGATGTGGCTTAAATCACTCCAAAATATATCTAGAATCTACCAGCCTCTCCCTGTCTCTACCATCTTAATCCAAACCATTAGCCTCTGTGCCTTTGGTACTATAGCCCTCCCTGCATTAGACTCTTTTGCTTCCATTCTTATCCCCATCTCATCGTTGATAGTGTGTGCAGCAGTTAGAGTGATCTATTAAAACAGGGAGACCTAATTTACAGTGAAACTCGAATTCTGCACCCACTACGCCAAAGCTTGCTCGAGTCAGGTGTAAGAGCTGCTGATGCAGTTACACCTTCGGCCTGGCCCTTCTGATGCAGCTGCTACTTCTGAAAACAATCCAAGGGTGAGTATCTTTCCTTTTGCTATATAGAGAAATTAACCCTGTAAATTACTATCTATATTGCAAGTTTAGAAGGGAATGAACTAAAATTCATCTTCTAGAGAACTTAAAATAAAAATCCTGCTCAGTGTCAGGTAAATTAGTGAGCACCTCTCTGATACATATGATCTTAGGGTTGTCAGCATGGCTTTCCTGACCCTAAATTCCTGATACCAAATCTCCTGTACTCTGACAAAGCCTAAAATTCCATGATTAGGGTTTCATCCCATTCATTTAAGGCAGTGGTCCAGTAACCATTATTAGAATGGTCCATATTAGAATAACCCACAAGATAAACTGTGGGTGAGAGAACCTATATTTTAAGGCACGGGTTGATTTTCTTTTAGAATTCAAGTACACTTGTTATTGTTGTCATGTGCCATCGAGTTAGACCTGACTCATAGTGACCCCTCCTTGGGTTTCCGAGGCAGTGTCACTACAGAAATAGATTGCCCAACCTTCCTTCTGAGGAGTGGCTAGAAAGGTAGTTTATACTTGTGCCCTTACAGACATTTATACCTTGTATTAATGATTTTGTCAAAACTTTTCCCTGAAAAGGTTTCTGTTATATTTTTGTTCCCTTTGTCCCTCTCTTGTTCTCACCCCCTTTCTTTGCTACAGGAGGCTCATTTAACATTTTCATAGGCAGAGCAGTCATTACCTATTCTTTCTCTTATAAAATTACTTGGATTTGGTGCCTTACAAAGGAATGCGAAGTGCATGATGTCACGTGGGCAACTGGAGCTGAATGAGACTGCCACTTAGACCTGTAGTTAGTCCTTAGAAACAGTTATGCCATTTCCACAGTGGTCCAAAGATGTGGGGAATACATTTTAAGGGAGATATATATTCATTTTAGTCAAACTAACTGCATCTGACATTTAAGTCAATTTAAAACTTACTCTGGTACTAAATAGCTGTCTATTCTCAGGCAAGTCACATAACATTGCCAAGGCTCAGTAACATAATCTGTAAAGGCAGAAATTGTAACACATGATCTTTAAAGGCCCTTTCAGATGTAAATTGTGAATCTGAATTACAATAAAAGATAAGGACTAAAGAAATAGGCATAAATTGAGATGAGAAAATTCAAGTTAGAGATAAGGTCCTCCAGGACTTTCTGAAGGAATAAAACCAGACACAGAAATAAAATCAAACTCTTGGGGTCTTAAAGAATGGATTTGATAGCAATGTTGGACAGTTCAAAAAAACCAAACCCAAACCCACTGCCATCCAGTCAATTCTGACTCATAGCAACCCTACAGTGCAGAGCAGAACTGCCCCCTAAGGTCTCCAAGGCTGTAAATCTTTACACGGAGCAGGTGGTGGGTTCCAACCACTGACCTCTGGTTAGCAGCCAACGGGTGTGCTAAATTCCACTGCTCCTAAAAAGTTTTCAGTTACTGGATTGCAGGTTTGGTGACATAACACTTACCTCTACCAGCATATATGCAGAGAGAAGTGTGATCCCGAGGTTATACAAGGTGAGGAAACCCCTGAGAGAAAGAGCAGGTCTGGTCTTCATATATTTGTTACCCAACCATATTGAAAGCAGGTACATGACAGTAAGAAAAAAGGTAGGTAGGTAAGAGTCCAACATGAACCATCCTCTGACTCGAGAATCTGAAAAGAAACAAACACAGTGAAAATCATGAATAATAATTCTGGTCAATTTGTAAAATATGGTCACATACATTTTACTTGTTTATACTAAATATAATAGGGAAAAAGATATCATTAAGTAAACTGGATTTGGGTTATTAGGGTTCTGAGGAAGAAGCAACAGAGTTGGGGGTGGGAGAGATAATTAAGGAGGGTTTCGTAAAGCAAACAGGGCTTAAGTTGAACACTGACAGGGAAAGAAAGAAAAGGTGGGAAGCAACAGTTCTTGAATGTCTGCTTTGGAACAGTTACTCTGTTTATTTACTCTAACTCAATACGAAGTAAGTAGACACAGTAATGCCCTTTTCTTCATCTCTCTGGATGTCCCACAGTCTTAGTACGTCTTCTCAATCTACCCTGTCCAGTCTACCATAAGTTTCCCTTTAAACTGTGCCCCCTGCAGATGGTACCATTTCTACAATGAAAGTATCTTCCTAAGTTTTAACTGTCTGATCATTTATTCTGGAAAGTTCTCCTATTTGTGATAGAGATGAAGAGATGAGAAAGAAGTTCACATGTCTTACGTAACTCGCAAATAGCACCTTTCATAAAACTAGCTCATAATGACATGTACTTGTCATAAATATGTACCACTTCCTAAAAATGTGTACCACTTCCATCTCCATATGTAAATCCTACTCATTCCTTCATGCCCAGGGAGCCATTTTCTACTGTTCTTTCGTAACTGTGCCAGGAACAGTTCTAAAGCTTTTTTGGGTGTTAGCTTATTTCTCAAAGCAATCCTATTACGTAGGTGATATTATTATCCCATTTACATTTGAAAAGCACTGAGCCACGGAGGGGAGCTCTGGTAGTGTGGTGCCTAAGGCACTTGACTGCTAACCAGAAGGCTGGCGGTTCAAACCCACCAGCCACTCCTTGGAAGGAAGGTTGGGCAATATACTTCTGTAGTGATACCACCTCAGAAACCCAAGGAGGGGTTGCTATGAGTTGGGTTCGACTCCATGGCACATAACATCAACAACACAAGCCATGGAGAATAAAAGTTAAATAACTTGCAGTAAACTGCTACCCTATCTCCTATTATTTCAATGGTGTTGTGGGTGGAATTGTGTCCCCCTAAAAGATATGCTGCAATATCTGTGAGTATGACCTTGTTTGGAAATAGGGTCTTTGCAGATGTCATCAAGTTAAGATGAAGTCATACTAGATTAGAGTGAATCCTGAATCCAATGACTACTGCACTTATAAGTAGGGGAGATTTGGGTACAGGGACACAGGAGTTCTAGAACACTATATGAAGATAGAGGCAGAGATTAGAGTGCTGCTTCTGTTAATATTAAGCCAAGGTATGTTAGGGATTGCCAGCAACCAGCAGAAGCTAGGAGGGAGGCATGGGACAGATTGTCTCAGAAAGTCTCCATAACTGTGAAAGAACAAATTTCTTTTGTTTTGAGCCACCCAGCTTATGGTACTTTGTTACAGCAGCCCTCAAAACTGGTACTTTGTTACAGCAGCCCTCAAAACTAAAACTCACTGCTGTCGAGTTGAACCGACTCATAGTGACCCCTCCTTCGATTTCTGAGGCAGTATCACTACAGAAGTAGATTGCCCAACCTTCCTTCCAAGGAGTGGCTAGTGGGTTTGAACCTCCAGCCTTCTGTTATCAGTCAAATGCCTTAGGCACTATGCTACCAGAGGTTCTACAGCAGCCCTAGGAAATGCATATATGTGGTTTAATACTTACTTGCTTTCCAGTCATTTCAATTGTGCTCCGTTTTACTGCCTCAACTAGAATATATGCTCCATGAGACAGAGATTAGGTCTTATATTTCTCTTGTCTCACTTATAACTTATATCCACTGAGTTGAGAGGAAACATTCATTAAATACCTATCAGTTGGCACAGTGAGTCAACAGCATATTGCAAAACCAATATGACACCTGAAGTTTTTCCTTTTCTTTTGTCATGGACCTATAAATATTTGCTGCAGTTGTCAAGAAGGATCAGAATTGTTCCAACCAAAATATGACAACAAATACTTATACTGACACATATTATCCCTGGTTGAAAACTGTTAGCTCTGTGTCTGTGTCAAATGTGTGCCCAGAACAATATCCATTGATGGTTCTACTATCCTATAGGTAAAATCGGAAAACACTAGGGGACACCTAGAAGTTTACTAGGTGGACTGCCAGTCAACTTATACTTTTGTTACTTTTAGGAATGGGAAAAAGATTCTTAGTAGTCTAGATGCTAGACACCCTATCACTGAGGTCATTTGATGTGGTTTATCAATTGTCAGATTTTACAGTCTTCTTGCTACAAAGGAAACCTCCATAAAAAATCACCAGCTGAGTAAACAACTGCAATCCTATCCTTAATTGATCCATATCTGCATAATTTCAAGTCATCTTACTGATGGCAAAGTTCAGTTTGAACTTGGCTCAGAGATACTGTTGTTTAACTCTCTACTGAAGTGTCAAATGCCAAGCCATATTCACAAAGAAAGTATAGTTACTCCATAGAACCTGCATGCCTAAGGTAAGAGTGATGCTCTCTATACTGAGCCCTTCTCTTCCTATAGAACCATAGGGGAGAGAAATTATTAACATAAGTTACTAAGACACAGATATCCTATGTTGCCTATTTCCTGGGATCATCATGAAGATAAAATTTAAAAAACAAAACAAAGCAAACTATATGAAAGGATTTCAAAAAACAAACAAACAAAAAACCTCTTTGTGCTTCCTGAGCATCATTATATTTTAAATATATAAAAAGTCATTCACTTAAAATAGTTGATGGAGTCTGCATAGACATTGGAGAATGGTCTACGTGATACCTAAGTCTCTAAGTGATTCTGTTTAATGACTTTGAGAAACAGGAAGAAATCCTTATTCTCTACCCTATACCTGTTAGTGCTGAGGAAATAACTTGAAGAGAATTATGGATTTTCCACAGTTTTGTGAACTAGACTCAAGTAGAATGAGACATGCTGTCAAGAATTTATTCATTTATTAGTAAAATATATGCTGTCTAATATGTATCTGAAGTCCTTAGGTGGTACAAATGGTTCAGCTAGTAACCAAAAGGTTGAAGGTTCAAGTCCACCCAAAGATGTCTTTGAGGAAAGACCTGGCCATCTGCTTCCAAAAAATGAGCCATTGAAAATCCGTTCTACTCTGATACACATGGGCTCTCCATAAGTCAGTCAAATTCACAGGTACTTTTTTTTTTCTTCAAATTTAATATGTTCCTAGAACTGTGCTAAGATGGTGAGTAAAATAGTCACTGTTCATGACTTCATAGGATAAAGAGAATAGCAGTTAAGTATCTGACGAAAATAAACAGAAGTTGAAATGGAGAGTAATGAGGGGCCTATTTTAGATAGGATGTCAGGGAAAGTCCATGTCAGAACATAACATTTAAGTTGGAGCTCTGATGGTGTAGTACCTAATGCATTTGACTGTTAACCAGAAGGTTACAAACCTACCAGCCACTCCTCCAAAGGAAGGTTAAGCAATCTACTTCCGTAGTGATACTGCCTCAGAATCTTAAGGGAGGGTCACTATGAGTTGGAGCCGACTCTATGGCAGTGAGTTTGGTTTTGGTTTGAAGAAGGAGGTGACCACGTGTGGGGGAGATATTGGGGAGGAATTCCAGGCACAAGGAATAGCATAAATAAGCATATCACACATTCGAGGGACTGAAAGATGTCTAGAGTGGCTGTGTCAAAGGGATTGAGGAAAAGTAGCACTCACTGAGTTGGAGAGGAAGGACAGCACTAGATAATTACAGGGATATTATTTATCCATGATAAAAAGTTTAGTTTTTATATTAGAGCATCAGATAAACACGGGAGAGTTTTAAGCTACAGTGCCAAGCAGTATGATTTAAGCTTTTAAAATATTCTTTTGATGATACTTACTAAATGACTGGAAGAAGGGAGACTAGTTAGGAGGCCATTGCAATAGTCTCAGGTACTGGTGATGGAGGAAAGGCTGAGCAACTCCTACATGGAACCTAGAGGCCCACATCTTTAATGGTCATTTGTCTAGAGATATAAGGGCTAAGATACTATAGATGACTGTGATTGTGAGAAAGGTAGGTGAATGGGTGGTAGAGAGAAGAGAAGAAAGAAGTGAAGATTGGGGAAAGAGAAAGAAATAGAATAATTTAGAAGGAAAGCTACAACTTGACTTTGGTAATTAGAGAGACACCAGAGGAAAGTATTGTATTTCATTCTTTTCCTGCTTCTTGTTCCACAGAACTTTAATTCAAGAGGAGGCTCAGCAGGAGAAACGGGGCCTTTTGTATGTTCTAAGAAGCTCTGGTGGTGCAGTGGTTTAAGCACTGGGCTGCTAACCAAAAGGTTGGAGGTTCGAGCCCACCAGACGCTCCATGGGAGAAAGATGAGGCAGTCGGTTTCCATAACGATTTACAGCCCTGGAAATCCTTTGGGGGCAGTTCTGCTGTGTCCTATAGAGTTGCTTGAGTCAGAAGTGACTTGATGGCAGTGAGTTTTGGGTTTCTGAATGTTCTAGGAGAAGGATATCAAAGATGAGGCACCTTAAGTTTCTAAATGCTAAATACCATATTATTTTCAATACATCAGAAATGACTTAAGCCTTTTCATAATTAAATGCATTCTTTCTTGTGTTCCTTCCACATCAAGTTCTCAAGTAGCTCACTCACCTCGAGGTCCAAACATATAGTCCAAAAAAGCATTGATTTCATCATCAACAGTCTTTAGATGCTCCTTAAAAGACAAAAAAAAAAAATTAAATGATTTTTTTTCTTTACAAAGCTCTCAAAACAAAACAACAACATAAACTTGACAGAACCTCCAAAGGTCCCTGCTCCAAGGACTTTTGACTGCAAAGATGTAAAGGAAGTGGGCCGGGAAACACAGCCTCATCTTTCACAAGCTTGGAAGGAAACTATTGCTCTTTCATTCCTTAGGCAAGAAGAATCCTGGAAAACAGGCTTGATGTGTTTAAACATTGAAGTGTTATTGACTATTACCTCTAAAGTGTTTAGAAGCTTAAGCTGTTTCATAAGCAACTTCCACTGTTCCAATTAACAGGAGCTGCATAGAAGCAACAGGGAAAGTCTATATTCTTAGGCTATACATGCAATTTTTAACCCTTTCACAACCTTTTATGTTTGTTAGATTTGGGAGATAAAAGGTTTTTCAGTCATAGAAAGCATGCTGAATCAATGAGCCATGTTAAAATTTTGTTAGGTAAGATGGGTTTTGATAAATATGTGGGGCACATATGTCCCACTGGGTTGTGGAGGTAGGAAGGTGGAGTGAAGCATGAGAAAAATCATTTGTTCTCAGCAATTTTATTTTATTGTGTGAAAATTTTGGAAACATGGGGTTACACATAAAGGCACCCTGCAATGTCTGCGTATAGAGTATCCTTCTTCTTACTGCTGTATTCCTGCATTGCCTTCTAGATTCCTTGATAGGCAAATGTTTTCCAACCTATCATTTGGCACCCTACTTACTTCTGGCTTGTTCTTCACAAGTAAAGAGGATCTTCCTATTCTGATTTCATGGACCACAGTAAGGTGCCAAAGGAGAACAAGCCTGAAGGAAAGCTGGTCACATTTGCCCTTGCTTCAAGAGTTCCACATTATGAAACTGTTTACAATGTCAAAGTCAATAAGGAAATATAGTAATCGATGACAGCATTTGAGAGAGCACTTTCTGATAGTGGTCCACTCCTCCCATAATTGCCTTGTATTCTGCAACTCCTCTTAGGCAAGGTATTACTAGGGAGGAACCATCTTTTGACAGTAGTGATGTTCCTTGGATCATGAAGCGTTGACAAAACTGTCACAGGTTTATTGACCTGCCTCATTACTGCTAACACACATCCTTTTGTACCAAATAGAAATTCTCCATGCTATTAACTTATGTTTCCTTTTTTATAATTTCTGACAGCCTCTTTCTATTTAGTCACACTTTGCCTACATCATACAGTCCCTTTCTGTTCATTCTTTTCATCAAATGATAAGAGAAAAAAAATGTTGAAGGGAATGAGCCTATGAGAATAGTTGCAGGAATGACATAATCCAAGAAGACATAATCCAAGGACAACATCCTCACTGAGGAAGATATATATTTTGTCTATGCCTTTTTTTTTTCCCCAAATATATATCAAACTGACTTACAAAGCCAGTTCATAAGTCAGCAAGCACCAAACCCTTTACCTTCACTTGACAGGCTTCATTGGCAAGTATTGTTTTATTGATGAATGGCCCTCGAATGGCACCATGCTTTCATCAACTGCCATGACACTTGATGGCATATACACTTCCTTTAGGTGGCTACTGAAAGCATGGATAATGGCACAATTTGTGAAGCCACTGGTAGCCAGGTTCTCCTTTGTGTGTGGCTTCTGAATTGTGGCTGCAGTGTATGCTCTCGATCAGTGTCTTGAATCTTGTTTTAGGTGTAAGTTCTGCAACAGAGGTAGCACCCAAGGCAGGGTAACTGGACCAATAAGGTCTGAGCTCTGGCAAGACATGTGTCTACAGTATATGCACAGCAATGAATGTCTTTATTTCTTCTGTGCTGGTAGACTGCCAGGTTTTACTTGGCATTCTAATCTCCCGTCCTCTAGATTGTGTCGTGTGTTCCTGGGTCATATAAACCTTCATTTGGTCCTTTATAATTTCCCAAATCTCTTTTGTAAACACAGACAAAAAATAATCTACTTCTGTATCTTCATGGACTAAGTCTGGGTAAACTTGCTGATGCGAATTCATTATATTTTCAAAGTAGGAGACATCTTTGCACCATTCATCTTCATTTTCCTTGCTTTCATCTGAGCATCATCTGGTTCAACCCTTTCCCCTGTAACAATGACTGCTTCATTATCCTCTAAAGCCATGTCACTGCCACTATTGTTACCATCAAAATGAGCTTCATATTCCAAAAGATGAATAACTTTGTCCAAGGCATTTTTTTGTCACACCCCTCCTAACAATCTTATTCTCCAGGAGAGAAAAGAAATAATCTAAAATGTCTTCATCCTTCAGAGTGTCCGTTTCTAAAATAGAGGAATTTTCCAGAAAAAAAATAATTCTAGGTTCTGCCAAACCAAGATAATACTAATATCATCACACCTGTACACCAATATGAGACTATGCAAGGGGAGAAATTGCATATTTTCTGCGTTGTGTACACTTGTAAACAACAAACAGATTTGGTATCATGCGAAAAGTACTACTACAATGAATTAATTTTTATTGCACAAGAACTACTTAAAGCTAGTAAACCAAAAGAGAAGTCCTTGATGATTGCAGGAAATATATGTAAAGTCCATCAGGAATACTACAACACATGCTTATAATGCACTGTGCCTGAAAATAAATTAGTTTATTCATTTGAAAATGAAATCATCACTAAAAACGCAACTTGCAAATAACACACAGGAAACTGCAAATACATTTACAAGGCTTATCTTGCTGTACAAAAGCCAAAAGAGAAAAGAAATTTTACACAATCACACCTCCAGGATGCACCACCTCATACAATAACCATTAAACACAGTGATTTGGTACCAATGAACATTTCTTCAGACATAAACAGTTATACCCATCCCTGCCAGATGCCAGCACTAAGTGGGACACCCCAAGAAACCAGGGAGGCAAAACATACACCCGTGACTTACCTGCAACAGGCAAAGTCTACATCTTTCCAATATAAATGTAATTTTTACATGACAGTCAGCTGAATTGTATTTCACAAAGCTGAAGCTAAAGCTTTAAAGAGGACTTCAAGTAAAGAAATTGAGCATTACAGCTGTTTTTCTCTATTAACCTCATGTTGTGTTTGTTTTCACAATGTTTTTTATACATTAACAAGGATTTAATATTACAGTAAATAGTGTCACTTGGGTGTGCCAGGTTAATTATTATCATTTGAATTTAATTCAGGCTGGGTGTGCAAAACTTCGGTTAACAATCTTAAAGTCAGTAAGTTGGCTGCTGCCTCTTGGTTTACCTCCTATTCATGCTGGTCTGCTATTATATTGCTTAAAATACCTGCTGAGGTGTTCTGCACTGCTGCTATAGAAGATCCCTCTAGGATCCAGGTCTGGATCACCTCCTCAAGCAAAGGGAGGAGAAGACAGTGCATTACTCAGTGTTCCTAGGAAAAGGGTCCTCATAAGGATCTTTGGACCAGAAGCTTGGTCCTGGCTGTGTGAGTTGAGTGTGACAGTCCTCAGGAACTTCATAAAGTATATGCTCTATACTCATCCCGTAGAGAGCAGTCAAGGCACCAAAAGCCTGTCACTCCCAAAGCAAATGCAAGCGCTAGGAGGAGAAAAAATGTACTGGAATCTGAAGAGAGGATCAGCACTTTTACTGACTGGAATATACCATTTGGACCTATTCCTTATTCCTGTTATCCTGAGATAAATTTGAAGGAAACAAAGGTCTTTGGACACTTTGGGAAGGAGGATGGGGATTAGAGACTGACATTGACTAACAACTACTGTTTCTGGCCAGGGCATTAGGAACTTTATTTTCATTATTTCATAATATCTTTATATAGTGTCAGGGCTAACCCAAGCTTGGAAGTTTTTAAACAGTATTTTTATCTTTGGTTTCCATGTAGGACAACTCAGGAGACCTCCAGACTTGAGAAAGGCCATTACATAACCTCTCAGTGTGACAAAATATGATCTGTGTTGCCTGAGTAAAGAATGTTAACCTTACTGATGTACCCACTCTCATAACCAATGAAATCTTTCTTCCATTGCCACATCTACCCTATAATGTTTAAACTTTTTTGGTTTGTTTGTTAAGGTTCAAAATCCATTTTCAACATCTGTAGAGCTAAGAAAACTCTAATTAAAGGTCACAAAGCTTGTATTATTTCTATAATCTTACAAAAATTTAGTTACAGTGGAAGAAAAGTAGAAACAAAAGCAGAGGATATTTATGAGGGAGGAAAATAAGAAGAGAGCTTCTGAGAACAAAAAGGGAAAAATAAGAAGGGACATTCCATTCATTCATTAATTACTGATGCACTGACGAACTATTTGAACATTACTTTTTGCCAGCACTACGTTAGATGCTGAAACACAAAGTCAAATGAAACATGGTCCTTATCTTCACATAGTTTGCAGAATGAGAGCATAACCAAACCAGCTGCTTTTGAGTCAATTCTGACTCCTGGTGACCCCATGAGTGTCAGAGTAGAACTATGCTTCACAGGAAAATATGATCCTATGCATTGCTAATGGTAGCGTAGTGCATAAGGCACTTGACTGCTAACCAGAAGACTGGCGGTTCAAACCCCCCAGCCACTCCTCAGAAGGAAGATGGGGCAATCTACTTCCGTAGTGATATTGCCTTGGAAACCCAAGGAGGGGCCGCTATGAGTCGGGTCCGACTCAACAGCACATAACAACAACAACAACAACAACAACAACAACAACATGCATTGCTAATGCATAGGACATTGGCTAGATGGAGAAGGAAAGAAAGAGCATTCCAGGAAGGATTAGCATATACAAATACATTTAGGCATGACTCACTGGAGGGATGTTTATTGCCACAGTGTCTAGAGCTAGATGACAGACAAAGTCAATGCTGAGACAATAAAAACTGATAAAAATAATTACCTCCCTATGTCTAGGTTATTAAATATGGTTATTAAGGATATAACCTTAAATGACAATGAGATGAGATCAGATGAACAAAAACAAGACTTAAAATAAAACTTAAACATAAGTACAGAGAGTTTAGGTACTATCAGGCTTCCCAACTAAAGATGAACACTTAGCAAAGGATGACAGAATAGGGCTCTGGAAATTAACAGCTGTACATGAGGTTCTATGTTTGTAAATGTAAACGCTTGCTGGGAAATTGCTCCTGACTAAAATCATAGGAAGTTCAGGCAAGATGGTAGAAGAGGCAGACAAGCTACACAGACTCTCTGTAACAAAGCAATGAGAAACCAATTAAAACTAATACAGAAAATGATCTTGTAACCCTGAGCTTTGATGGGAAGGAAAAAGAAGTGGATTAAATACCAACTAGTAGCAGAACCCAAATGAAACAGCAAGTAAGGAAACAAATGGAGCCGTGGACTGCTGGCTGTCCTAAGAGCACAGCCATTTTGAATAGTTTCTGACAGCCACCTAAGAATTGGCTCTGCTCACTAAGGACTGCACAGGCAGGGACTTGCAATGGTGCCTGACAATCAGAAGGGAGAACAGTGAGGAAGAGGACAGGCAGACCTATGACACAGGACTGATGACAGCTGTCCTGTGAACTGCCCGTGGCTGCCTGAGGTTGCAGCCATTTTGGATGTTTGAAAGCGGTAGGTGTGGCCGTTTTTGAATGTGTACAGGTGGCATTCTTACCTGGACAGTGACCTAGTAGTCTCTGCCTGCCGGGGACAGCATGTGCAATTGCACTGGCGGCTGATGACTGAAAAGGTGTGATATTCCCCTTGTTACTCTCATGTCCTGTGCCCTCTTGGTCAACAGTGGTCTGGCCATCCCCTGCCTCTACCCACCTTCATAACCAGAGGGGGTTCTGTCTTGGTCTGTGCCCTGGACAAGCCTGGATATTGTGCCTCATCCCCCACAATTTTGTTTTTATTTGTTTGAAAATTATTCTTTTTATTTTCTTCTTTATTCCTTTTTATTTTCTTTCCTGTCCGTGGTTCTTATTTTCTTTTTTCTCTTCTTTTTGCCTAGTTCCCTTCTTTTTTATTTTGGTTCTTCCCATCCCTGATTTTTCCTTTAGCAGTTTCCCCATTTTTCCTTGACTATTTTACTTTTGCTGTTCTCTCATTCTTCCACCCCCAGATATTGTGCCTTTCCTCCACCTCTCTTTTTCTCATTCTTTCTTTTTTTCATCCTTTTTCAATGTATTTTGAAAATATTCTTCTCATATATTGCTTTTTTTTCTTGCTACTGTTCCTGTTTGTTTATGCAGTTTGAGTTTTTAGTTTTCTTCTTTTTATTTTTTTGGTGGTCTATTTATTTATTTGGTCTGAGTGGGAGATAGCAACTCTTTCCACACAACCAATGATACCTGCACCTCCTGCAGCACTACCCATCGAGTGAGGGCCATAGCTTGCTTTCACAACAACTGACCAACGACAGACAGCAGCTAATCTAGGTCAACTCACTCTCAACTGGTCTTTATGAACAGCTAACAGATCTATGCATATACCCTCATTCTCTATCACATCTACCAGGAGTCAGGTGGTGAGTGCCTAAGTGCTAACAACTAGTGAATAAAGAAGCAGAGTATCCCTGTTCACACATACATATTAAAATAAAATACAGAGGGAAAAATCTTGCACGAATCACACCAACATACATACAACCACAAATTAAATATAAAAACACCACCACAATGTCTTGGAGACAAGAGACCATCACAGTCCACACAAAAAAATCAAGATAAAGTAGAAGAAATAAGAGAACAGGATACAAACCCAGAAAACATTCCTAAGGAACCAGCAGCACTAGAACTCTCTGATAAGGAATTCAAAGGAATTTTATTTGGGTACCTTCAATGGATAGAGAGACAAATCAAGGAAAACACTGAAAAGATCAAGGAAAAACATTGACAAAATTAAGGAAGACACAGACAAAATTCTAGAACCAATTGGGAAAACAATACAAGAACAAATTGACCAAAAAAAAAAAAAAAAAAAACCAAAATTAGAAATGATACAAAAATAACAAACAGAAATCCAGACGATTAATACTAAGATCTCAGAAATAGATAACACATCGAATGGGCAAAGGAGTAGAAATGAATCAAAGAAAGACAGAATTAATAAGATTGAAGACAAATACCTCAATATTACTTTGTAAAGGGATTGGTCAGACAAAAGATCAAAACAAAATGAAGAAACCCTAAGATTCACGTGGGTTATCATCAAGAGGAATAACTTACATGTCATTGGAATTCCAGAACAGGAAGAGACAGATAAAACCACAGAGAAAATTGTTGAAGATTTGTTGGAAGAGAATTTCCCTGATATGATGAAAGATGAGACTATATCCATTCAAGAAGTTCAACAAACCCCAAACAGACTAGACCACAAAAGAAAATCACAGACCTATCATCATCAAACTCACGAAAGTCAAAGAAAAAGAAAGAATTCTGAAATCAGCATGGGAAAAATGAAAAGATACCTACAAAGGGCAACCAATAAGACTGAGCTCTGATTTCTCAGCAGAAACCATGCAGGCAAAAAGGCAGTGGGACAATATGTATAAAAACCTGAAAGAAAAAATTTCCAACAAATTATATACCCAACAAAACTGTCCCTCAAATATAAGGGTGAAATTAGGAGATTTCCAGATAAGCAGAAATTAAAGGAATTTGTCAAAACAAGACAAACCTTACAAAAGATACTAAAGTAGTCAGAGAACCAACAACAGCAAACAACAACTGATGATTACCAGACATGATGACATAACCCAGAAACCAAACATGTTACATAAGTATCCAAAGTAAAATAAGTCTACAAGATTGTAAACAGAGAAGCAGAGACATCAATTGGTAATTGAGGACTACAAACCAAAAAGAGGGACCAAACAGTGTAGTTACAGAACTTCTAAATGTGGGGAAGTCAAGAAAATTGCGAGATAGAAGAGGCAGTTTTAAACTTGGGAAGAAAACAATAAATCACAGGATAACTTCAAAGAAAAATAATAAAATTTCACATCAAAATAAAAAAGAGGACAAGCACAACTATTTAGCAAATACTAAAACAACAGCAATGAAGGAAATGATAACTTAATTCATAAATAAAATGAGATCAGCACAGAAAATTATACGAAACAAAGAAAATAGAAACACATGAAAAAACACATAACAAAATAACATCAATAGGTTCATACTTGTCAACAGTTACACTGAATGTAAATAGATTAAATGCATCATGCAAGAGATGAAGAGTTGAGACTGCATAAGAAAACATGACCCATCAATATGCTGTCTACAAGAGACTCACCTTAGACATAAAGACAAAAATACACTAAAAATCAAAGGTTGGAGAAAGATACAACAAGCAAATGGCAACCAAAAAAGGGCAGGAGTGGCAATATTAATTTCTGGTAAAACAGACTTTAACACAAAAACAACCATAAGAGACAAGACATTATAACGTAATGGTTAAAGGATCAATTGAAAAAGAGGACATAACCATAATAAATATCTATGTACCCAATAAAAGAGCCCCAAATTATATAAATCAGACTTGAACAAAATTGAAAAGACAAATAGATAATGTCACAGTAATTGTAGGAGACTTTAACACACCACTTTCAATAAAAGATAAACAACTGGAAAGAAACTCAACAAAGATGCACAAGAACTAACTTGACCTTTTAGACATCTACAGAGCACTTCACCCAACAACAGCACAATATACATTCTTTTCCAGTGCACATGAACATTCTCCAGGATAAACCATATGTTAGGCCATAAAACAAGGCTCAATAAATTTTAAAACATTGAAATACTGCAAAGCATCTTCTTAGATCACAATGCCATAAAATTAGAAATCAATACTAGGAAGACCAACAGAAAAATAGCAAACACATGGAAACTGAGTAACATCCTCCTCAAAAATGACTGAATAATAGAAGAAATAAAGAAGAAAATTAAAAATTTCTTGAATCAAATGAGAATGAAAATACAACATATCTTTGGGACATAGCAAAAGCAGTGATCAGAGGTCAATTTATAGCAATAGATGCGTACATCAAAAAAAAAAAGGAGCCAAAATTAACACCTTAACCCAACATCTCCAACAATTACAAAAAGACCAGTAATAAAAGACTACAGTCACCAGAAGAAAATAAAAAGACGAGCAAAAATAAATGAAACAGAAAACAGAATAATAGAAAAAAGTCAACAAGACTAGACTTTGGTTTTTCGAAAAGATTAATAAAATAGACAAACCACTGGCAAACATAACAAATGAAAAGAAGGAGAAGATGCAAATATATAAGAAAAAAAAAAACAATTTTTGCACAAACT
>NW_006921599.1:3380504-3385361 GCF_000298275.1 Orycteropus afer afer
TTGTTTTCTTTATGTTGAGATGTAATCCATACTGCAGACTGTATTCTTCAACCTTCATCAGGAGGTGCCTTAAGTCATCCTTACTTTCAGCAAGCGAAGTTGTATCATCTGCATATCTCAGGTTGTTAATGACTCTTCCTCCAATCCTGATACCACATTTTTCTTCATATAGTCCAGCTTCTCGGATTATTTGCTCATATATAATGAAACACTACTCAGCAATACAAAGAAATCAGCTACTGATACAAACAACAAGATGGACAAATTTCAAAATGATGATGATTCATAAAAGAAGCCAGATCCTAAAAAGAATATTACATTTTTATATGTTGTTGTTATGTGCTGTCTAGTCGGACTCAACTCATAGTGACCCCTTCTTGGGTTTCCGAGGCAGTATCACTATGGAAGCAGATTGCCTCATTTTCCTTCCGAGGAGTGGCTGGTAGGTTTGAACTGCCAGCCTTCTGGTTAGCAGTCAAGTGCCTTTAGGCACTACGCTACCAGAGCTCCCACATTTATATATAATTATAGAAAATATAACTTTATATATACTTATTTAGAAAACATAAGTGATAGAAAAGCAGGTAAGTGGTTGCTTGGGACTGCAGAGAAGGGGAGCAAACAGGAAGGGAAGGCTTACAAAAGTGCACAAAGAACTTTTTTTTGGGGGATTGTTATGTTCACTATTTTGATTGTAAAACTTATCAAATTACACTCTTTAACTATGTGCAGTTAAGCATGTTACAGGCAAATGGCTGAAAACCAAAGATAAAGGTAAATTATTTAAAGCAGCTGGTGGAGGGAGGAGGAGACACATTGTGCACAGGGGAACAGAGATGAAAATAATCCCTGAATTCTCATCAGAAAGAATGGAGACCAGAAGGCAATGAAATGCCATCTTTAATGTACTGACAGAAGAAAGAATTTAAAGCCTATAAACCTAAAATTCTGTATACAGTGAAAATATTCTTCAAAATCAAGGGTGGACTTTTCATTTATGCATAAGTTAGAGAATCTGTAGCCAGCAGAACAGCATTATAATGTATGCTATAGGATAATCTTCACACCAAAGGGAAAAGATTCCATATGAAAAGTGGAAGTTATAGGAAAGAATCAAGAGTACCAAAAATGCATCTATCTGTTAATAGCAAGCTATTATCCACCCATCTCTGTTACTACCAGCACCATCACCTCTAACGCCATGCCCATCCTTACCACCAGAAAACAGCTATGTATAACACCAAAGTAATGTCCTGTACATATTTCTTGTTTACCTGCCAGTAGGAGGACTACCTGGAGGTAACGCTGAGCCCTCTTACAGCCATTGAATTGACAACATACCAAGAGCCAGGATAGTCTACCTATGCATGTAATGTGTAATACCCACTGCTGGTGGATTGGATCACCATTCACAATCCTACCTCAGCTACCATTTTCTGTGGGTACTTGGGAAACAAGAGAGCCATGAAGGGTATATCAAGTTCTTTGCTACCATGATGCTGATCAGGATTCCCACCAGTCTAAAACTGCATCAATCAGAGCTCAACATAAACCAGGGGCATCTCAAACAGGAGGCCATTCCCTGATCTGTTACTGAAGGTGTGAATTTTGTGCTTCATCCTGGACAGCTTGATGGCCTAGCTTTTCCTTAGCCAAGGAGGTCTTGCAATAGGAATTGCTATCGCCAGGACTAAGGGCTATTCTACAGAAGCTGAGATAGCAAACATGGCAGAAATGAACCCCACCACAATTCTGTCTATGCTTTCTCTGATCTCTAAATAACAGGACTCCAGAGTCCTTTTTGTTTTTATATACTTCCTTCCCTTTTCACTCCCTTTAATTTCCCTGTTATTTCATTCTTCCCTTTCTTTACTTCTTTTATTCTACTCTTTCTTCCTTCCTTCCTTTCCTCCCTCCCTCCTTAATCTTTCCTTCCTTCCTTTATTATGCATTTTGTAATTTTTAGAATTAACTACCACGGGCATTTATATTGTATAAAAATCCAATGATTTAAGATCTTTGTGTTAGTCTTGTTTTGTTGATGGTTTTACAGACCATTTTAAAGATGCATATTCAATCAGAATAGTTATTTCCCACTGCCAACTCCCTTTCTTACTGCTTTTAAAAATGAATGAAATAAATTAAGGACTTGAAACAGATTGTCTGAAAGAAGTCATGTTGTCCAAATCCTTGTTCTGTTTTTTTTTTGTCCATTCCTGAGCAAATTATATCTGATGTATTTAATGACAGTAAGTCAGGAAGGAGAACTTGGCCCCTTAAGAATGTACCATATCTCAGACTAACCAGATTCACAAAAATGAATTCTCTATGCTGTTCCCAGGGCTCAGGGTGGTTGTCAAGTGTTGAAATTTCTTTTGGCTGACTCCTGCAAGATTGTTTCCAGTCTCTCATATATCTGAAGAAACTAATGTATTCATTTCTGTGAATGAAATTAGAACGTTTAGAATATGGCTAAAAGTGGACATAAAAAATACATACAAAATTCCTTGGTTTCATGCAGCTGACTTCACACAGTGTGTACTTAAGTACATTTTAACTGACACCCCTAAATATCCCTACCTCCCCACCACAGTACTCTAGAGGCAGCAACAGACTAAGTTAGGCTGCAGATAGGCAATGGTAGGGGATTTCTGCTCATCTGTGTAAACTCTGACTTGCTAATGTGTCCTATGGCTTAACTGAAGAATTCGGGACACATCTATATTTGGTGACCAAATCTTTAGATAGATATGCTTAACATGTTCCAAATATTTGATGCATGGTGTCTATGATTTTCACAAATGCCCTGAAGTTGGGCATTATTCCCAATTTATAGATGTGATAATTGAGGTTGCCAGCTCATGTGTGGCAGGATAGTGTTAACATTTGAATTGAAATTACTATAATTTATATACATTCAGATTGAAACGTTTCAGAGGTTGGTTAGCAGAGGAAGGTCTCCTTGTAAAGCTCATGTTCACATTGCTTGTGCTGTAGCACATCTCAGGATATAAGCTGACAAAGACAATAGAGGTTGATTATATTTGCATTCTGGGTAATCTTGAGGCTGTAGGGCAGCTCCACTCAATTAAGTGGATAAAAAACTCTTTTAGAACAGAAACTATTACTACAGGTTTTTAAATTTTGTTAAATTTTCTACTTTCCCCATATAGCTCTCTATCTCTTTGCTTCAGTCTCTGCTCAATGGCAACTCTTTATATGTTTCCTTAAGCCATTTTTTCATGGGCCTAATTATAAAGGAACAGGAAAGTTTCTGCGTTGTGGTTTCCTGGTGCCTAGCATATTTTCCGTCCCCTACCTACTCTATTTTTTTCTTTATAGAACTTATCTTTACTTGAATTTTTCACTGGCCAGTTAATCTGTTTATTATCTGGTCCTCCACTAAAATGAATAGACCATTTTGTTCTCAACTACAAGAACAGTGCCTAGCACATAATGGATGCATAGTATTTGTTGAATGTTGTTGTTATGTGCCATGGAGTCAGCTCTGACTCATAGTGACCCTATGTACAACAGAACAAAATACTGCCTGGTCCTGTGCCAATCTCCCAATGCTTGCTATACCTAAGCCCATTATTTCAGTCACTGTGTCAATGCACTTACTGAGGGCCTTCCCTTTGTTCACTGGCTCGCCACTTTACTAAGCATGATATCCTTCTCCAGGGAATGGTCCTTTCTGACAACATGACCAAAGCAGGTAAGATGAAGTCTGACCATTTTTGCTTCCAAGACGCATTCTGGCTGTACTTCTTCCGATACAGATTTGTGAGTTCTTCTGGCAGTCTGTGGTACTTTACTTTCAGTATTCTTCACCAGCACCACAACTCAAAAGCATCAACTCTTCTTCCTTATTCATCGTACAGTTTTCACATGTATATGAGATTACTGAAAACACCATGGCTTGGGTTGTTGTTGTTATGTGCCATCGAGTCAGCCCCGACTCACAGTGACCCCTCCTTGGGTTTCCAAGGCAGTATCACTACAGAAGTAGATTGCCCCATCTTCCTTCCGAATGGCTTGGGTTAGGCACACCTTAGTCTTCAAAGAGACATACATCTTTGCTCTTCAGCACTTTAAAGAGGTCTTTTGCAGCAGATTTGCCCAGCACAGTAAGTCATCTGATTTCTTGACTGCTGTTTCCATTGGTGTTGATTGTGAAACAAAGTAATATGAAAACTTTGATAACTTCAATCTTTTCTCCATTTATTGTAATGTTGTTTATTGGTCCAATTGTAAGAAATTTCATTTTATGTTAAGGTGTAAACTATACTGCAGGCTGTAGTAATTAATCTTCATCAATAAGTGTTTCAAGTCATTTTCAATTTCAGCAAGCAAAGTTGTGTCGTCTGCATATTGCAGGTTGTTAGAGTCTTCCTCCAATCCTGATGCCTCATTTTTCTTAATATAGTCCAGCTTCTTGGCTTATTTGCTCAGCATACATATTGAATAACTATGGTGAAACAGATGCAACCCTGACACACTCCTTCTTGATTTTAAACCATGCAGTATTCCCTTGTTCTCTTCAAATGACAGCCTTCAGGTCTATGTACACATTCCTCGTGAGCACAATTAAGTGTTTTGGAATTCCCATTCTTCTCAAGTTATCCATAATTTGTTATGATCCACATAGTCAAATACTTTGCACAGTCAATAAAACACAAGTAAACATCTTTCTGGCTGTGTTAGATTGGGTTCTCTAGAGAAACACAAAAACCAGCAAAGTGTATATATATATTTATAAAGAGAGAGAGAAAAAAATTTATCATAGGAAAATGGCTCACAAGTGTATAGAAGCCAGCAAGTCCAAGTCTCTGGAGGAAACGGGCTGGCGTCAGC
>NW_006921599.1:3385461-3386931 GCF_000298275.1 Orycteropus afer afer
AAAAAAAAAAAAAAGGGATGACATCACAAAAGAACTAACAGATATAAAAAGAATAAGACCAGGATACTATGAAGAACTGCACTCCGAAGAATTTAATAACCTAGAAGAAAAGGACGTATTTCTAGAAACACACTACTTACCTAAACTAACACAGACTGAGGTAGAAAATTTGAACAGAGTCATAAAAAAAAAGAAGAAACTGAACAGGTCATAAAAAAATTACCAACAAGAAAAAGTCAAGGCCCAGACAGCTTCACTGGCAAACTCTATCAAACATTCATAGAAGACCTGACACCAATCTTCCTCAAACTATTCCAGAACACAGAAATGGATGGAATCCTCCCAAATTCATTTTATGAAGCAATCATAACCGTGATACCAAAACCAGGCAAAGATACCACTACAAGGGAAAACTACAGACAAAATCCCTCATGAAAAGATGCAAAAATCTTCAACAAAATTCTAGCCAAGAGACTCCAACAATACACCAAAAAAATTAATACATCATGACCAAGTGGGAAAGTACGCAAGAATACAAGCTAGGAAGCAGCAGGAGCCAGGCTTTTGGAGGGCCAGAACAGGTAGGTCAGACCAGGAGGTGGCAGGAGCTGGGCTTCTGGAGGCCCAGAACAGGTAGGACAGGCCAGGAGGTGGTGGGAGCCAGGCTTTGGAACAGGTAGGGAAGACTGGGAAGTGGGAGTGCAGAGGTTTGGAACAGATAAGAGAGGAGAACTTGTTGGTCAGTTTCTTGTACCGTGGTGGCCTGCATGTTGCTGTGAGGCTGGAGCTATGCTACCAGTGTTTCAAATGCCAACAGAGTTACCCAAGGTGGACACGTTTCAGAGGAGCTTCAGACTAAGATTCAGAAGAAGGAAGAGGCCATCACACGATGGAAGGAATACACAGTCACTGTACCAAAACGAACTAGTAGATCTTCATCCATTTCAGGAGGTGGCATAAGATCAAGAACCAATGGTATTGGAGGAAGAAGTCCAAGCTGCACTGAAGGAACTGGCAAAGAACAAGGCTCCAGGAATTGACGGAATACCCACTGAGATGTTTCAACAAACAGAGAGGCACTCACTTGGTTATGCCAAGAGATTTGGAAGACAGCTACTTGGCCAGTTGACAGGAAGAGATCCATATTTGTACCCATTCCAAAGAAAGGTGATTCCACACAATGTGAAAATTATTGAATAATATCACTAATATCACATGCAAGTAAAATCTTATTGAAGATAATTCAAAAATGGTTGCAGCAGTATATAGAGAGAGACCTTCCAGAGGTGCAAGGTGGATTCAGAAGAGGATATGGAACAAGGATATGGAACACTGCTGTCAGATGGATCTTGGCTCAATGCAAAGAATATCAGAAAGACATTTACTTGTGTTTTTTTATTTTTTATTTTTTGTTGTGATTTGGGTGAAGATTTACAGAGCAAATTCACTTTCCATACAGCAGTTCACATA
>NW_006921599.1:3387166-3389420 GCF_000298275.1 Orycteropus afer afer
CTCTTCCCAGGATGTCCCTGGATATCTTGGAAGCAGGCCACACCCCTAGGGAAACTCCCCTTGGGCAGAATGGCCACTCAGCACACAGTCATCTGATCCCATCATGGGAACAACCACACAGAACTGGGGTCCAGCCAAGTTGACACACAGCTCCAACTATCACACTGGCATTCTTTGCTTTCAACCAAGATCCATCTGACATGAGCAATGATATCCCTTGTTCCGTGTCCTCTTCTGAATCCAGCTTGCATTTCTGGATTCCCTGTCAATATACTGCTGCAACTTTTTGAATTATCTTCAGTAAGAGTTTACTTGTGTGTGATATTAATGATATTGTTTGATAATTTTCACACTCTGTGAGATCATCTTTCTTTGGAATGGGTACAAATATAGATCTCTTCCAATCAGTGGGCCAGCTAACTGTTTTCCAAATTTCTTGGCATAGACAAAAAAGTGCCTCCAGTGGGGCATCCATTTGTTGAAACATTTCAGTGGGTGTTCTGTTTACTTAGTACTACTCTCCCAGGAATATATCACCAATGGGAGGCTTTAACAAACAGGAGTTTATTCTTACAATTTGGAGGGTTTAAGTCCGAGTTCAAAGTGCCAGGCTCTAGGGACTGGGTGACAGAAAGCCCCTCCACCTTGGCCTTCAGCTCTGCCTCTTACTCCTAGCCCACTGAAGCAAGCGGCATCTCTTCACTCAGCTGCTGGTTGCTGAGGCTGACAAGCCCAAGGTTGACAAGTAAAAAGACACAGTCCTGATGTTACCAAAGCACATAGCAGGCCATTAATTCAAGTCCATTGTAAGTCCCAAGCTCAGCAAAGCATGGCAGGCTGCTGAACGACAAGGCTACATGCAGGGTTCAAGCGTGCCATAAGCTAGAGACCATTTCCAAGGCTTCTCCTTATATACAGGAAGCAGACCACATCCCTAAAGCAGCTACTCAGATGCTCACAGTAGATTCAGCTTTCTTGAATTGATTACCATGGAGTAGATTACCAGTTTCATCATAGGGAATACTACATCCAGCTGCCCAACCACTCAACCAGGTCCAGCCAAGCTGACACACAAACTTAACTACCACAGTAGATATTCTGTCAATTCCTGGAGCCTTGTTTTTCACCAATTCCTTCAGTGCAGCTTTGACTTCTTCCTTCAGTACCACTGGTTCTTGATCATATGCCACTTCCTAAAATGACTGAACATTGGCCAATTCTTTTCAGTATAGTGATTCTGTGTATGTCTTCCATCGTCTTTTGATGTTTCCTGTATCACTCAATGTTTTGCCCATAGAATCAATATTGCAACTCAAGGCTTGAATTTTTTTCTTCAGTTCTTTCAGCTTGAGAAATGCCAAGCGTGTTCTCCCTTTTTGGTTTTCTAACTCCATGTCTTTGCACATTTCATTATAATAATTGATTTTTTCTTCTCAAGCTGCTCTTTGAAATATTCTTTTCAGCTCTTTTATCTTGTCATTTCTTCCATTTGCTTTAGCTACTCTCCATTCAAGAGCAAGTATCAGAGTCTCTCTGATAACCATTTTGGTCTTTTCTTCCTTTCCTGTCTCTTTAATGACCTTTTGGTTTCTTCTTGGATGATATTCTTGATGTCATCCCACAATTCCTCTGGTTTTCAGTCATTGGTGTTCAATGTATCAAATCTATTATTTAGAAGGTCTCTAAATTCAGGTGGGATACAATCAAGGTCGTATTTTGGCTCTCATAGACTTGCTTTAATTGTCTTCAGCTTCAACTTGAACTTGCATACAAGCAGCTGATGGTCTGTTCCACAGTCAGTTCCTCTCCATCGCCTTTTCCCACAGTAGTAGTCTAGATTATTCCTGTGTATTTCATCTGGTGAAGTCCACGTGTATAATCGTGATCTACATTGTCGAAAATAAGGTATTTGCAATGAATAAGTCATTGGTCATCCAAAATTCTATCATGTAGTCTCCAGCATCATTTCTATCAGCAGGCCATATTTTCCAACTACTGGTAATTCTTCTTGGTTTCCAACTTTTGCATTCTAATCACTAGTAACAATCAACACATCTTCACTGCATGTCTGGTCAATTTCAGACTGCAGAAGTTGCCAAAAATCTTCAATTTCTTCATCTTTGGCTTTGGTGGTTGGTGTGCAAATTTGAATAATAGTAGTTGCAGTGTAGTAAATTACTTAGTGTGGCTTTTCTACCCATAAGTCTTTGTAAACTCCAAGGTGGGATTTTCTATGAGCAACTGAGGAACTCCT
>NW_006921599.1:3389675-3396950 GCF_000298275.1 Orycteropus afer afer
GTGGCCACTGCAGTGAATTATTGAACCCAGGAGAGAGGTGGTGGGTGCTTTGGAAGGAATGGTTGGAGAAAGGGCTGGAGGGAGGCAGCATGTCTGGCCTGGCAGGAATAGGCCTTGGGTTATTGCTGGTAATCCTGTCTTCCTCTTGTGGGATTAGAGCAGGTCAGAACATGTGGCCTCCTTGTCCTTTTTGCAGTAGTATTAACTGATCTTCCTTGTAGGCATTTGGATATTATTGTAGTATCACTACAGAAGTAGACTGCCCCATCTTCCTTCCAAGGAGTGGCTGGTGGGTTTAAACCGCTGGCCTTTTGGTTAGCAGTCAAGTGCCTTATGCACTACACTATTCTTCTGAGCCTTGACAATACTCATTTGATACTTATTTCATATTATTTTGCATTCCTACTTATATTTTGAGATATATAATCTGTTTTCCAAGTATTCTGAAAGAGCCTTAACACTTGGTATATCATCAGGTCCACTGGATCCAATTTTAGTTTTTTAATGTCTTTTTTGGATCTCAAGAAAAACTATGAAAATTTATTTATTTCAAAGAACAACCAAAACAAACCATTGCTATGGAGTAGATTTGGGCTCATAGGGGCTCTATAGGACACAGTAGAACTGCTTTATAGAGATTCCATGACTGTAAATCTTTACTGAAGCAGACTGCCACCTTTTTCTCCTGTGCAGTGGCTAGAGTTCGAACTGCCAACCTTCTAGATAGCAGCTAAGCACTTTAATCACTGCACCACCAGGGCTCATTTCAAAGAACAAAGAAATTCTTTATTTAAATAAATAAAGTAGAATAAAATTCATTCTGTTTTGAAATTAACATGGCATCTTTTATAAACTGAAAATACATTACGGAATTTTAGCAATCTCATTTTTTCTATATCTTTAAACATTTTGCTATTTCATCATCCAAGGAATTATCTCATCAAGACTCATCAATTATTCCAGTCTATCCTAAAAAAGAAAAGATAGGAAGTGCGGAATTACAATGCAATAGTCAAATAAGTCATGACTATTGCTCTATCAAGGTCCCTGGGTAGCACAAATGAGTAAACATTCTGCTGCTAACTGAAAGGTCTCAGCTATGAATACCCTATGGAGTTCTACTTTGACACACATAGATCTCCAGGACTTGATTTGATGGCAACTGGGTTGGTATTTTTGGTTACTGCATCATCCTTTATTTTTCTTAGTACTTTACTCAAAGTATTACATCATGTTTCAAGAAGATATAAAAGGAATCTGGAGACAACAATTTTATAGATTTTTTTTAAGCTTTCATTGATTCAGAGTTCAGAATTCTTCATGTTCTACCCATAAAAGCAAAGAGAAGAAAATTGACAGAGAAAGACATCTCATATTTATTAGATGAATCAGATGATGAATGCAAAGCAGCAGATAACACTCTAGTCCCTAATGATGATGATGAAATTGAACATAAAAGTGAAATTTCAGAATGAGTTTTCCGATGATGATAGCATAGATAATTTTTTTCAAGAATGGATAAATGAACAATGTGTTTCTAAAAAATATGGTATTCTCATCTAAATAATCATTCAACATGAAGCACTTAATCACATAAATATTTTGTGAAAAGATTCTGGACCATCCTGTTTTGCTAAAATGTATGTACGATATGTATAATTTTTTATCTTTTAGATGTTGGAGCATCAAAATTCATTTAGTATGGTGAAGCAGTAGTTGTTGTTGTTAGGGGCTGTTGAGTTGTCTCTGACTCATAGGGACCCTATGCACAGCAGAGTGAAACATCACTTGGTTCTGCACGAGCTCCATGATCCTTGCTATACTTGAGCCCATCACCGCTGCCACTGTGTCAATCCATCTCATTGAGGGCCTTCCCCTCTTTCATTGACTCTCCAGCTTACCAAGCAGGACATCCTTCTCCAGGGAGTGGTCCCTTCTGACAACATGACCAAAGTAGGTGAGATGAAGTCTGGCCATTCTAACTTCCAAGGAGCATTCTCGTTGCACTTCCTCCAGGACAGACTTGTTAGTTCTTTTAGCAGCCCATGGTACTGTCAGCATTCTTTGCCAACACAACTCGAAAGCATTGACTCTTTTTTGGTCTTCCTTATTCATTGTCCAGCTCTCACATGCATATGAGGTGACTGAAAATACCATGGCTTGTGTCAGGTGCACCCTAGTCCTCAAAGAGGCATCTTTGCTCCTCAGCACTTGAAAGAGGTCCTTTGCAGCTGACCCAGTGCTATACTTCGTCTGATGTCCTGACTGCTGCTTCCAGTGGCATCGATTATACAACCAAGCAATGTGAAGTCTTTGACAACTTTAATCTTTTCTCCATTTATCATGATGCTGCTTATAAGTACAGTTGTGAGGATTTTTGTTTTCTTTATATTGAGATGTAATCTATACTGCAGACCGTATTCTTCAATTTTGATCAGTAAGTGCCTCAAATCATCCTCACTTTCAGCAAGCAAAGTTGTGTTGTCAATGTACCACAGGTTGTTAATGGTTCTTCCTCCAAACCTGACACCATGTTCTTGGTGAAATAGACAGATGCAGAAAGCAGGTATGTATACAAAGCAACTGGAAGAAAATAGGTGATGTAGAAATGAAAAAGGTTAATTGAATTGCCCATTCTAACTGATTCTTATAAATCTAAAAAGATAAATGCTTTTGCAAATATAGAGAAAAGAAGATAGCTGTTTCTCCTTCAACAAAATTATGAGCCATCAAAGTTTTTTTTTTTTTTTAATTCTTCAAGTATTGTGTTTGATAAAGTAACTTCGAGAAGAATTAGTGATACTGATAAGCTGGAACCTATTATAAATGCATTTGAAATCTGGTATCAATATTTAAAAGATGGACACATTCCAGGTCGTGCATGAGTGTTGATGAGCAGTTAGCTGGCCTTGTAAGACACTGCATATTTCAAATATTTATACCTATAAAACCAAGAAAATATGGAATAAAAATTTGGATTTGCTGTTTAAATCCTCCATCCCCCCTTTTTTTGCTGGATCATAAAATAAGGTTATTTTAATTTGATAAAGACTGGCTTCCAGAACAATGGCACCAGTACACGAAGAGTCCTGGATCCACATGTCCTCACCAACACTTGGTGAATTCTTATTAAGGCCAGTGATGAAGTTGTTTTTCATGATTCCTTTATTCTAACTTCTGTAAATTATTCATAAAGTGACTTCAAAATATTAAAAATAATTGAGAGTCCACTGGATACAGATGGCAAATAATAATAACTATTTTCCTAGAATTAAAGCATATAACTCCATCATACCTTTCTTTGTACCCTCAACAATTCCTTACAAGTGATGAGAGTTCAAAAATATTTGTTAAGGGGACTTCCAGTAAGGTGGTGGAATAGGCAGACACTACGCATACCCTCTTCAACAAAGAAAAGAGAAACCAATTGACAGAGGTACAGAAGATAATCCTGGAACCCTGAGCTTTGAAAGGAAGTATACAGAAGTGGAGTAAGCGCCAACTAGTGGAAAAACCTGAATGAAAACAGTGAGTACAGAGATGGTCAGAGCAGTGATTGTCAGCTACTCTGACAGGACCAACAGCCTGAATATTTCCAAGTGGTGTTGGGACTTGAGAACTGACCTAAAGATCAGCCCTGGTCACCAAGGGCTGCAGGGACGACTGTGCTGGTGACCTATATGACTAGGAAATGAAACAGCAAGGAGGGAGACAGCCTGCACTATGGACTTCTGGCTGTCTGGAGGGCACAGCAATTTTGATTGTTTACAAGCAGTGGCCATTTTGGATATTCAAAGTGACCGAAGGTGCAGCCATTTTGAATGTTTACAAGTGGCAGCCATTTTGGATATTAAAGTGACAGCACTCTCATTCGGATTCTAGGGACCTAAGAATAGGCTCTGTTTGCCAAGGACAGCAGGAACAAATGAGAGGCTGACAATGGGAAAGGGAGATAGGTGGTGAGTATGTAAGTGGTTCCAAATAGTGAATAGAAGGGCATAGCATAGTACCCTGCTTACAGAGATAACAAACAAAGAAAACAAAAATTGTTGGCAAGTCACTCCAACATACAATAACCAATTAAATATAAACACAAAAACATCACAATGTCTTGGAGAGAATAGAGCATCACAGTCCAGACAAACAAGGAAGAGAGCAGCATAAACAAGGGACCAGGATACAGACCCAAAACACATCCCTGAGGAACACACAGCTTTGGAACTCCTTGACAAGGAATTCAATAGAATTATATTTAGGTACCTTTCATGAGTTGAGAGACAGATCAAGGAAAACAATGACAAAATTGAGGAAAACACAGAGAAAACCCTAGAATAATTTTGAAAGACAATACAAGAAAATAAAATGACAAAATTAATGAAAAATTAGAAATGATACAAAATCTACACACAGAAATCCAGAAGATTAACACTAAAATTTCAAAAATAGGTAACACATTGAATGGGCAAAGGAGTAGAAGTGAGTCAATGGAAGAAAGAATTAGCGAGATTGAAGGCAAATACCTCAATACTTCTTTGGAAAGGGATCAATCAGAAAAAAGATCAAAACAAAATGAAGAAAGCCTAAGGTTCATGTGGGATACCATCAACAGGAATGACTTTTGTGTAAGTAGAATTCCAGAACAGGAAGATATAAAGAAAACCACAGAAAAAATTGTCAAATATTTGTTCGAACAGAATTTCCCTGGTATGATGAAAAATGAGAATATATTCATTCAAGAAGTCCAATGAACCCCAAACAGGACTGACCCAAAAAGAAAATCACCAAGACATATCATCATCAAAATCACCAAAACCAAAGACAAGGAAAGAATCCTGAAAGTAGCACAGGAAAAAGAAAAAGTTACCTAGAAGGGGAAACCAATAAGACTAGGCTCAGATTTCTTGGCAGAAACCATGCAGGTGAGAAGACAATGGGATGGTATATATAAGACCCTGAAAGAGAAAAATTTTCAAGCAAGAATTGTATACACAGCAAAACTGTCCCTCAAATATGATGGTGAAATTAGGACATTTCCAGATAAGCAGAAATGAAGAGAATTTGCTAAAACCAGACCAACCTTACAAAAGACGCTAATAGGGAGTTTTTTGACAGAGAACCAACAACAGCAAACAACAACCGACCATTAAAACACATGATGACATAACCCAGAAACCAACCCAGTTATAGAAGTATGCAAAGTAAGTAAGCCCACAAGATTGTAAACAGGGAACCAGAGACATCAATTGGCAAATGAGGACAACTACAAACCAAAAAGAGGGGAAAAAACTGTGTAGTTACAGAACTTCTAAATGGTAGGGAAGTCAAGACAACTGCAAGATAGAACATTGTTCTACACTTGGGAAGAAAATTATAAATCACAGGGTAATCTCAAAGAAGAATGATAAATCTTCACATCAAAGTAAATAAGAGGACCAGCACAAATATTTAGCAAATACTGAAACAATAGCAATGAAGGAAGTGATAACATGATTCATAAACACAATGGGCTCAGCACAGAAAGTAATACGGAACAAAGAAATCAACACCATGAAAAAGGACATAACAAAATGACAGCAACAAATTCATACTTGTCGATAATTAAATATCTGATAAGGGACTCATCTCTCAAATTTATAGAAAACCCCAACACCTCAACAACAAAAAGATCAACAATCCAATTAAAATTAAAACATGGGCAGAAGACATGAATAAACACTTCACCAGAGGATATTCAGGCAGCCAGCAAATACATGAAGAAAGGCTCACAATCATTAGCCGTCAGACAGATGCAAATCAAAACAACAAGGAGATACCACCTCACCCCAGCACTAATAGCAAAGTTCAACAAGACAGAAAATAACAAATGCTGGTGAGGATGTGGAGAGGCTGTGACTCATACACTCCTGGTGGGACTGTAAAATAATACAACTACTGTGGAAAACAGTATGGTGATTCCTTAAAAAGCTGGAATTAGAAATACCATTTGGCCCAGCAATCCCATTATTAGGTATATATCCTAAAGAAGTAAGAGCCAGGACAAGAACAGATATATGCACACCCATGTTCACTGCAGCACTATTTACAACAGCAAAAAGATAGAAGCAGACGACTTCTTGTGAGATGGAGGAATAGGCAGACAAGCTACACAGACCCTCTTCAACAAAGAAAAGAAAAACCAATTGACAGAGATACAGAAGATAATCCTGGAACCCTGAGCTTTGAAAAGAACTATACAGAAGTGGATTAGGCACCAAATAATGGAAAAACTAAAAAAAACCAGTGAATACAGAGACGGTCGGAGCTGTGGACAGTCAGCTACTCTGACGAGACCAACAGCCTAAATATTTCCAAGTGGTGTTGGGACCTGAGAATTGTCCTAAAGATCAGTCCCAGTCACCAAGGGCTACAGGGACAACTGTTCTGGTGGCCTACGACTAGAAAGGGAAACAGCAAGAAGGAAAACAACCTGAGTTGTGGACTTTCTGCTGTCAGGAGGGTGTAGCCATTTTGACTACTTACATGTGCCAGCCATTTTGGATATTTAAAGTGACCGAGGATGCAGCCATTTTGAATATTTACAAGCAGTGGCCATTTTGGGTATTTAAAGTGACCGAGGGCACAGCCATTTTGAATGTTTACCAGTGGCAACCATTTGGATTTTAAAGTGATAGCATTCTCACTTGGATTCCAGGGACCTAAGAACAGGCTTTGTTTGCCAGGGTCAGCAAGGACATAGGAGAGGCTGACAAAGGAAAGGAGACAGGTGGTGAGTGTATAAGTGCTGTCAACTAGTGAATGGAGGAGCACAGCAAAAGTACCCTGACTGTATAGATAATATACAAACAAAACAAAGAAAAGGAAAATTGTGGGCAAGTCACTTGAACATATAATCACCAATTAAATATAAACACAAAAATGTCACAATGCCTTGGAGACAATACAGCATCACAGTCCACACAAAGAAGCAAGATAAAGCAGGAGAAACAAGGGGCCAGGATATACTCCCAAAACACATCCTGGAGGCAGACGCATCACTGGAACTCCCTGATAAGGAATTAAAAAGAATTATATTTAGGAATCTTCAAAGGATTGAGAGACAGACCAAGGAAAACACAGACAAAACCCTAGAAAAATATTGGAGGAAAATACAAGAACAAAATGACAAAATCAATGAAAAATTAGAAATGATTCTAAATCAACAGATAGAAATCCAGAAGATTAATACTAAATTGTCAGAAATAGATAACACATTGAAAGGACAAAGGAGTATAATTG
>NW_006921599.1:3398895-3399555 GCF_000298275.1 Orycteropus afer afer
GAATGTATAACTAAATTATGGTACATACACACAATGGAATACTATGCAACACTAAAGAATAATGTAGAATCTGCAAAACACCACATAACATGGGTTCTTCCGGTAAGATGGAGGAATAGGCAGACAAGCAACATAGACCCTCTTCAACAAAGAAAAGAGAAACCAATTGACAGAGATACAGAAAACAATCCTGGAGCCCTAAGCTTTGAAAGGAACTATACAGAAGTGGATTAGGTACCAACCAGTGTAAAAACCTGAATGAAAACAGTGAGTACAGAGATGGTTGGAGTTGTGGACTGTCAGTTACTCTGAGAAGACCAACAGCCTGATTATTTCCAAGTAGTGTTGGGACCTGAGAATTGCCCTAGTGATTGGCCTGGTCACCAAGGGGAGCAGGAACGACCGCTCTGGTGGCCTATGACTAGGAAGGGAAACAGCAAGGAGGTAGATAACCCGAGTTGTGGACTATCCGCTGTCCGGAGGGTGCAGCCATTTTGATTGTTTACAAGTGGCGGCCATTCTAGATATTTAAAGTTACTGAGGGTGCAGCCATTTTGAATCTTTACAAGTGGAGGCCATTTAGGATTTTAAAGTGACAGCATTCTCATTCAGACTCCACGGACCTAAGAATAGGCTCTGTTTGTCAAGGTCGGCAGGGAC
>NW_006921599.1:3400743-3419036 GCF_000298275.1 Orycteropus afer afer
CAACAACAGCTGACCATTAACACATGTGATGATATAACCCAGAAACGAACCCAGCTATGGAAATATCCAAAGTGAATAATCCTACAAGATTGTAATCAGGGAACCAGAGACATCAGTTGACAAATGAGGACAACTACAAACCAAAACAAGGGAATAAACTGTGTCATTACAGAACTTCTAGATGGTAGGGAAGTCAAGACAAGTACAAGATAGAATGGACTATTCTAAACTTGGGAAGAAAACTGTAAGTCACAGGATAACCTCAAAGAAAATGATAAACCTTCACATCAGAATAAAAAGAGGACTAACACAAATATTTAGCAAATACTAAAACAATAGCAACAAAGGAAGTGATAACACAATTCACAAACAAAACAAGCTCAGTACAGAAAATTATATGAAAGAAAGAAATCGACACCATGAAAAAGCACATAACAAAAATTACAGCAACAAATTCATATTAGCCAATAATTACATACCTGGCAAGGGACTTCTCTCTTAAGATTATAGAAAACTGCAATGCCTCAACAGCAAAGGGATTAACAATGCAATTGAAAAATGGGCAGAAGACATGAATAGACACGTCACCAAGGAGGACATTCAGGTGGCCAGCAAATATATGAGGAGATGCTCACGATCACTGGCTATCAGAGAGATGCAAATCAAAATAACGAGATACCATCTCACTCCAGCACTGATGGCAAGGTTCAATGAGACAGAAAATAAGAAATGCGGGCAGGGATGTGGAGAGATTGGGACTCTCATACACTGCTGATGGGACTGTGAAACCACTGTGGAAAGCAGTATGGCGATTCCTTAGAAAGCTGGCATTGGAGATATCATTTGACTCAGCAATTCTATTAGGATTGCTATTCCTATTAGGAAAATAGGATTCTATTACTAGGTATATATCCTATAGCGGTCAGAGCCAGGACAGGAACAGATATATGCACACTTATATTCATCACAGCACTATTTACAATAGCAAAAAGATGGAAACAACTTACGTGCCCATGAGCTGAAGAATGGTCGACGAAACTATAGTATATGGACACAATGGAATGGTATGCAGCACTAAAGAATAATGTAGCGTCTGCAAAACCCCACATAATATGGATAAACTTGGAGAACAGTATGCTGAGTTGAAGTAAGTCAATCACAGAAGGACAAATATAGTATTAGTTTGTTGTTGTGGAGGGTCAAGGGAAGGTTTATATATGGAGAGAACCTTTCTTTGTTGGTTGCCAGGAGTATGAGGGGAGGGGAGGGAGCACTGCAAAAAAAAAAAAAGAAAAATACCATATAACATGGATGAACTTGGAGGACATCATGCTGTGTGAAATAAGTAAATCACAGAAGGACAAATATAGTATTAGTTTGTTGTTGTGGAGGGTCAAGGGAAGGTTTATATATGGAGAGAACCTTTCTTTGTTGGTTGCCAGGAGTATGAGGGGAGGGGAGGGAGCACTGCAAAAAAAAAAAAAGAAAAATACCATATAACATGGATGAACTTGGAGGACATCATGCTGTGTGAAATAAGTAAATCACAGAAGGACAAATATAGTATTAGTTCATTATTGTCAAAATCAAGGAAAGGTTTATATATGGAAGGAAATTTTGTTGCTTACGGGGAGCAGGGGAGGGGAGGAAACATTGCAAAAGAAAAAAATGCGTTGACCCACGTTACTTTAGTTTTGTGTATTTCACTGTATATAAATTATATTTCAATAAAATGCATTTTAAAATAAAATATTTGTTAACCAGCTAATTGTAATATAAAGTAAGGGAAACAGACAGATTAAGGAGCTTTACTAACCAGTGGAGTAGAACTTGTTTAGTACCTCTGTCGAACCATTCAGGCCTTAAAATTTTCCCCACACAAAGATAAGAAATCATGGAACTTGGACCAAGTATGGTAGATCCAATACTCTTAACTGCAGGATTCACTGTTTTGTTGAAGTTTCCTAAGTTTTAATATTGCTAATACTACAGAAAATATTAAATCTGAATCCTCCTTGGTACCCTTAATATTTCTGCACCATAGACCAGGAAGCAACAAACCAGAAGTATTTTGATTTAAATGCAGTGCAGTCTCTTGAGAGATGAAGCTGGGAAATGTCTTCATCACCTGCCCCCCTTTTTAGACCACTGCATTTATCTGAGTGTTTGGATGATATGATAGTGGTCAGGATTCAGAGAGCTGCACACAAAAGGGTGCTGTTGGTTTATCTTCTGCTCTAGAAATACTGGCACTGGGTAAGGTAAAACACTCTTCAAGGTTACAATTAAAACCTGAAGGATCGCTTTTTGTGAAGCAAAACTAAAAACAAGAAATGATAAATATCTTGAAGAGATTCCTGAATCAATCAATCACTCTTAGATTAGTTATAAAAAACAAACCCACTGCCGTCGGGTCGATCCCGACTCATAGTGACCCCCATTAGTTTTCGAGGCAGTAAATCTTTATGGAAGTAGACTGCCCAGTCTTGCTTCTGCAGAGTGGCTGGTGGGTTTGAACCACCAACCTTCTGGTTAGCAGTCAGATGTCTTAGGCACTACACCACCAGAGCTCCTTTAGATTAGTTATATCAGTATGTAAAATTTATTTATGATGATGTAGTTCATGAAGTAATTAAATTTAGACCAAATTCACTGTCATCGAGTGGATTCTGACTCACAGCAACCCTACTGGGTTTCTAAGGCTGTAAATTTTACTGAAGCAGACTGCCTCACCTTTCTTCCATGTAGCAGCTGGTGGGTTTGAACTGCCTACCTTTTGGTTAGCAGCCCAATGTCTGAACCACAGGACCACCAGAGAACCTTTAATTTAGACCAAAACAAACAAATTCATGCTATTAAGTCAATTCCAACTCATAGCAACTCCCACGGCTGTAAATCTTTATGGAAGTAGATCGCCCATCTTCCTTCCGCAGAGTGGTTGGGGGGTTTGAACCACTGACCTTCTGGTTAGCAGCTAAATGCCTTATCCACTATACCACCAGAGTGCCTTAAATTTAGACCAGTGTGTCCCAAATATTCATATGAATCACCTAGGAATTTCTCATTTTTAACAAGTTCCCAGATGATGCCAATGCTACTGGTCCACAGATCACACTTTGAGTAGCAACAACTTAGACCATTGTGTCCTGAAATTTGTTTGGATTATAATCAAAGTATTCATTTTTTAACATGCCTATATATAAAAAAATTATTATAAAATATCCAATACTTGCTTACTTTCTACAAATCTACCAAATTATTTTATTACATATTCTACTCTATGAAATTCAAACTTGTTATGTACTTATTACAGTGCCATTCATTTCATAAACATTTAGTAATTAACTAGCTATGCAAACCAACTTTGTATCCACATTGCTCCAAACAGAAATACAATCACTGGTTTGATTTTATTTTTCCTTAAATTTTCTGTATCTGAATACAATATTCTGCAAGTGGCCTAATCAGGGAGGAGTACAGAAAGATTGTTACCCCTCTAGATCTGGATATTACACATGTGGAAGCTGAACAATGAATAAGAAAGGCCAAAGAACTGATGCATTTAATCATGGTGTTGGTGAAAAATATCGAATATAGCAAGGACTACCAGAAGAACAAACAAATCTTCTTGGAAGAAGTATAGCCAGAATACTCCTTAGAAGCAAGGATGGTGAGACTTCATCTCATGGCCTTTGGATATGTTACTAGGAGGTAGCAGCAGTCCCTGGAGAAGGACATCAGGCTTGGTGAAGTAGAGGGGTAGCAAAAAAGAGGAAGATCCTCAACAAGACAGACTGACAAAGTGTCTGCAACAATGGGTTCAAGCATAAGCAACAACTGTGAGGATGGCACAGGACTGGGCAGTGTTTTGCTCTGTTGCACATAAGGTCATTATGAGCTGGAACTGACTCAATGGTACCTAACAACAACAACATCATAAAACTGTATTCTGATACTGCATTGGTCTTTCTCACCAAATATCACCAGGTCTTCTTCATGTTAATTGCTGTCAAATTCAAGTCTTACCTTATACTTATATACTTATACTTATATACTTATCTTATACTTATGCAACTGATTTAACTAAAGTGCAATTTTAAAATTTTATCCCCTTGAATTTTATCTTGGTCATTTCAGCCCTACCTTTGTATCCAGAAAAGATAAATTCAAATCTCTAAATAAATATAAATTTGTTTTCCATTCAGATTTAGTATAAAAGTATTGATGTCTTTATTCAAATTACTAATAAAAAGAAGTTGAATTTTTTTTTTTACCTTTTTGTTACAAAGGAAATCACAACTTGAAATCAGCACACACGAAGCACATGGTTCATGTTAAGAAATGAGGTTTAGATAAATCAATTATTTAACACAATCCAAACTATTTGCCTATTCATGTTTATGTAGAAGTATATATAGTACATGCACAGGAAAAGTTTTGGAAGGACACTGTGGTAGTTAAGTTTAGGTGTCAACTTGGCTGGGCCTGGTTTTGAGTGGCTGGGCAGCTGGATGTAGTTATTCCCCATGGTGAGACTGGTAATCAACTACATTGTGAAATCTACTGGAGCCGCTGCCTTAGGGACGTGGTCTGCTTCCAGTATATAAGGAGAAGTTTTGAGAAAGGTCTCTGCAGCTTATTAGCACACTTCTAGCTGAGTCTTCATTTAGCAGCCTGCCATGTTTCCTGCTGATCTTGAGACTGTCTCTGAACTTGAACTAGTGGCCTGCTGTGTTGTTTGGTAATATTAGGACTGTGCTATTTTATTTGTCGACCTTGGGCTTGTTAGTCTCGAAAGCCAGAAGCTACCTGAGTGAAGAGAGACCTCTGGCTCCAGTGCACCAGGAGCAAGAGGCAGAGATGATGCCAAGGTCGAGGGGTTTTCACCCAGCCCCTAGAGCTTGGCACTTTAAACTCAGACTTCTAAAGCCTGCAAAATGTAAGAGAATAAATCCCTGTTTGTTAAAGCCATCCATTTGTGGTATTTTTCTGTTAGAGTGGCATAAAGTAACCAAAACAGACACACATCAAATTGTTAGCAATAATTACTCTTGGGAAGGAAAGAGGATGATGGAAGTTTAGTGGAAGGAAGGGAAAGGAAAGACTACTGACTCTGTATACATCTGTATTGTTTTAGTTTTTAACAATTAATATAACGATGTATTAACTATGTAATACATTACAATTAAAAACTAAGGGAAAATTGTTACTAGAATGACATACAGAGGTGAGTTGCACAATTTCCTCCAGGAGTCTCGAATATAGTCTCTCTATCCATCTAAAATAAAAGGTGATATGAAATAGATGATATTGTATCAAATGACTAAAAATTGTGGCCTTATTTGAGAAATTCTTGGCTAAATATCTAATACTTGTACAAGTAACTTACATTTCCATCAAATATTTATTTTATTACTTTGTATTGATAAAAACAGGTTAGTGATAATAGTAATCAGCCCAACAGTCCATAGTAATTGGCATTAAGCAGTTAATTAAATCTTGAATTTCACATTACATACTCTAAGTTACTAAAACCTAGCTGTCCTCAAAATAACAGTAAAGCCAGTAGTTGTCTAATATTTCTCTATGGGTCTTTAATACATGTTTAGAAGAAATACAGAAAGATCCTTTAAATATTCAGCTATTCCACCTGCTTTATGCACTAACACACACCACAGGAATTAGGGGTCTTGATGAAGAATGACTACATTCCTACACTGAGAATTTTTCTTTAATCAAAACAAACCCACACAGGCTTCTAGCTGTGTAGTGGTTAAAGTATGCAGCTGCTAACCAAAAGGTCTGTGGTTCAAATGCCCCAGGTGCTCTGTGGGAGAAAGATGAAGCAATCTGTTTCTGTAAAGGTTTACAGCCTTAGAAACTCTACGGGACAGTTCTACTTTGTCCTATGGGGTCACTAAGAGTCAGAATTGACTCAGTGGCAGGGGGTTTTGTTTTGGTTTAGTCCTCAGAATACTGGTCAGATTACCATTTGTTAAAAGTGAAAACAGATTTCCCCCCCTCTAGTAGGTTATGATGGGAGCTTTAGTGGCATAGTGCCTTAGGCATTTGACTACTAACCAGAAGGCTGGCGGTTCAAACTCACCAGCCACTCCTTGGAAGGAAGGTTGGGCAATCTACTTCCGTAGTGATACCGCCTCAGAAACCCAAGGAGGGGTCACTATGAGTTGGATCTGACTTGACGGCAGTGAGTTGGGTTTTTTGGTTTTTGTTTGAGCAGGCTAAGATTAGTCCCTAGGCGTACAAATGGTTATGCTCGACTACTAAAGTTTGAACCCATCCAGTGGTAAAGTGGAAGGCCTGACAAGCTGCTTCCATAAAAATTACCATTTAGAAAACCGTAGGGAGCTTAGTTCTTCTCTGTAATGCCTGGGGCACCATGAGTCAGAATTGACTCAATGGCAATGGTTTTTGGTTTCTTGGTTTTAGATTAAAATTATACAAAAATCAAAGACCCACTCAGGGGACATCAAGCTCAACTGAAATAATATACTATATAAAAACACTGTTTCACAGCCTACTTTTGGCAACTTGGATCTTAAACGCTTACAAGCAGCCATCTAGATGCAACGATGGGTCTTTCCTCATCCACCAAAGACACATGGAAACAACTAATCCAAGCAAATGGTAAACTGTTGGAGACCAAGAAAAAGACCCCCAAAAGAACATGATTGCAAGGCACATGTTCTAATTACAGTTAAGAGATGACAAAGCCTCTTTTATGGTTGAATGTTTGCTTTAAGAGATGGCAAGGTCTCTCTCACTGTTAAATGCTTAATTGGCAAAATATCAAGTATTAAAAGCAGATGTTATTCCACTAGTCCATGTTTTTATCTTATTGGGAGGTTTCATACTTTGGGCCACTGTGTCCTAGTAAACATTTATTGTTTTACACTCCTTATTCCTGAAGAAACTTCAGTGATTGTTTTAATGACCATCTGTTGCCCTTGAGCACATAAAAGAGTAAAATTTTAGCTCTGTAGAGAATAAGCCGATTGTATGATTCCAAGACTAATGATGTAATCATGAATAAACATATAAATAAAGTAGAAACAAAGGCATCAGGAATCACTCTGGTAGAATATGCAGGCTGTCCACCTGGCCCCCATTCCTTAAATAAATAAGAAAACCATTAATCCTTTCGGGTCGCTTCATTTCGTGACCTGTGTGGTTTTGCCGGATATGGCAGTACACCATGCGATCCACAGTCTATATGACTATGAGACCAGAAGAACTAGATGGTGCCTCACTACTACTGTCAACCACTTAGAGGGGGGATCTATGTAGGAGATCATGGACAGAGTGGGAGAACAATGAGAAACAAAAACTCAAAATCAAAAAAGGAAAAGGACCAGGTTTGCTGGTCTGATACAGCCTGGTGGAACCCTTGAGACGATTGCTCCTAGATGCCCTTCAGGTCTGGAATTGAACCCACTCTTGTGGCTTCTAGCCAAACAAAAGCCAAACAGGCATATGAACTGAACATTTACATTAGGTAGATACACTCCTTGGAGAGATCAATCATGGGAGAATAGAAGGGCTATGTATGCACAGGGAGACAGCCCAGGGGGCAGGAGTATATGGGAGGGAAGGACACAGGGAAGAAGTAACTATGGGGAGGAAGTGGGAAGAGAGCTGTTGCACTGTGGGAAATTGAAGTCAATGTCATGAGACAATGTGTTATGTGAAATGCTGCATGGAAAATGAATTTGCTCTGTAAACTTTCACCCAAATCACAATTAAAAAAAAAAAAAAAAAGACCCAAAGCAAGCTTAGTCTAATGACAATCTCATTATTTTTATCACAAGTGTTGTTACTGTTGTATTTATTACTATCTAAATACATGCAAATAATACATTACAAGCAGTAGCGCTAGGAGGTAATCATTGCTCCACAGATGTCATGGTGGAGGTTCAGAGGATATGATGACACCCAAGGGAAGTATGACCATTACACAGCAGAAGATGCTCTAAGCAAGAAAGGACTATCCCAATAGATGTTGTGAAAAAAAAACTGACTATAGTCATGAACAACCTCTGAGAACAGCTTGAATGGGAATGTGTATACGTCGGGGTAGAAGACAGTGCAAGGTCCATATAAGATGCTAACATAAGAACTGCTGAGACGTAAATGATATTACACCAAGTATTATGAATTAATGCTCAGATTTGTATCTTTGGAACACAGAATAATTCATGGTCATCAAAGAAAGATAAAAGTGTATCTTATTTGTTAAATTTCAAAAAGAGATTTAAACCACTTAAATATATTCACAAAGGCTTAAATGATTTGTGAATTACTTCACTGGATATACAGAAATTTACTAAATATTTAAGGATATATATACACATACATATTTGTTTTGTTTTGCAAATGCATAGTCATCTTAATAAATCCCTTGCTGTCAAGTCAATTACAACTCAGAGTGACCTTACAGGACAGAGTAGAACTGCTCCATAGGGTTTCCAAAGCTTAATTTTTGTGGAAGCAGACTGTCATATCTTTCTCTTGCAGAAGAGCTGGCAGGTTTGAATTGCCAACCTTTCAATTAGCAGCCAAGCAATTAACCACTGTGCTACCAGATCTCCTTTAATCTTAATAATGTAATAATGTTACTTTCTTTCCAGTCATTTTTGAAGTGTATATAGTAAAATCCAAACACATATTGTTGTTGTTGGTGTTACGTGCTGCCAAGTCGGATCTGACTCATAGTGACCCCTCCTTGGGTTTCTGAGGTGGTATCACTACGGAAGTAGATTGCCCAATCTTCCTTCCAAGGAGTGGCTGGTGGGTTTGAACCGCCAGCCTTCTGGTTATCAGTCACTCATTAAAAGATATTAGACTTAGTGGAGAGTGGCATCAGCAAAATGTCTATGTAAGCAGTTTACACTATTGCATCCCAATTAAAAAAAAAACAAACCAAAAACGCCAAACATCAAGCAGAAACTGACAGAACTCAGAAACTTTTTCAGAACTCTAGAAAATACTCACAAGTTTACAGCAACTAAGTGAATGCTCATTCCAGAAAAAGTGATTTTAAATTGATATAAAAGCCTTATTTTCTTATGTGCCCCTGCCCCATCATCTCCCCAGACTGATGACAGTTATAATGTTATAATGTTTCTAATTGTATTATTTGCTAATTGTATTGTTCAATTATTGTTAATTGTTAAAGCTGCAGCATCCCATATTTCCAGAGAGGAACCCTAGTCCCTGGACCTGGAGAGAGCAAAGCAGATCTTATTTACAAATTATTGTGTGTGTTATTTTTAACCTGTCTGGGAACTACCTGAAGCACTGGCACAAGGTACTTGTCTATTTACTCTATCTCAGAATGCAAACAGGGTGAAAAAGTGGCAGGCATTGCCTGAGAACTGTAATTGCCTATAACTGCATGGGACTAAAGATTGAGATTGAGGTATACAATAGGGGCCTAAGGGCTGCAAGTGTTCTGGAATTCCCATTCTTCGGAAGGTTATCCATCATTTATTATGATCCACACAGTCAAATGCCTCTGCATAGTCAATAAAAGACAAGCAAACATCTTTCTGATATTCTTTGCCTTCAGCAAAGATTCATCTGACATCAGCCATGATATCCCTTGTTCCACGTCCTCTTCTGAATCTAGCTTGCATTTCTGGAAGTTCTCTGTCAATATATCACTACAAGCATTTTTGAATTATTTTCAGTAAGATTTTACTTGTGTGTGATATTAATGATATTGTTCGATAATTTCCACATTCTGTGGGATCACCTTTCTTTGGAATGGCACAAATATCTCTCTCTTCCAGTCAGTTGGCCAGGAAAGTGTATGATAGGGTTGTATCCTTTCACCATACTTACTCAATCTGTATGGTGAGCAAATAATCCAAGAAAGTGGACTATATGAAGAAGAATGTGGTCTCAGGATTGGAGGTAGAACGATTAACAACCTGCAATATGCAGATGACACAACCTCGCGTGCTGAAAGTGAAGATGACTCGAAGCACATACTAATGAAGATCAAAACTAAAGTCTTCAGTATGAATTACATGTCAACATAAAGAAAACAAAAATCCTCACAACTGGACCAATAAGCAACATCATGGTGAACAGTTAGGAAAGACTGAAGTTTTTAGGGATTTCATATTACTTGGTTCCATAATCAACACCAATGGAAGTAGCAGTCAAGAAATCAGATTACGTATTGTACCGGGCAAATCTATTCCAAAAGACTTCTTTAAAGTGTTAAGAAGTAAAGATGTCATTTTGAAGACTAAGGTCTGCCTGACCCAAGTCATAGTATTTTCAATCACCTCATATGCATGTGAAAGCTGGACAATGAATACAGAAGAGACCAAAGAAGACTTGATGCCTTTGAACTGTGGTATTGGTGTAGACTACTGAAAATATCATGGACTGCCAGAAGAATGAACAAATCTGTCCTGGAAGAAGTACAACCAGAATGTTCCTCGGAGGTGAGAATTACCAAACTTCATCTCACCTACTTTGGTCATGCTGTCAGAAGGGACCATTCCCTGGAGAAGGATATCATGTTTGGTAAAGTAGAGGGTCACCAAAGAAGGGGAAGGCCCTCAATGAGATGGATTGACACAGTGGCTGCAATGATGGGCTCAAGGATAGCCAGGACTATGAAGATGGTGCAGTACCGCAGCACCAGGCAGTGTTTTGTTTTGTTATGCGTAGGGTGGCTATGCGTCAGAACCAACTCGATGGCACCAAACAACAGCAACAACAAGGACTGGAAGGAGAAACCACTGGGTAGAGTATCTGTGGGAACTTAAGATATTCAAAAGCACCTGTGTATATGTAAGAATTCAGAAAGCCACATGCTTGCCCAGGTAAAGACACATGCTCAAAAATATTTTACAAGACTCTATTCTTTAACCTTGGGATGATTACTAGCCTCAGTGCAAGCCTAGATAAAGACTGAAGGAAGGCTCTGGAACAGAGACAATTTAAAAGACTAGAAGAGGTATTTCCCCTCACTGCTGTCATTAAATAAAACCTACATCATAACACTAGCTGAATACAAGCTAGTTGATTGGAGACTTCAGTGGCCACTCATGACCAAGAAGGTAGTCTTTGCAAAAAAAAAAAAAAAAGGAGACATCAATAAGCAAATGGACTACTAGAGCCTTTAACATGTTAAAAAAAAAACAAAAGATGAAAGCAAACCCAAAAGAAGGAGGAAAATCCAATTTCCCGAGTTATCAAGTTTTAATATTGAAATGTCCAAGCTTCAATAAAAAATTTGAAGAGAAACAAAGAAACAGTAAAGGCTGATCTATTCAAAAGAACAATATAAAGCAACAGAAACCATACCTAAGGAAGACTAGATAATGAACTTACTAGACAAAGATTTTAAAACAACAGTATTAAATATGCTCAAAGAGAAGAGAAAAGATGGCAAAGAAGTAAAGGAAATCAGGAAAACAATACATGAAAAAAAGAGAGAATATTAATGTTGTTGTTGTTGTTATGTGCCGTCGAGTCAAACCTGACTCATAGTGACTCCTCCTTGGGTTTCTGAGGCAGTATCACTGCGGAAGTAGATTGCCCCATCTTCCTTCCGAGGAGTGGCTGGTGGGTTTGAACTGCCAGCCTTCTGGTTATCAGTCAAGTGCCTTCGCCACTATGCTACCAGAGCTCCCAGAATATTAACAGGAAGAAATTATAATAGGAGCCAAATAGACATAGACATATTGACCCTAAAGACTATTATAACTGAAATAATAAATTCACTGCAGGGGTTCAACAGCATACCTGAACAGACAGAAAAATAAATAAATAAATCAGCCAATTTGATGAGAAGATAGCTGAAATTTTGGGGCCTCATGTGGGAAAAAAGAAAAAAATGTGGGACACTATCAAGCTAACCAACACACATACATTATAGAAACCCCAGAGGTGAAGCTAGAAAGAGGCAGAAAAAATATTTGAAGAAATAATGGCCCAAATTTTCCCAAATTTCATGAAAGACATAAATCTACAAACTCAGGAAGTTCAACAAACTCCAAATAGAATAAAATGAAAAAGATCAATACTAAGACACATTATAATTAAACTGTCAAAAAGCAAACCTAAAGAGAAACTCTTAAAAGCAGCAAGAGAGAAGTGCACCATCACATACAAGGAATCCTTCCTAAGATTAACAGTCAATTTCTCATCAGAAACCATGGAGACCAGAAGGCAAGGGGAGGATATATTTAGAGTGCTGAAAGAAAAAGACAAAAACTTTCCAATATAAATTTGATCTCTAGTAAAATCTCCTTTCAAAACTCATGGCAAAATTAAGATATTCCCTGACAAACAAAAGCTAAGGTAGTCTGTTATCATTAGACTTTCTTCCCCTTCCCATAAAAAGACAAAAATCAAACTCACTGCCATTGAGTTGGATCCAACTCATAGCAACCCCCTTCTTGGGTTTCTGAGGCAGTATCACTATGTAAATAGATTGCCCAATCTTCCTTCCCAGGAGTGGCTGGTGGGTTTGAACTGCCAGCCCTGTGGTTAGCAGTCAAATGCCTTAGGCACTACACCATCAGAGTTCCCTCCCCTTCCCATAAGAAATGCTAAATGGAGCCTTTCAGGTTAAAAAAAAGAAAAAAGGATACCGAACAGTAACTCAAAGGTGAATTAAGAAATAAAGATCTCTGATAAGGTAACTTCATCAGCAAATGTTAATTTTATTGTATTTTTTTCCTTTGTAATTCCATTTGTTATATTCTCCATGCTTTAAGAGACAAATGCATAAAAAGTACAGCTGACTTTGAATAACATGGGAATTAGTGCACCAGCCCCCTGCATAGTCAAAAACCTGCATATAACTTTTGACTCCCCAAAACTTAACTACTAATAGTCTGCCTACTGTTGACTGGAACCCTTACCGATAATATAAACAGTTGGTTAACACAGTTCTTGCTGTACAGTTATTAAATTTTCACATGAAGACACTCACACATACACACAACAGATAAGTTTTTAACTATATGGCATGATTATTATTTACTATTCATTAAGTGGAAGTGGATCATTATTAAAAGTCTTTGTGTTCATTGTCTTCACCTTGAGTAAGCTGAGGAGGAAGAGGAAGTGGAGGGGTGGGTCGTGCTGCCTCGGGTGGCAGAGGGGAAGAGGTGGAGAGGCAGAAGGGGAGGGAGGAGAAGCAGGCACATTTGGTGTAACTTTACAGAAATACATGGTAATTTCTGTCTCATTTTTTGCTTTCTAATTGCTCTAAAAATGTTTCTATATGGTACCAATCATTCCTCCACTGTTTGCTTTAGTTTCATTGCCCATATCATAAAAGGGTCCATGTCATAAAAGAAGTCAAAAGCAGTCCTGAATAATTACAACCCTCCTGCCAGACAGTCTAATGTCAATCTGCTTTCTGGCACTGTTTCTTTTACATCTTCTTCCTTATCATCTGGCACTAGTTCTGGAATTTTTCACTGGCTGATTTTCTGAAGTAGATCACTGTACCTTTCTTGCCAGCCTGCATATGTCTGAAAGGTCTGCTGAAACCATCCCACCATGGTTGACCCACATGGTACACCACTCCTCGCTTACTATCTCTTTATCCAACATTTCACATTTACAACAACTTTGAAAAAATTCTCAGGTGGTGCCTCCAATGGTCTGGGCCTTACATGGAGCCATGGCTGGACCCAAGGTGCCCTCTATGGACCACCCTGAACTACACTGGAGGCTCTAGTGATGACCAGGCCATGTGAGGAACAGCATTTAACTGGCCATGAGACACTTTCTCCTGTTTGTCTGTGATGTTTTGGTTCAGCCACACAGGGTATGGGGCAATGGTAGGAGGATGCAAGGTTGTGAGTAGGCAGAAGAAGGGCAGGTGAGGGCCTGAAGGTGCTGGGGAGGTTGGTGGGGGAAAGCAGGAAGGACAGAGGGGGAAAGGGGCCATGCAGCTGCAGGGCTGGAGCAGAAAAAGGACAAGGAGGGTTCCCACCCAGGGCTGGCAGTGGGAGGTGAGGGCAGTGGATCACACCTCACTATCATCACCACTATCCCAATCTCTGCAAGCTCCAGGGTGGTGGGGAAGGGGGGCCTGCCACATGCACCCTGAGATAAGATGCGTGCACCCAACAGGCAGTGAGTGATGGTGGGGGGTGGGCAAAAGGGGACATACCTCTTACTCTCACATAAGGCCAATTTTGCATAATGACCTGGTCATGACAATAAGTAAGGAATGGATGTATTTGAAATACCAGTGAGAGACTTCTAGTAAGATGGTGAAATAGGCAGGCAAGCAACCCAGACCCTCTACAACAAAGAAACGAAACCAACTGAAACAGATTCAGAGGATAATCCTGAACTCTGATCTCTGGAGGGAAGGATAAAAAAAAAAAAAAAGGATTAAATACCAACTAGTGAAAGAAATTGAATGAAAACAGGGAATAAGTAGATAAAAGGAGCTGCGGACTGTCAACTAGCCTGATGGTGCAGCCATTTTGAATATTTGCAAGCAGCATTCGGACCTGGGCAGCAACCTCATAATTGGCTCCATTGCTGAGGACTACATGGGCAACTACACTCATGGCTGGGAACCAGAAAGGTGTGATACTCCCCCTTGTTCCCATACCTTTCCAGAGAACAAAGTTGTGGACATCCCCCACTCCCATCCACCTTTTGGATCAGCAGGAATTCCATCCCAGACTAGGCAGCCTGCCACCAGCTGCTTTCTGGGAGGCAGGAACTGGTCCTGAAACTAGGCACTCTGATCCTAGCCACCATTTGGGCCAGTAGGAACTTTTTCTGAGAGCAGGCACCCTACACCCAGCTGCTTTTTGGGATGGCAGGATGTTTTATGGGAATAAGGCCCTGTGCCCAGTTGCCTTTTGAGACAGCAGGGCCTTTGTCTAGGACCAGACATCTTGCCCACAGTTGCTTTTGGAGCCAGAAGGAAATCTCTGTGGAACTAGGCACCTTGCTCCCAGTCACCTTTTGGACCAGCAGGAAATTTTTCTGGGTTCAGGCGCTCTTTGCACAGCCACCTTCCAGGCCAGCAAGAAATTGTCTTGGATCAGGGACCCTGCCCCCAGTTGCCTTCTGGGTAGACAGGCACTAGTTTCAGGATCAGCCGCCTTGCTTCCAGCCACCTTTTGGTTTGGCAGAATGTTTTTTGGAACCAGGCACCCTACACCCAGCCACCTTTTGGGATGGCAGGAACATTTTTAAGGGAGCAGGGTCCCTATGCCCAGCTGCTTTATGGAACAGCAGGAATCCTTCTAGAACCAGGCCTCTTGCTCCTCACTACCATTTGAGCTGGCAAGAACTTTTTCTGGGTCCAGGTGGCCTGCCCCCAGAAATCTTTTGGGTCAGTAGGAGTTGTCTGGAATCAGGTGCCTTGCCCCCAGCTGGCTTCTGAGTAGGCAGGAACTAGTTACAGGACTAGGTGCCCTGTGCTTCCCACTGCCTGCTTGGCCAACAGAAACACTGCCTGGGTTGCCTGCCTCCTGTTTTCTTTTTTAATTATTACTTTTTCCTATTTTCTTTTGCTTCCTGGTTCTTGATTTTTGCCTTTTCCTAGTTCTCTTCTTTTATCTTTTCATTTTTCTAATACCATTTCTTCTTGTAGTTTTTTTTAACATCCTTTTTTTCTTGCTTTCTTTTCTTTTTTCTTCCTCCCCAGATTTTGTTTTCTTTTCCTCTTTGTCCTTTCCTTTTTGTGGCTGTTGATTTTTATGCTGTTTGCGTGTTCTGTTTTCTTTATTATTATTGCTATTGTTAATTTTTTGTCCCACCTGGCAAGAGAGAGCAACCATGTACCACATGACCCAAGTACATTGTACCTCCTTCAGCCCAACCCTCTGAGCAAGGGCCATCACCTATTTCTGCACCAACTTATCAATGATAGATGGTGGCCAACCCACCTCCTACTACTCTACATGAACAGGTAACAGAGATCTGTGTATACATTCTCCTCTTCTATCACACCTACCAGGAGACATGTAGTGAGTGCCTAAGTGCTGCCAAACTAGTGGACAGAGTAGCACATCAGCCTTTCTCACTCAAATATATGAAAACAAAATAAAGAAAAAGAAACCTGGGTAAATCACACCAATATACTATCACCAATTAAATACAAATACAGTGCATCACAAGGTCTCAGGGACAAATGACAATCCTAGTTTACAGAAAGAAGAAATATAAAGTAGTACAAACAAAGGACCAGAATACAGAGCCAGGAAAACTTCCCCCAGGAAGAAAGGGCATTAGAACTATCTGATAAGGAATTAAAAGCAATTCTATTTAGGTAACTTCAATGGACTGAAAGACAGATCAAGGAAAACACTGATAAAATTAAAGAGAACACTGACAAAACTCTAGACGAATTTAGTAAAAGAATACAAGAACAAACAAAATAAATGAAAACTTAGAAACCATACAAAAACAGCAGATAGAAATTGAGAAGATTAATACTAAGATTTCAGAAATAGGTAATACACTGAAAGGGCAAAAGAGCAGAATCTTATCAAAGGAAGACAGAATTAGTGAGATTGAAGATAAATCTCTCAATACTACTTTCTTAAGTGAACAATTAGAAAAAGGGGGGGGGGGAAGAAAGCCTAAGATTTATGTGGGACACCATCAAGAGCAGTAACTTACATATGACTGGAATTCCAGACTAGGAAGAGAGAAATAAAACCACAGAGAAAACTGTCGACAATTTGTTGGAAGAGACCTTCCCTAATATGATGAAAGATGAGAAGATAGACACTCAAGAAGTTCAATGAATCACAGATACGGTAGACTCCAAAAGAAAATCACCAAGTTATACCATAATCAAAGTTTCAAAAAGCAAAGACGAAGAAAGAATCCCAAAAGCAGCATGGGGAAACCTACAAAGGGCAACCAATATGACTAAGCTCTGATTTCTCAGCAGAAACCATGCAGGGAAGAAGGTAATGGGAATATATATATGTATGTATCTACACACACACACACACACCAAAACAAAACCAAACTCACTGCGTCCAGTTGGTCCCTACTCATAGCAACCCTTCCTTGGGTGTCTCAGGCAGTATTTCTATGGAAGTAGATTGCTCAATCTTCCTTCTGAGGAGTGGCTTGTGGGTTTGAACTACCAGCCTTCTGGTTAGCAGTCAAATGCATTAGGCACTACACCACCAGAGCTCCTGCACTGAGGTTGCTATTAGTTGGAATTGACTCAGTGGCAGTGAGTTTTGGTTTTGGTTTGGCAGTGGTTAAGTGCTGGGCTGCTAACTGAAAGACCAGGGGGAATCTACCAGCTGATCTTCAGGAGAAAGATGTAGCAGTCTGCTTCTGTAAAGATTACAGCCTTGGACACTCTATAAACACATAACCCTGAAAGAAAAAGAAAAAACAAACAAACAAACCAAGAATTATACCCAGCAAAATTGTCCCTCAAATCTGATGGTGAAACTAGAACACTTCCAGATAAACAGAAATGAAGGGAATTTGTTAAAAAAAGACCAATCTTACAAGAGATGCTAAAGATATTCCTTTGGAAAGAGAACCAACAATAACAGACAACAACCAATGATTAACACACATAATGACATAGCACAGAAACTGACCCAGTTATAGAATTATCCAAAGTAAAATAAGCTTACAAGACTATAAACAGGCAACCTGAGACATCAATTGGTAAATGAGGACAACTACAAACCAAAAAGAGAGAGTAAATAGTGTAGGTACAGAACTTCAAATTGCTGAGGAAGTCAAGACAATTGTGAGATAGAACAGATGGTTTTAAATTTGGGAAGAAAATTATAAATCAAAGGACAACCTCAAGGAAAGATAATAAACCTTCGCATCAAAATAAAAGAGAAGCAAAAAGAGGACAGACATGAAAATCGCCGACACATATCATAATCAAACTTACCAAAACCAAAGACAAAGAAAGAATCCTGAAAGCAGCATGGGAAAAATGAAAAGTTAGCTACAAAGGGCAATCAATAAGAAGAATCACATGATCATATCAATTGAAACAGAAAAGACATTTGATAAAATGCAACACCCATTCCTGATTTTAAAAAATCTTTAGCAAAATAGGAATAGAATGGAAATTCCTCAACATATAAAGGGACTTTATGCAAAACTGAAGCCAATAATATTCTCAACAAGGAAAGACTGAAAGCATTCCCCTTGTGAACAGAAACCACACAAAGATGGCCTCTATCACCACTCTAGTCAACAGTGTATTTAAGTCCTACTTAGGGCAATAAGGCAAAAAAGAGAAATAAATGGCATCCAAATTG
>NW_006921599.1:3423696-3425454 GCF_000298275.1 Orycteropus afer afer
ACAAACAGCAGAAGATAAACTAGATGACCAGGACTTTCTAAAAATTAAATTCTTATACATATCAAAAGACTTCTCCAAAAGAATGAAAAGAGAACCTATAGATTGGGAAAAAATATTTGGCAATGTCATATCTCACAAGGAACTTACTTCTAAAATTTATAGGAAACTTTAACACCTCAATATCAAAAAGACAAGCAATCCAATTAAAAAATGGGCAGAGGACATGAACAGATACTTCATCAAAAAATTACTCAGGCAGCCAACAAACACATGAAGAAATGCTCGTGATCACTAGCCATTGCAAAACCAAACCAAATGCACTGCTGTCGAGTCGGATCCAACTCATAGCAATCCCTCCTTGGGTTTCCAAGGCATTGTCACTATGGAAGTAGATTGCCCAACCTTCCTTCCAAGGAGTGGTTGATGGGTTTGAACCACCAGCCTTCTGATTAGCAGTCAAATGCCTTAGGCCCTATGCCACCAGAGCTCACTAGCCATTGATGTTGTTGTTATGTGCTGTGGAGTTGGACCCGACTCATAGCGACCCCTCCTTGGGTTTCTGAGGCAGTATCACTAAGGAAGTAGATTGCCCAACCTTCCTTCCAAGGAGTGGCTGGTAGGTTTGAACTGCCAGCCTTCTGGTAAGCAGTCAAGTACTTAGGCACTATGCTGCCAGAGCTCCTAGCCATTAGAGAGATGCAAATCAAAACATCAACAATGCATCATCTCACAATACTGTTGTTGTTGTTATGTGCCATCAAGTTAGCCCTGACTCATAGCGACCCCTCTTTGGGTTTCCAAGGGGGTATCACTACGGAAGCAGATTGCCCAACGTTCCTTCTGAGGAGTGGCTGGTAGGTTTGAACCGCCAGCCTTCTGGTTAGCAATCAAGTGCCTTAGGCACTATGCTACCAGAGCTCCTCTCACAATAATAATAAGGCAATAATAGCAAAGTTCAACAAGACAGAAAACAACAAATACTGATGAGGATGTGGAGAGACTGGAACTCTCATACACTGCTGTTGGACTTTAAAATGGTACAACCACTGTAGAAAATGGTGTGTTACTTCCTCAAAAAGTTGGAAATAGAAATACCATTGATCCAGCAATCCCACCACTAGGTATACATCCTAAAGAAGTGAGAACCAGGACACAGATACATGCACACCCATGTTCATCTGAGCACTATTCAGCACAGCAACCAAACTCACTGCCATCAAGTCGAATCTGACTCACAGTGACCCTCATTGGATTTCCAAGGCTGTAGATTTTTATGGAAGCAGACTGCCCCCATTTTCTTCCACAGAGCAGCTGGTGAGTTCAAATCACCAACCTTGTGGTTAGCAGCCAAACACCTTAACCACTACATGACCAGAGCTCCTTATGCACAATAGTAAAGAGATAGAAAAAACCTAAGTGCCCACCAACGGATGAACGGATAATCAAACTATGGTAAATACACACAATGGAATATTATGCAACATTAAAGAACAATGAAAGATCCACAGAATACCTCATAACATGGATGTACTTGGAGGATATTATGCAAAGTGAAAGTCAATCACAGAAGAACAAATGTTCTATGAGTCCTCTATTATAAAAAGTCAAGGGAAGGTCAGGAGCTCTGGTGGCATTTAAGGCACCGTAGGCATTTGACTGCTAACCAGAAGGCTGGTGGTTCAAACCCACCAGCCACTCCTCAGAAGGAAGATTGGGCAATCTACTTCCCACTGTGTCTTCTAATTCCCACTGTAGTGC
>NW_006921599.1:3425955-3433937 GCF_000298275.1 Orycteropus afer afer
GTTGTTGTTATGTGCCGTCGAGTCAAACCCGACTCATAGCGACCCCTCCTTGGGTTTCCGAGGCAGTATCACTACGGAAATAGGATTGCCCAACCTTCCTTCCGAGGAGTGGCTTATTAGCTACACCAAATACTTTGAGGGAGTGAGTTGCTGGGCCTGTGGGCTTGAGACCATGGTCGTGGAGGACATCAAGCCCAACTGGCATAAATAGTACACAAAAACACTGTTCTACATCCTACATTGGTGAGTAGCAACTGGGCTCTTAAAAGTTTCTAAGCCACTCTCTAAGATACAATTATTTGAATCTCCTCCTCCTGAGCAAAGAAGAGTGAAGAAAATCAAAGATGCATGAAAACAATTAGTCCAAAGGCCTAGTGAACCACAGGAACCTCAGCCTATATGACCTTAAGACCAAAAGAACTAGATGGGGGCCAGCTACCACTACCAACCACTCGGAAAGGGATCAAAATGAGAGATTCTGGACAGAGTGGGAGAAAAATGTGGAACAGAACTCAAGATCATAAAAATGACCAAGCCTTACTGGTCTGACAGAGACAGGTGAAACCCCTAAGACTTTGACCCCTATTCACCCCTCAGGCCTAGAATTGAACTCCCTCCAGTGGCTTCCAGTCAGACAATGGACAGACCTGTAAGGGCAACCATTATACCAGGTACACTCCTTAGAACAATCAACTATTGGAGATCAGAAGGGTGGCATGGGCACAGGGAGACAGCTCAGAGGGCAGGAATGCACAGGAAAGAAGGACATAGGGAAAAGGTAACCACAGGAAAGAACTGAGAAGATAGTTGTTACATTATGGGGATTGTAATCAATGTCATGAAACAGAAAGTGTATGAATTGTTGAACGGAAAATGAATTTTCTCTGTAAACTTTCACACAAATCACACACACATGCGTGCGCGCACACACACACACAGACTAGGTTTACTAATCTGATGGGAGCTCTGGTGGCGTAGTGCCTAAGGCATCTGACTGCTAACCAGAGGGCTGGTGGTTCAAACCCACCAGGCCACTCCTCAGAAGGAAGGTTGGGCAATCTACTTCAGTAGTGACATCACCTCAGAAACCCAAGGAGGGGACGCTATGAGTCGGGTCCGACTCCATGGCAGTGAGTTTACCAATCTGAGAGAGACTGGTGAAACCTCTGCCCCTAGTCACCCTTGGGGCCTGGATTTGAACTCACTCTTGTGGCATAACCTTTAGACAAGCAATAGGCCTAAGAGGTAAACAATTACTCCAGGAGGTTCACACCTTAGAACGGTCAACTGTGGGAGATCTGAAGAGCAGCGTTTGTGCAGGGAGAAAGCTCAGAGGGTAGGAATGTATAGGAAATAAGTACACAGGGTAACCACAAGGAGGAAGGAAGAAGAGAGCTGTTACACTTTGGGGACTGTAATCAGTGTCATGAAACAAAATATTTATCAACTGTGGAACAGGAAACAAATTTGCTCTGTAAGCTTTCACCTAAATCACAATAAAAAGTAAAAAAAAAAAAAAGGAAAAAAATAGAGCGAGAGAGAAAAGAAATACCACTGTCAGAGCTTCTAGCATCATAGCTACACGCAAGCCACAACAGTATGACAAACCGACAGATGGGTGGTATGAAGCAGTGAAAATAGCTGGCAGTTCCTCAAAAAATGAAACAGAGTTATCATAAAAAACAAACAAATAAAAAAACCTTGCTGTTGATTCTGACCCATGGTTATCCCATGTGCACCAGAAGAGAACCGTGTTGTTCCACAGGGTTTTCAGGGGCTTATTGTTTTGAAGGTACATTGCCAAGCTTTTCTTCTGGGGTGACTCTGGATGAATTCAAACCTTAATCTTTCAGTTAGCAGCCAAGCGCTTAACCATTTGCACCACCCAGAGACATTAGTACTACCACAAAAAAAAAAAAAAAAAAAAGTCACTGCCATTGAATCGTTTCCAACTCATAGCAGCCTTCCTTGGGTTTCTGAGGCGGTATCTCTATGAAATTAGACTGTCCAGTTTTCCTTCTCAGGGGTGGCTGGTAATTTGAACCACCAGCCTTCCGGTTAGCAGTTACATGCCTTAAGCACTACGCCACGAGAGTTCCTAGAACTACCGTATGACCCACCAATTCTATTCCTAAGCACATACCCACAAGAACTGACAGCATGGACTCAAACAGCTACTTGTACAGCATTGTTCACTAAAGCATTATTCACAGTATCCAAAAGGTGGAAACAACCCAAATGTCCATCAATAAAGAAAAGATAAGGAAACTGTGGTATATACATACTATGAATTATTATTGACCTATTAAGAGAAATGCAGTTCTGGGCTGACATGGATAAACCTTGAAAACATTATGCCACATGAAATAAGCCAGACACAAAACGACAAGTATTTTAGGATCTCAATTATATATAATACCTAGCTTAGTCAAACTGATAGAGATAGAAAAATTCGTGGTTGCCAGGAAGTGAAGACAAAGGGGAATGGGGAGTTACTGCTGACTGGTACAGAGTTTGTATTTGGGGTCATGAAAAAAGTTTAGAAATAAGAAATGGGAGGTTTCACAACATTGTGAATATAATTTATGTCACTGAAATGTACTTAAAATGGTTCAAATGGCAAGTTTTATGTTATATACATTTTACCACAATTAAAAAAAAAAAAAGGTGAGGAGAAAGAGTCTACAAAAAAAGAACACAGAAAATGTTTACCGAACAACAACAACAAAAAAAAAAACCTTCTCGTATAGTCAGATGATTTTGATTCAAAACCCAACCCTGCAACTTAGTAGTTTATATTACAGGACAAACTTATCAGTTAAAAGAAACTTAACAACCTGATAGGATTGTCAACTTCATAAGACATTAAGGCTTAAATAGGATATTCTATAGGAAGATGATTGCTTACCTCAAATACTGGTTACATTTTTTAAGCCCCAGGTCATGAAGGTTTAAAGTGTGAGAGCCAGAGCTAGCAATCCAGGCTTACTCTCAGTTCTGTAGGTTTGGTTAGGACCCGGCACTGCTTTGATCTACTAGGTTTCTTGAAGGGCCAGATGTGGTCTAATGTGGTCACAGACCTTGGGGCCAATCTCTTTAGGCTGCAATCAGCCTTCTTCATTTTCTCTAAGTATAACCCTTTCTACTTGTTAGGCATCAATTTGAAGAAATTCACTGATGTAAACTTAATAGTTCCCTTAAAAATATTTAAAAAAGGAAAAGCAAGAAATTCTTAAATATTTATGTGAAGAAAATAAAATGGACAAAGAATTTACAGTCCAAAAGTTTCCAACCAGAGACTTACGCAACACCTTGATTTCTACAGGAAGATGGGCAAGACTGAGCAACAATCTGAAGAACCACGTCCTTCAGTCAAAGGTGGATGAGCTCCCATGAGAAACCAGAACAGGAAGGTTGGTTGGCAGTTGTGTCGACTAAGAGATCAAGCAAAATTTGGCAGAACTAGGGTTTGAAATCTAGGTTTTTCCAAGTGGCTCATTTGCACCTGCTATTCCACTTGTAGCCCAAGGCAGTAAGTAGCTCAAGAAGGTGAGGGCATCCCCCACATCCTCAGGTGCCCAGGGGAGCAGTAGGAGTAAGCTGTGAGGGCACAGGAACCCAGGGAGATGGTAGGCTTGATGCAAATTTATAGCAGCCAATCCTGAATGTGCACACTGCATAGCAAGACATCTGATATATCTTCTCTTTAAATTAATTGTTTGCTATCTTTTTAGTTTAACATCTGTTATTTAATTGATGCTGCATTTGCTCATATTGGAGTTTTTTTTTTTTTTTTTTTTTAGTACAATTCCTTCTTTCTGAACATAGACTATTTTAATTCTTAAGAATATATATTTCTATTTCATTGGACCCTCTAGAATTAGACCATCTAAGTATTATATTGGGAGCTCTGGTAGCGTAGTGCCTAAGGCACTTGACTGGTAACCAGAAGGCTGGCAGTTCAAACCCATCAGCCACTCCTCGGAAGGAAGATGGGGCAATCTACTTCCATAGGGATACTGCCTCGGAAACCCAAGAAGAGGTCACTATGAGTCGGTCCCGACTTGATGGCACATAACAACACAACAACAACAAGTATTATACTTAAATTTGAGTAATCATTCCACTAGTACAGAAACCATATTTGAAGTCTGTGGTAGTTGTCAGCTCGGCTAGGCCTGGTTGAGTGGCTGAGCAGCTGGATGTAGTTATGCCTTATGGTGAGTTGGTAATCAATTCCATCGTGGAATCTACTGGAGCAGCTAAGTAGCTGCTTTAGGGATGTGGGCTGCTTCCAGTATATAAGGAGGTTTGAGGAAGGTCTCCAGCTTTTTGGCATGCTTGAACCCTGCATGTAGCAAGATGCAGAGCTGATGCCCTAGGTCGAGGGGCTTTCACTCAGCCCTTAAGAGCCTGGCACTTGGAACTCGGCCTTCTGACCTCCAAAACTTTAAGAGAATAAACTCCTGTTTGTTAAAGCCATCCCATTTGTGGTATTTCCGTTAGAGCAGCAGTAGGTAACCAAAACAAAGTCTGACAAGACTAGGTAGAGATATCTGAAACATTAAAGATTACTGTAGGCTATGAGCTCTGCTAGGAAATCTGCACAAGCAGCCTCATGTATACCTCAATAAATGCGGCTTTAATAGTTTCCTTTTTCCAGTATAATTGGTTCATTTGCCTAAGTTACACTTGCTTTTGGTAAAGCTTTGTAACTAAAGACCAGGAAAGGAAAAAAAAGAAATGTTGATTGGTTTTAAAAACAACAACAGCAAAAAGCAAAAAACAAATGAGTGAAAATCACATTCCCAGCTAAGCTTATTAGTATTTTTATTAGTTTATTCCTAAATTCATTGATTAACCTTGGGGAGTGGGAGCTGACATTTGGCAAGCATTTGTTTCCTGTTTTTTTTTCTGTTTAATCTTTGTTATGCTATTTATAATATTCTTCGATGTTTAAATGTTTCTGAATTTTATACACTCAAAATACATTGTTTATATGGAAAGATGAACAACTTGCCTTAGTTTCAAGTAAATAAATAAAACTACAGAAAAACAAAGAGCTTCAATTTCAAAACTAGAAAATAAAGTCATGCTGTGATTCAATACTGAATATGAGAGAAACAAAACAGGTAATAGTGGCAATTCAAGATATTTCTAATGATCATTACAACTTCTACTTTCACAGGAAGCGGTCAGTGAATATAAAATTCCTTAGAGATTTAATCCAAAGCCAGATATCCGTATTCAGGACACCTTGGAACTGCACCAGTTTCTGAATTTGGGGACATGGAGAAGAATAAAGCTCTTTCACAATTAACAACAGCAGTGAAAGGAGATTCTGTTTGTGTGTGCTCTGGTTATCAAGTACTGACCAGAGGGGAAACAGGTTGGCTATTCTGCATTGACAAGTGGTATCCTTTTGAACATGAAAACAAAGGAGAGCTTTTAATGATTTCCTGAAAAAAACATGAGCCAGATATATTTTTAATTTTTGAACCACTATTCTTTCATGTCTATAGTATTTCAGTATGTTTACAGTAAAGTCAAAAGATATGTTCTTTGACTACTAATACTTAGCAAGAGATTTGTGAGTCATGTGTATAGATGGGTTTGTATTTTCCTTCTTTCAAGCTATAAAACCAACCAATATGGAGATATATTGAGTAATCCAAATTCTTTCCCAGCTGAACAAAATCATTTTCATACGTTTTTTTTTTTTTTTTGCAGGGTAGGTCACTCTAAAGTGACCGCTGATCCACATTCCATGTATAACCTCTTTTCTAGGAGGTGAAGGAAAATCATACTTTCCCCTTAGCATTTTAATCCAGACAATGCCAAATCAAATTAAGCATCGTTGTTGTTGTTGTTATTTGCCATCGAGTCGGCCCCGACTCATAGCGACCCCTCCTTGGGTTTCTGAGGCAGTATCACTACGGAAGTAGGAATGCCCAACCTTCCTTCTGAGGAGTGGCTGGTGGGTTTGAACCGCCAGCCTTCTGGTTAGCAGTCAAATGCCTTAGGCACTATGCTACCAGAGCTCCTATTAGCAGCCTTTAAAAGGAAACCAAATCATCAAAAGGCAAATGCAACCTAGGCTGTTTATGAAAATAATGGGAAGGGTGCCCCACTTTGCCTTGGTGATTACAAACTAACTGAGATATTTTTGAGCATCTTCTGGGACAGATATCACCTTAATTCATTCAAGTCAACATTCAAGCATAAGCCAAATGTGGTCCCCCAGAACATAGGTCTCATAGATAAAGACAGACAATTCTATGGATGGGGTGGGGAGAGGGAAAGGTGACAAGTATTATCTACTTTAGATAAGCAGTAGATGGTAAAATGGTTCGTTACAGGCTATACACTGTGTATGGCTAAATCCCATTGCCTTTGCCAAGATATTGTGTCAAAAAGAAAAAGAAAATTAGATTCTAATCCACCCAGTGGTTCTGTGAGAGAAAGGCCCGTCAATCTGCTCTTATAAAAATTATAGCCTAGGAAACCCTATAGAGCAGTGCTACTCTATCACACGGGGTCACTGTAAGTCAAAATCTGCCACCAGTGGCAACAAGAACAAGCCTCTGATCCTTCCCTGCCCCTTTGAACACATCATGAAATCTTCTCTCTGGATTCTTCTTGAGCTATTGTTTTGAACTGACACTTTTATGAAACATCACTTTCCTTTTTCTTACTGATAGGTCATTTCTATTCAATGAAGACTAGAAAGTATTTTGCAGTGTAAAGTATTCTTTAAAAATGAATATGATCATTTATTTCTCACATTATCAGGCCTCCTGAGACCACTACTTTCTGTGATTACAGTAGATAAAAATACTGTATATAGACTTGATGGCACATAACAACAACATATATAGATATATCTAATTATTTAATATTATTGAATAAAATGATCCCCAAAGTCCATTCTAAAGTTCTGAAGAAACAATGTTAATAAATCTCTGTTATCTCATCCCTCTTACCTTCTCCTCCCTTCATCTACAATCTCAAAGCCAGTAGGCAGAGTGCCAGATTCATACAAAAAAAGGGAAGAACCAGCTCTAAAATATCGCTGACCAAATTTCAGTAATCAACAAACATGAAATTCTCATGGGTTTTGGAGCAAAAAGTACAAAATTCACAGATGTGACCTTGGCCTAAAATGGCTTTTTGGAGACGAACTTGGATAAGAGAAGGAAAAGCATGAGTTTGCTCCTAAAATTGGCTTTGATTTTTCATCTACACATTTGAGAGACACTATTACACATCCCTTCTTCTGTATCTGTACCTCAGAAAGCTCAGAGAAAAAGGTAACATTTTTCCCCTTAGAAAGTAAAGATTCCATGAGTTTCATAAAAGTCAAGCAGAAATAGCATTGTGCAATGGTACCATTAAAAAAAATTTTTTTTAGGGGAAAGACTTCAGCATCCTCCAAACATTTCTAGCAGTCCTCTGAAAAGGACAATTCATATTTTCCCAATTTTCTTTAAGGGGTTAAATAACATAGCTTTAAGCTCTCCCTTGGGCCCTTATCCTCCACACCTGCTTCCAGCCAGATGGCCCTCCCTTTCTTTCCTTATATAAAAAATTTGAAGCTACTATTAGAAATAAGAGGAGTTCTGATAGTGTAGTACCTAAGGCACTTGACTGCTAATCAGAAGCCTGGTGGTTCAAACCCACCAGCCACTCCTTGGAAAGAAGGTTGGGCAATCTACTTCTGTAGTGATACTGCCTTGGAAACCCAAGGAGGGGTCGCTATGAGTTGGATCTGACTGGATGGGACATAACAACAATATTAGAAATAAAGACATAAAACACATAATAAAGTAAATAATAACTAACTATATTTTTAGCTTCATATGTGATGCCAAGGTCCAATATATGTAGGCCCAATGCATAATTTGGAACTAGGAGATGGAACTGAAATCTGCAGCTTTTTAAATTAACACTGAGTGATTTCTATTAGGGAGCTCTTATGGCGT
>NW_006921599.1:3434907-3456289 GCF_000298275.1 Orycteropus afer afer
GCTAGTGATCACAGCCTGGTATGTGCTTGTAGGTGTTTCTCAAATCGTGTCAAAGTTAATCTCAGAGAAGTTAAGACTTAAAGTTGGCTGGTCTGACTGTATAAAAATAAATGTGTGTCGGGTTTAGATATATTAGAAAAATTAAAGATGGAGACATCGGACTATGTTTTTTTTTTTTTTTTGAGAAAGACTGGGCAACTCATTTGCATAATTTAAAAATAGGCCAATGGTTGAAAATGTAAAAGGCCCCTGGAGCCATCAGCAAACTGAGTAAAAGCTCAGGCAGTGCAGGCCTGGCCTGGGCTGGCAGGACATATTGGGCAGCATGTGGTAGGAAATCCTTTGTGATCCTTCTTGGCTGTAACAGGAGGGGCAAGCCTACTCTTACACATTAATCCTAGGCTTGGAGATGAAGTGTTACATTACACACATCTGGGACATCTCCTAAATAGAAAGGCTCCTTTGTTTCACTTGTGGGAAGACCAGACCTATTTATTATTTACTTATTTTTCATGTTCATCGTCTCAATTAGCATAGAGATTTATTATAAATAATAATTTATTGCTGGTAGCAATCAGAAAACAAAACCTTACAAATGCTATCTATACATGTTCTCATTTGCTACTTTCTCTAACTTTCCCATTTGAAGAAATGGAGTGAGGAGTAGTCTGATTTTCATCTAATTGTTCATTATAGCTAGCTATTCTTTCAATCCCTAGAATTCTCTAATATCAGAGTCACTTAAGTATATTCACAGCGAAAGCTGTTAAACCCCATGACAGCAATGGTTACTTCAGCTTAATATAAAATTTTAGAATAAAACACATTCCTGTTAAACCCATAATGAGAGCAGCTTGTATACATTTAGCAGAATGTTATCAGAATACAGACTGAAGTTAATATATATTAATTAAAAATCCTATTTAACCAAAATTGGTCTTCCCAATTCCATGGAATCTCTCCAAGGGCCTGCCCACACATTTAGCCACTTAGAAAAGATAACTGCTTTGCTATAAAGCTAGTAATCACTGCACCAAGGCAAGCAGCAATGGAGTATGTATTGAGACCTAGGTTCTTGTTTTAACTCTCGCCTCTACAAGCTTTGTGGCTGTGGACCTTAATTATATAATACATTAAAAAAAAAAAAAAAAACTCTCCCTTTTTATGGTGACTATAGCTGCTGTTCAGTGTCACTTACCTAAAAACAATGATTTTATAAGACAAATGAGAGATCAATTAAATCAAATCTTTTTCCTACCACCAGGTACAAGGATGTAACAAATCCCCACTTTTCACTTCTGTTCAGTTCTGACACCAGCTGCCCATGCAGCACTTCCTTCTCTGACCCTAGCCACTCAAAGCTAAAGGTTAAAGGACACAGTCCTCCAGACTGCCAAGGAGGCCTGAGACTGACATTCTGACTTCTGACCACAAATCCTTGAGTTCCCCTCTATCTCCTGAGGATACCAGCCATAAGCTCAGTGGTTTCCAGACACCTCACTTCTGATCTGCTGGCTCCCACTACTTTCTTGGGTTCAGTATTTTGCTGGAGGAACTCACAGAACCCATGAAAAACTCTATACTTACAATTACAGAGTATCATTAACCCCCCGCCCCCCACTTAAAAAAAAAAAAAGAATTCAAAGGAACAGATGCACAGGGCAAGGTCTAGGAAGATTCCTAATGTGAAGCCTCCATGTCCCATAGGACCTGCTACCCTCCCACATACATGGATGTCTTTCACCAAAAAGGAAGCCCCTTGAGCTTCCATGTGCAAAGCTTTTAGTGTGTGTGTGTGTGTGTCTCATTTGTAATTACGCAAACTGTAGCTCCTCTCCCCATCACCACAAGGTGATAATAATACAAGAATCACATGGTAGGTCTCTCTGATCTGGCCAACCCCCAACCCAGAAGCACTGAATCATCTCACCTAACCTATTACTTAGGTGTGCTCTGAAGTCTTTATCAAAGACATTTAAATTCCAAAGGTTTTTAAAGTGATTATCTCTCAGACCAACGGCAAAGACTAAATTATGTGGGTAAAGTTAACATAAACTCCATAGCAATTATTCATGGAACACAGATATGCCAAGATGTCCAACTCCACTTTACAATCAATAAAATAAGTATATCTTGATGTGGGTTACTACAACATGATGGTTGGGTTAAGGATATGAAAATGTGTCTTTGGCCATTCTTAATCCAAAAGGGCTTTAGCTGTATATTTATCCATCATATTCAAAGGAGTAGAAACAACAGGATTTACTACCAGCCTGAATTCTTCATATGGACATCAACATACCAATTTAAAGTATTAAATTACCAAATTTAACAAAATAATTATCTTTATTTATATAGAGATTTAATATGTTCAGGTAAAAAGATATTTGAAGAGTTTTGGTGTGAATATATCATTCCTTAAACTTATCCTTCTATGTTTATGAAAAAGAACTTTGTAAATATCTCGTGTAAACATTGCCATGTTTATAAAGGTTCCTTTCCCATCATATAGCATTGTTGAGGCGTAAGAATCAGTTCTGCATGGCCCATACTACTTATTATGAAGGGAAACAAGCTCTGAAGAGAGTGATTTTTTAAAAAAAACTAACATTGAGGCAGTTTATTAGCTCATAATATTCAGAGACTCATAAACATCTAATTTAACTTTCATCCCAAAGGTGTAATTCTGTTCTCTACAATAATTCTGACAGGCATTCATCTATCTCTACTTGAAAAACTCCAATAACAAATGTCTCACTGCTTTGAAAAGTAACACACGTTTCATTTTTTAAATTCTTTTTTTTTCCATTTTGTTTTTTCTTTAGAAAGCCCCTCCTTATTTTGTGTTAAAATTCTTTCTCCACTCAACTGTTATGCATCAGTCCTGGTTCTTTTCTCTGGAGTCACACACATCTAATATTATTCTTCTTCCACATGAAAGCCCTTTCGATATTTTAAGATAGTCATTGCTTCACATCAATGCTTCACCTTTCCTGCCTAAACAGCCTCAGTAAATTCAATTTCTCTCCTTCTCCTCTCGTTCCTTCATCCTTTTTTTTTTTTTTTGCCTGACCTTTCCTTCCTTCCTTTCTTCCACAAACATTAACTGAATGTAAGATAGCTATAAGAAGCCATGTGGTGCAGTGGTTAAGCACTCTTCCTCTAACCAAAAGGTTAGCAGTTCAAACCCACCAGCCACTCTGAAGAAGAAAGATGTAGCAGTCTGCTTCCAAAAAGATTACAGCCTTGGGGCAGTTCTACTCTGTCCTATATTATGGTTGTTAGGTGCCATTGAGTCAATTCCTACTCATAGTGACCCAATGTACAACAGAATGAAACACTGCCTGGTCCTGCACCATCCTCACAATCTTTGCTATGCTTGAGCCCATCATTGCAGCCACTGTGTCAATCCATCTCATTAAGGGCCTTCCCCTTTTTTGCTAACCCTCTACTTTACCAAGTATGATATCCTTCTCCAGGGATTGGTCTCGTCTGACAACACGACCAAAGTACATGAGACAAAGTCTGGCATCAAAGGAGCATTCCAGCTGTACTTCTTCCAAGACAGATTTGTTTGTTCTTCTGTCAGTCCATGATATTTTCAGTATTTTCGTCAACACCACTGAAAATGTATCAATTCTTCTTCGGTCTTCCTTATTCATTGTCCAGCTCTCATATGCTCATGAGGCTATTGAAAAAGACCATGCCTTGGATCAGGTGCACCTTTGTCTCCAAAGTGACATCTCTGCTCTTAAATGCTTTAAAGAGGTCTTTTGCAGCAGATTTACGCAGTGTACTATGATATCTGACTTCTTGACTGATGCTTCCATGGGTATTGATTATGGAAGCCACGTAAAATAAAATCCCTGACAACTTCAATCTCTTCTCCATTTATTATGATGTTGCTTATTGGTGCAGCTGTGAGGATTTCTGTTTTCTGTGTATTGAGGTGTAATCCATACTGAAGGCTGTAGTCTTTAATCTCCATCAGTAAGTGCTTCAAGTCATCTTCACTTTCAGCAAGCAAGGTTGGGACATCTGCATATCACAGGTTATAATCAGTTCTCCTCCAATCCTGTGCTGCATTCTTTTTCATATAGTCCAGTTTCTCAGATTATTTGCTCAGCATACAGATTGAATAAGCATGAGGAAAGGATACTGTTGTGCCCAGGTTATGAAGGAGTTGCTCGGCGAGGAATATGCCAACACACGACAACGCAAAAGCAATAGGAAAGTTTATTAGCTAACTCAAGTTAGGGTCTTTGCCCTTACCAGATCGGTGGCTTGAGCAAAAGACCCCGTGCCCCGGTATATTCACAAATTTATGGAAAATTATGGGGTGGAGCAGCACCAGGGTGAGAGGATACAGATGATTGGTTGTTGCTAAGGAATTTAGGGCAGTGATCTAAGATGTTGGGGGACGTAAAGAAACCCCCCCGGCTTCAAAGTCCATTTAGGAAAATATTATCTAGGGAGGATGCAAGGCTCAGGTATGTGGAAGACTTTCAGGAGCCGAGCAGATCTCCGATACGTGCTGAATCCGGATGGCTTTTGTGATGCATGCTGAGTTCGGAGGAAGTTCCTGATACCTGCTGAGACTGGAGGGCAGATAAAGGCCCTAGGGAGTGTTTAGAATTCTAAAAGTTTTGTTAGTATTGCTGACACTAAAAGGTTTCTGGTTAAAGATTTTCCTGGAGGCTACTAGGACTATGGCCTCAGATTCACAATACAACCCTAATGCATACCTTTCCCGATTTTAAACCATGCAGAATTCCCCTTGTTCTGTTTGAACAACTGCCTCTTGGTCTATGTACAGGTTCCCACGAGCACAAATAAGGACTCTGGAATTCCTACTCCTTGCAATGTTATCCATAATTTGTTATGCCCCACAAAGTCAAATACCTTTGTAGAGTTAATGAAACATAGGTAAACATTTTTCTTGTATTCTGTGCTTTCATTGAAGATCCATCTGACATCAACAATTATATCCCTCATTCTATGTCTTCTTCTGAATCCAGCTTGAATTTCTGGCAGTTCCCTGTCAATGGGCTACTACTACCATTTTTGAATTATCTTTACAAAATTTTACTTGCATGTGGTACTAATGATATTGTTTGATAATTTATGCACTCTGTTGGATCATCTTTCCTTGGAATGGGCACAAATACGGATCTCCTCCAGTCAGCTGGCCAGGTAGCTGTCTTCCACATTTCTTGGCACAAACAAGGTAGCTTGTCCAATACTGCATCCACGTGTTGAAACATCTCAATGGGTACTATGTCAGTTCCATCAGGTGTGTCCTATAGAGCTTCATCAGAAGTCAGAATCGATTCCTTGGCAACTAGTCTTTTTTTTTTTTTAATACTAGATATGAATACATGTCCATATATATGACAAGAACTTGAGATCTTCATCTCCTTGAGTACTCTTTTCTTGATTCTGGTTTGTTGACATCTCTTTTAAAATATAACCCTTAGAAGTGAACATCACAGATGTCTGGTCAGTTCAGACTATGGCATAACTATTACTTCTCTTACCCTAAACTCCTTAATTCTGTTGCTATAACCAATTCCTTTTGCCTGTGCCTAGATAAAAACTGGGCGCTCTGGTGGCGTAGTGCCTAAGGCATTTGACTGCTAACTAGAAGCCTGGCAGTTCAAACCCACCAGCCACTCCTTGGAAGGAAGGATTGGACAATCCACTTCCATAGAGATATGCCTTGGAAACCCGAGGAAGGGTTGCTATGAGTTGAATTAGAATCTACAGCAGTTAGTTTGGTTTGGTTTAGCTAAAAACTTTCCCCCTGATGCCATTCCTCCAAATGGGTTTAATCTGGACCTTGGGGAGGGGATGGTGGTGAGGATCTACAGGCAAAAGCATTTCTCTTCCCTTCTAACATGCAAATAAGGATTATAGAGTTCCTTTATCAGAAATGACTCAATGGCAGTGGGTTTGGTTTTTTGGATTTAACTATACATAAGTTGCTTTGGTTATAGAATGTCTTTTCCCCTTCAGTGATTTGGTTCTAGCTTTTGGACAGAGCATTTTAACTCCAGAGTAGATTATAGCATTGCATATCTAGAGCATTGTTTGCTTCACTTGCTATGGCTGCCAAGATAAGCTATTGCTGGACTTAATAATTTCTTTTATCTCTTTGATTTGGCCACATAAAGAGATTTTACTGTTGACCAGAAATAGGCGTGAACACATAGACTAATCTTTTGTTGGATGGCTTTCAGTCACAACAAAAGTCAATCAGAAAAGGAAAATGCCTCCAAGCTGTAATAAGTAGTTACAGGTTTTCACTTACCGGTGGGTTTATATAAAGAGAAAGATTAAATTCTCCCTCGTTTGTTACACACAGCTGCCATGAAGCTTGCTCTTTTAAAGTTTTTTTTTTTTTTCTTTCTCATTTTAGAACTCTATCAATGAGCTACCAATTTCAAAATTACTCCTGGCATTGTTTTCTTCTTATAGAAACTAAGGATAATACTACTACTACTTTCAAAATTACCCCTGACATTGATTAAAGAAACTGAAGATAATACTACTAAATAAAACTAACTAGAATATATTTACTAGGTATTAAAGTATCACTACGGAAGTAGATTGCCACTCCTCAGAAGGAAGGTTGGGCAAGCTATCTCTGTAGTGATACCGCCTCAGCAACCCAAGGAGGGGTCACTATGAGTCAGGGCTGACTTGATGGCACATAACAACAATAACAAAGGCGCTCTGGTGGCATAGGAGATAAAGCATTTATTTGCTAACCGGAACGTCAGTGGTTCAAACCCACTAGCTGCTCCATGGAAGGAAGAGAGAGTGATCTACTTCCGTAAAGATTTACAGCCTCGGAAACCCAATGGGGGTTGCTATGAGTTGGAATCAACTTGATGGCAATGAGTTTGGTTTTTGGTTTGCTCTGATGGTGCAGTGTCTAAGGCATCTGACTGTTAACCAGAAGGGTGGTGGTTCAAACCCACCAGCTGCTCCACAGAAGGAAGATGGGGCAATCTACTTCTGTAAAGACTTACTGCCTTGGAAACCCAATGGGGGTTGCTATGAGTCAGAATAGACTCTATAGCAGTGGGTTTAGCCATTGTATTAGGAGCTCTGGTGGTACAGGGATTAAGGCAGTTGGCTGCTAACCAAAAGGTCAGTGGTTTGAACCCACCAGCCACTCTGCAAAAGAAAGATGAGTCAGTCTGCTTCTGTAAAGATTTACAGTCGTGGAAACCCAATGGGGGTCACTATGAGTCAGAATTGACTCAATGACAGTGAGTTTGGTTTTTTTGGTTTGAACCATTGTACTAGGCACATTATGTACTATTGCCTCATTTCAATCTATGCATTACTCTATAAGGTAATGTTCTGGTTACCTAGTGCCGCTCTGACACGAATATACCACAAATGGGATGGCTTTAACAAACAGGAGTTTATTCTCTTACAGTTTGGAGGCCTTAAGTCCAAGTTCAAAGTGCCAGGCTCTAGGGGCTGGGTGAAAGCCCATCAACCTTAAGGTCCAGCTCTGCCTCCTGCTCCCAAGCCCACTGGAGCTGGAAATGTTTCTTCATTCAGACAGCTGCTGGCTGCTGAGGCTGACAAGCCCAAGGTTGACAAGTAAAAAGGCACAATCCTGATGTTACCAAACCATATGGCAGGCCATTAATTTAAGTCCACTGTAAGTCCCAAGGTCGGTAGAGCATGGCAGGCTGCTGAACAACGACACGGCTACATGCAGGGTCCGAGCGTTCCATAAGCTAGAGACTATCCCTAAGGCTTCTCCTTATATACAGAAAGCAGACCATATCCCAAAGGCAGCTACTCCATAGGTAAGTATCTTCAAACTCTTTTGATAGATAAGGAAAGTGAGGTAAAGCAACTTGACCAATCTAAGTAAATGACTAAACCACTGCTTACAGGAATACTGCATCTTCTTGCTACTCACTCGTAGTGATTATTTTTAGCTAGTCCTGTGTCTGGTATGTATGTGAGAAGGTCACTTAATACTATCATCAAAAAAAGTAGCATTAAAAAAAAAAAGACATAGCATAAACAATAAAAAGACAAATAATCTAAAAATGGGCAAAGGACTTGAATAGACATTTCACCAAAGAAGAAGGTCAAATGGCCAACCTGTAGAAGCACAAGCCCTTCTACAAAATATCTTCAGTCCTCTAAGACTGTATGGATACCACTCTAACCTTGCAAGGCCTTACAGATGTTGATTCAGTCAGCCAAGAAAAAAGGATTAGGTTCTAAGAAAACATTAGAAGACCAACAAAAGATGGTAGCCAATACCAGCCCAACTCACCCTCAACTGCTCTTCATGAACAGCTAGCACAGATCTATGCACACATTCTCATTCTCTATCCCATCCACCAGTAGACAGGTGGTAAATGCCTAAGTGCTGCCAACTAGCAAATAAAGGAGCACAGTAGTCTGCTACCAAAGATATATCAAAACAAAGAAAAAAAAATCTTAGATGAAGCACACTGACATACAATCACCAATTAACTATAAATACAATGACATCACAATGTCTTGGAGACAACTAACGGTCCCTGTCTACACAAAGAAGCAAGATAAAGTAGTACAAACAAGAGACCAAGATACAGACTAAGAAAACCTCCCTAAGGAATAAGGAGCACTGGAAATCCCTGATAAATAATTCAAAAGAATTAAATTCAGATAACGTCAACAAATTGAGAGACAGATCACAGAAAACACTGACAAAATTAAGGAAAACACAGACTAAACTCTAAAACAATTTAGGAAAACAATACAAGAACAAACTGACAAAATAAACAAAAAATTAGAAATGACACAAAACAACAAACAGAAGTCCAGAAAAGTAATACTAAGATTTCAGGTATAGATAACACACTGAATGGGCAAAGGAATAAATAAATTAATAGAAGACAGAATTAATGAGTTTGAAGACAAATACCTAATTACTACTTTGTTAAGGGATCAATCAGAAAAAAAGATTAAAAAAAAAAACAACAACAAAAAACAAGGAAAGCCCAATATTCATGTGGGATTCCATTAAGAATAACTTATAGATGACTGGAATTCCACAACAGGAAGAGACAAAGAAAACCATAGAGGAAATTGTCAAAGATTAGTTGGAAGAGAATTTTCCAACCATGAAAAAAGACAAGAAGATATCCATTCAAGAAGTTCAACAAACCCCAAAAAGGATAGATCCCAAAAGAAAATTACTGAGACATATCATAATCAAATTCACCAAAACCAAAGACAAAGAAAGAATCCTGAAAGCAGCACAGGAAAAATGGAAAGTTACTTAGAAAGGGTAACCAATAAAACTAGGCTCCGATTTCTTGGCAGAAACCATTCAGGTAAGAAGGCAATGGGATGACATATATAAAACCCTGAAAGAAAAAAATTGCCAACTGTTTTGGTTACCTAGTGCTACTCTGACAGCAATATACCACACATGGGATGGCTTTAATAAACAGGAATTTATTCTCTTACAATTTTGGAGGTTAGAAGTCCAAGTTCCAGGTGCCAGGATCTAGGGGCTGGATGAAAGCACCTCGACCTTGGCCTTCAGCTCTGCCTCTCGCTCCTGGCCCACTGAAGCTGGAGACATCTCTTCACTCAGGCAGCTACTAGCTGCTAAGGCTTACAAACCTAAGGTTGACAAGTGAAAAGGCATAGTCTCCTGATATTACCAAACGACACAGCAGGCCATTAATTCAAGTCCATTAAAAGTCCAAAGATCAGCAGGGCAACATGGCAGGCTGCTGAACAACAACTCAGCTACATGCAGGGTTCAAGCATGCTATCAGCTACAGACCTTCCTCAAAGTTGCTTCTTATATACTGGAAGCAGCCCACATCCCTAAAGCAGCTACTCAGCTGCTCCAGTAGATTGCCCCATGAACTTAATTACCATTCTCACCATAGGGAATAACTACATCCAGCTGCCCAGCCGTTCAACCAGGCCCAGCCAAGTTGACATACAGCCTTAAGTACCACACCAACCAAAAATTATATATCCAGGAAAACTGTCCCTCAAATATGATGGTGAAATTAGGACATTTCCAAATACACAGAAATTAAGGGGATTTGTTAAAATCAGACCAACCTTACTTACAACAGATGCTAAAGGCAGTCCTTTGGACAGAGAACAGGCAACAACTGATGATTAACCCACATGATGACATAACTGAGAAAGAAACCCAATTATAGAAATAACCAAAGTAAAATAAGCTTATAAGACTGTAAACAGGAACCAGGGACATCAATTGGTAAATGAGGACAACTCCAAACCAAAAAGAGGGAATAAACAGCATAGATACAGAACTTCCAAATGGTGAGGAAGTCAAGACAATTGCGAGATAGAACAACGTGTTCTAAACTTGGGAAAAAAATGGTAAGTCACAGGGTAATCTCTAAGAAAATAATAAATCTTCACATCAAGATAAACAAAAAAGGAGAGGCACAGATACTTAACAAATACTACAACAATAGCACTGAAGGAAATGATAACACAATTCATAAACAAAATTAGCTCAATACAGAAAATTATAATGGATCAAAGAAATCAGCAACACCATGAAAAGGCATATAACAAAATGACAGCAGTAAATACATACTTATCTATAGGTACAGTGAATGTCAATGGATTAAATGCACCACTCAAGAGACGGAGAGTTGCAGACTAGATAAGAAAATATGATCCATCAATATGCTGTCTATCAGACATAGAGACAAAAATAGACTAAAAACCAAAGGCTGGAGAAAGATGTATCAAGCAAATGGCAACCAAAAAAGGCCAGGAGTGGCAATATGAATTTCTCATAAAATAGGCTTTAAGACAAAAACCATTTAAGAGGCAAGGATCGACATTATATAAGGATTAAAGGATCTACTGAACAAGAGGACATAACCATAATAAATACCTACATACCCAATGAAAGAACCCTAAAATACATAAACCAGATTTTAATATAATTTAAAAGACAAATAGATCACTCCAGTCATAGTAGGCGACTTACAACACACCACTTTCAATGAAAGATAGAATAACTAGAAAGAAACTCAATAAAGATACATAAGAACTAAATAATACAATCAATCAACTTAAACTTAGAGACATTTACAGAGCACTTCACCCAACAACAGCACAATATACATTCTTTTCCAGCATACATGGAACATTCTTAGGATAGACCAAATGTCAGACCACAAAGAAAGCCCCAGTAAAATTAAAAACATTAAAATACTGCAAAGCATCTTTTCAGATCACAATTCTATAAAATTAGAAATCAATAATAGAAAGATCAACAGACAAAGAGCAAACACATGGAAATCAGATAACACCCTCAAATAACCTTCTACTGGGTAGAAGCTACCAGTGTCAGCCTCTCTGAGGGGGTTGGTGCAGGAGATCCTAGATAGAGTGGGAGAATAATGTGGAACAAAACTTAAAATCATTAAAAAAAAAAAAAGAACAGATTTGCTGGTTTGGTAGGGCCTAGTAAGAACCCTGGGACTATGGCCCATAGTTACCCTTCAGGTTTGGAACTGAACTCACTCCTGTGGCTTCCAGCCAAACAACAGACAGGCATCTAGGGTGAGCATTTACATCAGCGAGATACACTCCTGGGAGCAATCAATCATGGGAGAACAGAAGAGCAGCGGTTGCACAGGGAGACAGCTCAGGGGGTGGCAGTGCGTGAGAAGGAAAGACAGAGGGAAGAGGTAACTATGGAGGAAGTGGGAAGACAGCTGCTGTGGGGAATTGCAGTCAATGTCATGAAACAAAATGTGTATGAACTGCTATATGGAAAATGAATTTGCTCTGTAAACTTTCACCCAAATCTTACAATTTAATAAATAAATAACTAGTGGGTGACAGAAGAAATAAGAAAGCAAATCAAACATTTCCTTGAATTAGACTAGAATGAAAACACAACATGCCAAAATCTTTGGGACACAGCAAAAGCAGTGAGATTGGAAGGAAACTCAAAGCAATAAATGCACACATCAAAAGAGGAGAAAAAGCCAAAATTAACACTTTAACCCAACAGCTCCAACAATCAGAAAAAGAGCAGCAAAAAAAAAAAAAAAGCCTAGAGTGACCAAAGGAGAAGAAATAATAAAGATTTGAGCAGAAATAAATGAAACAGGAAATAGTACAGTGGAAAATGATCAAAAGACTAGAAAGTGGTTCTTTTAAAAATAAAGTTGACAAACCACTGGCAAACATAACAGAGGAGAAGATGCAAATAGCACAAATAAGAAATGAAATGGGCAACATCACAACAGAACCGACAGAAATAAAAATAATTATATCAGAATACTATGAAAACCTGTTGTTGTTGTTGTTGTTGTTGTTGTTAGGTGCTGTCGAGTCAGAAAACCTGTACTCCAACAAATTTAATAACATGGAAGAAATGGACAGGAGCTCTGGTGGCATAGTGCCTAAGGTATGTGACTGCTAACCAGAAGCCTGGCAGTTCAAACCCACCAGCCACTCCTCAGAAGGAAGACTGGGCAATCTACTTCTATAGAGATACTACCTCGGAAACCCAAGGAGGGGTCACTATGAGTTGAATCGACTCCATAGCAGTGGTTTGGGAGCTCTGGTGGCACAGTGTCTAAGGCATTTGACTGCTAACCAGAAGTTTGGTGATTCAAACCCACGAGCCACTTCTGGGAAGGAAGATTGGGCAAGCTACTTGCATAGAGATACCACCTCGGAAACCCAAGGAGGGGTCGCTATGAGTTGAATCAACTTGATGACAGTGAGTAGAAAAATGGGTAGATTTCTAAAAACACATCACTGACCTAAACTAATACAGAGGTAGAACATGTGAACAGACCCATAACAAAAGATGAAATTGAACATGTCATTAAAAAAAAAAAAAAAAATACAAACAAATAAAATTTCTGGCCCAAATGGTTTCACTGGAGAATTCTACCAAAGATTCAGAGAAGAGTTGACACCAATTCTACTCAAATTATTCCAAAACACAGAAAAGGATGGAATCCTCCCAAATTCATTTTATGAAGCAAGCATAATCCTGATACCAAAACCAGGCAACGACACCACTAAAAAGGAAAAGCACAAACCAGTATCTCTCATGAATATAGACTCAAAAATCTTCAACCCAATGCTAGCCAATAGACTCCAACAATATATCAAAAAAAAATGACAAACTATGACCAAGTAGGTATGCAAGGTTGGTTCAACATTAGAAAAACAATCAATGTAATCCATCACATAAGGAAAAGAACCACATGATCGTATCAACCCATGCAGAAAAGACATTTGATAAAACCCAACACCCATTCCTGATCAAAACTCTCAGAAAAGTAAGAATAGAAGGGAAATTCATCAACAAAGTAAAGGGCATATACACAAAACCAACAATCAACATTATTCTCAGTGGAGAGAACTTGAAACCATTCATTCCCCTTATGAATGGGAACCAAAGATGCCTCTATTACCTCTTTTATTCAACATTGTATTGGAAGTACTAGCCAGGGCAATAAAGCAAGAAAGGGAAATAAAAGGCACCCAAATTGGTAAGGAAGAAGTAAAACTATCCCTATTTGCAGATGATATGATCCTATACATAGAAAATCCAGGAGAGTCAGCAAGAAAACTACTAGAAGTAATTGAAAGATCTAGCATAATGGCAGAATACAAGATCAACATACAAAAATACAAAAATACAAAATTTCTCTAAACCACCAAAGAGGTATCTGAAAAGGAAATAAGAAAATCAATACAATTTACAATAGCTACCAAGAAGGTAAAATACATGGGAATAAATCTTACCAGGGACACAAGAGACCTATACAAGGAATACTACAAAACACTACTTAAGAAACTACAAGAGATCTACATAAATGGAAGAATATACCACGCTCATGGATAACCAAAACCAAAACCAAACCAAACTCACTGCCATGGAGTCGGATCCGATTCACAGCGACCCCTCCTGGGGTTTCCGAGGCAGTATCACTATGGAAGTGGATTGCCCAACCTTCCTTCCGAGGAGTGGCTGGTGGGTTTGAACCACCACCCTTCTGGTTAGCAGTCACATGCCTTAGGCACTATGCTACCAGAGCTCCCATGCTCATGGATAGTTAGATTAAATACTGTGAAAATGTCAATACTACCCAAAACAATCTATACATTCAATCCAATCCCATTTCTGGTTCCATCAACATTCTTTAAAGACATGAAAAAACAATCGCTAATTTTATATGTAAAGGAAAGAGACCTCAGATAAACAAAGCACTACAGAAGAAGAAGAATAAAGTAGGCAGTCTCACACTCCCAGATCTCGAAACCTATTATACAGGCACAGTAGTCAAAACAGCCTAGTACTGATACAATGACAGATACATAGATCAGTGGAACAGAATTGAGAACCCAGAGATAGATCCATCCACCTATAGTCAGCTGATCTTTGAAAAAAGGCCCATATTCATTCCATGGGGAAGAGATAGTTTCTTTAACAAAGGATGATGGCAAATCTCAATATCCATTTACAGAAAAATGAAATAAGATCCATATTTAACACCATGCACAAAAACTAATTCCAGATGGGTCAAAGACTTACATGTGAAACCTAAAACTATAAAGTTCATCAAAGAAAAAATATGGGCAAATTTAGGGGCCCTAATTTATGGCATAAATAGACTATCAAGCATAACCCAAAATGCATAAATAGCGGAAGATAAACTAGATGATTAGGACTTTCTAGAAATCAAATTCTTATGTGCATCAAAAGACTTCTCCAAAGGAATAAAAAGAGTACCCACAGATTGGGAAAAAATATTCAGCAATGACATATCTGACAAGGGACTTACCTCTAAAATTTATAGAAAACTCCAACACTTCAACATCAAAAAGACAACAACCCAATTAAAAAATCAGCAGAAGACATGAACAGACACTTCACCAAAGAACATATACAGGCAGGCAAAAAACACATGAAGAAATGTTCATGATCATTAGCCATTAGAGAGATGCAAATCAAAACAACAATGAAATACCATCTCATCCCAGCACTAATAGCAAAGTTCAACAAGACAGAAAATAAAAAATGCTGTCAAGGATATGGACAGATTGGGATTCTCATACACTGCTGGTGGGACTGTAAAATGATACAATTACTGTGGAAATTGGTATGGCAATTTCTTAAAAAGTTGGAAACAGAAATACCATTTGATCCAGCAGTTCCATTACTAGGTATATATCCTAAAGAAGTGAGAGGCAGGACACAAAGAGCTATATGCACACCCATGTTCATCGCAGCACTATTCACAACAACAAAGAGATGGAAACAACCTAAGTACCCATCAACAGAGGAATGGATAAACAAACTGTGCTACACACACAAAATGGAATACTATGCAACGCTAGAGAATAATGAATCTATGAACCACTGCATATCATTATGCTGAGTGAAGTAAGTGAATCACAGAAGGACAAATATTGTATAAGTCCACTATTGAAAAAAGTCAAGGAAAGGTTTATATACAGAAGAAAACTTTCTTGGTTGATTACCAGGGTAGGAGGGGATGGGACAGGAGGAAAAATTGCTAAATAGGTAAGAGACAACTAATGATTTGGGCGAAGGGAAAGGCAATATACCAAAAGCAACTTACCAACACAATAACACTAAGGAAAAAGAAGACACAGAGAGGTGCCCAAGAGGTAAATATAACGAAGATAAACACTTTTACATACACAATACTGACAGGCTGATACTAGTAGACACAATATTGGTAGATAGGCTGAATGACTAGGCATGTCTAGGCAAAGGGAATATACCCATGACCATATATAAACTTGGCACATGATATTTATACATATGTATTTGTGCTATAAAAATGTTCACATAAGTTTAATTAACAGGGAGCTACATTATGATAACTTCTTAGCCATAGCCCACCACCCTGGGGCAGCCAGTTGCTGGGCTTGTGGGCTTGGGACCATGGTCACAGGGGACATCAAGCTCAACTGGCGTAACATACTACACAAAAACACTGTTCTAAATCCTAGTTTGGTGAGTAGGGACCATCTAGATGCAATAATTGGTTTCTTCTCATTTGGAGGAAAGAAGAATGAAGAAAACTAAAACTAAAGACACTTGGAATCAGTTAGTCCAAGGAACCAGTGGACCATGTGAACCTCAGCTTACTTGACCCTGAGACCAAAAAAAACAAGATGGTGCCCAGCTGCCACAATCAACTACTTGGAAAGAGATCAGGGCAGGAGATCTTTGATAGAGTGGGGGAAAAGTGTGGAACAAAACTCAAAACCATAAAAAAAACCCCCAAAAACCAGACTTACTGGTTTTTTGAAAACCCCCAAGACTACATACAGCCCCTAGCCACTCTTTGGGCCTGGAATTGAACTCATTCCCATGGCTTCTAGCTGAACAACAGACAAGAATACAAGGTGAATATTTACACCAGGTAGGCATACTCGTTAGAACAATCACTCCCTGGAGATTTAGAAGGGTAGTATTTGTACCAGGAAATAGCTCAGTGGGCAGGAATGCATAGTAAAGAAGGGCACTGAGAAAAGATAACCACAGGGAGGAAGTGGGAAGAGAGCTGTTACATTAGTGAAATGCAATCAGTGTCATTAAACAAAACGTGTAAGAACTGCTGTATGGAAAATGAATTTGCTCTGTGAACGTTCACCCAAATTACAATTTAAAAAATAAAGTAGAGAATAGTACAATAAATATACTATGTATGAATGTTCAAATTATATTTGCCTCTAATCTTTTTAAATTAATTAATTAAATTCAACAAATATTTACTGAATATTGTGCTGGGGAATGAGAACTCGAATACAACCAATCAAGTTTTCACACCCTTTGTACCTCTCCTAATCCTTTATCCCTTGTTGCTTTCTCAGAGACAACTGTTGTGATAAATCTGGTGTGAATCTTTTAGTGTATGTTTTCATATATAAATATTCACAAAAAACATTACTTTGGACATATTAAGGACTTACATAAATTATACCCTACTTATTTTTCTGCAACTTGTTTTGTCATTTAACATTGTATTTTTGAGATCTATTCATGTTGTTCCATGTAGATATTATTCATTTTAACTGCTGTATAGTATTCTATTATATGAATATTATATATATTATTTATTCATTTCCTTATTGAAGCTATTTTAGGTTTTTTTTCTATTAAAAGAATATTGCTTTATACAAATCTCCTTAATGCTCATGAGTAAGAATTTCTTTGAGAATAAATCTACTTGTAGAATTTTTTGCTAGGTTGTTTGGGGGAAATACATTTTTAATTTTAGGTGAAAACTGTCATATTTACAAAATTTATAGGACTTGTTAATGCCTGACTTTCAATTTATGTCAAGCTGATGGGTGCAGCATGATTTTAATTTGCATTTCCTTATTACTTCTGCAATTGTGCATTATTTTAAATGCTGATTGGCTATACACGGTTGCCCTTCTGAGATACAATGTAATACCCCATACTTATGTTTCCTAAGGAGGCTTGATGGCACAGTGGTTAAGTGCTCAGCTGTTAATCAAAAGGTTGCCAGTTTGAATACACAAGTCACTCCGTGGGAGAAAGATGTGACATATGCTTCTTAAAGGTTGCAGCTTTGGGAACCCTATGGGTCAGTTCTACTATAGGGTTGTAATGAGTCAAAATCCACTTGACAGCAACAGATTTGAGTATGTTTCTGCTGGTTTGTTTGTCTTCTGTTAATTGATTTAAAAAGTTATGTGTATATTTGGGATGCTAATCTTTTATTAAATATATTGCAGACACCTTCTCCTACTCTTGCTGCTGCTGCTTCTTTTTTTTAAACTCACCTATAGTGGCTTCTGTCATCTCAAAAATTTTAATTTTGCTGTGGTCAAACCTGTCACTTTTTTAACACTTTGTTTTTTCAGTCTTGCTTAAGAAATTATTCCCTAGCACAAACGCCATCTTCTAACAGTTTTAAATCTTCATTTTTATTTAGGTTTTTAAACGATCTGGGATTTATTTTTATTTATTACATGAGCTAGAAATCTAATTTTTTCATATGGAAGACCATTAGTTCCAATACTACTTCTAAACACACCTTTACACACTGATTTGGAATACCACCTCTAGCTTACAGCAAGTACCCATTTATATGCACTGGACTTGCTTCTGGACTTTCTCCTTTGGCCTCACTGATTCAGTTGTCTACTCAGAACTCTTTCCAAATTACCACAGCAAAACTAAAGATGTTTTGTAAAGATCAATGAACTAGAAGTCAAAAGAACAGGACTCTGGTTTTATGTATGCCACAGATTGTGTTGGAAAAGTATTTTGGGGCTTCACTTTAGGCATCTATATTGAAGAGTGGTTTATAATATTTGATTACTTGGCTCCTTCATTAAGGTTGAGGTCTTATATATAAAAGAACTTCAGGGTCATGAGAAAAGTTTTTGCATCCAACTATTAAATTGCCTGATTCATTCTCCTAGTACTTTCCAAAATAAATTTTCAATATCTTTTTATAAAATTTACATAAAAGTTTTCTTATCAAAAAATTAAGCAGTATAGCAGATTGGAATAGCGATGCTATACCAAAACTAAAAACTGAACCAAATTTAACTGAGTCAATTCCAACCCCTGGAGACCACAAGTGTTAGAGATTAGAACTAAGCACCACAGGGTGTTCTTGGCTGTAATCTTTACAGAACCAGATTGCCAGGCCTTTCTTCCAGGGCACCACTGGGTGTGTTTGAACCTCTAACCTTTAAGTTAGTGGCTGAGCACAAACTATTTGTGTGATCTGGAAATGCAGGGATTCTATCGGGCCACAAAAATCCTTCATTTTTTCCTGCTCTACACATGAGATCATGAACAAATCTTGGAAATTTAATTGCAGATGCTAAATATATTTTCATAAGAAAAAATGATAACCAAATATCTCTCAAATGATTACAAAGCACACAGAGTTCAAGATAACTCTGTGATTAGCAATCTGGTCTACTTTAGTATGCTGTTCAGGAAAGTAATTTGGAAACTTGTTGGTAAATATCACTCAGATTGACTTCTGGAAAGGAAGAATAAATATTGACTAAATTACTATATGAAAATCTTAGTTTAGTTGTCTTTTATTTACTTAATGTTTTAACTGAATTAAGCTCTTGGGTATTCTCAAATGGCCAAAATGACAGTTAAGTTTTGATGTTGTTGTTTCATCATCATCATCATCGTTGTTAGGTGCTATCAAGTCATCTCCGACTCACAGTGACCCTTTGTACAATAGAACGAAACACTGCCCAGTCCTGCACCAGCCTCACAATCCTTGCCATCCTGGGCCCATCGTTGTAGCCACTGTGTCAATCCATCTTGTTGAGAGCTGTGGTAGTTATGTTTGTGTGTCAACTTGGCTGGGCCTGGTTGAATGGCTGGGCAGCTGGTGGTAGTTATTCCCCATGATGAGATGGGCAATCAACTCCATGGTGGGATCTACCACAAGCAGCTAAGTAGCTGCCTTTGGGATGTGGTCTGCTTCCTGTATATAAGGAGAAGCCTTGGGAATGGTCTCTAGCCTATGGCACGCTTAGACCCTGCATGTAGCCATGCCATTGCTCAGCAGCCTGCTATGCTCTGCCAACCTTGGGACTTACAATGGATTTAAGTTATGGCCTGCCATGTGGTTTGGTAACATCAGGACAGTGCCTTTTTACTTGTCAACCTTGGGGCTTCTCAGCCTCAGCAGCCAGCAGCTGTCTGAGTGAAGAAATGCCTCTAGCTCCAGTGGGCCGGGAGCAGGAGGTGGAGCTGGACTCCAAGATTGAGGGGCTTTCAGTCAGTCTCTAGAGCCTGGCACTTGGAACTTGGACTTAAAGCCTCCAAACTGTGAAAGAATAAAGTCCTGTTTGTTAAGAGCATCATATTTGTGGTATATTCATGTCAGAGCGGCACTAGGTAACCAGAACATGGACCTTCCCCATTTTCATTGACCTTCCACTTCACCAAGCATGATATCCTTCTCTATGGAATAGTCTCTTCTTACAACATGACCAAAGTAGGTGAGACGAAGTCTGGTCATTTTTGCTTGCAGGGTACATTCTGGCTGCACTTCCTCCAGGACAGATTTGTTAGTTCTTTTAGCAGTCCATGGTACTTTCAGCATTCTTTACCAACACCACAACTCAAAAGTATGATCCTTCTCCGGAAGGATGATCTTCTTCCTTGTTCACTCACTGTCCAGCTCTCACATGAATATGAGGTGATGGAAAACACCATGGCTTGTGTCAGGTAACCTTAGTCTTCAAGGAGATATCTTTGCTCTTCACCACTTGAAAGAGGTCTTTTGTAGCAGATTTGCCCAAATGCTGTATGTCGTCTGATATATTGACTGCTGCTTCCATTAGTATTGATTGTCGAACCACGTAATACGAAGTCTTTCACAACTTCAATCTTCTCTCCATTTATCATGATGCTGCTTATTGGTTCTGTGGTGAGGATTTTTGTTTTCCTTATATTGAGGTTCAACCCGTACTACAGACTGCAGTCTTCAATCTTCATCAAAGTGCTTCAAGTCATCCTCAGTTTCAGCAACCAAAATTGTGCGGTCAGTGTATTGCAGGTGAATGAGTGTTCCTCCATGTTCTTCTTCATACAGTCCAGCTTCACTTATTATTTGGTCAGCATACAGATTGAATAAGTATGGTGAAAGGATACAACCCTGACACACTCCCTTCTTGATTTTAAACCATGCAATGTCCCCTTGTTCGGTCCAAATGACTACTTCCTGGTCTATGTACAGGCTCCTCATGAGCACAATTAAATGTTCTGCAATTCCCATTCTTCTCAATATTATCCATAATCTTTTATGATCCACACAATGAAATGCTTTTCCACAGTCAATAAAACACAAATTAACATCTTTCTGGCATTCTTTGCTTTGAGCCAAGATCCATTTGACATGAACAATGATATCCCTCGTTCGACATCCTCTTCTGAATCCAGCTTGCATTTCTGGAAGTTGTCTGTCAATATACTGCTGTAACTGTTTTTGAATTATCTTCAGTAAGATTTTTTTTTCTTTTATTGTGATTTGGGTGAAGATTTACAGAGCAAATTTACTTTCCATACAGCAGTTCACATATACTTTGTTTCATGACATCGACCACAGTTTACCACAATGCAACAGCTCCCCGCCCACTTCCTCCCCATAATTACCTCTTCCCAGTGTCCATCCCTCCATGGACTCCTGCCCCCTAAGCTGTCTCCTTGTGCATAGGCAGCCTTTCTTTCTCAATGATTGTTCTCTCCAAGGAGTGTATCTACCTCAGGTAAATGTTCAACTCATATGCCTGTCTTCTGTTTGGCTGGAAACCA
>NW_006921599.1:3465909-3472208 GCF_000298275.1 Orycteropus afer afer
ATATATATATATATACTTTGCTGGTTTTTGTGTTTCTCTAGAGAACCCAATCCAACACACAACTACTCTGAAGAGGCAGCTCATCCCCCAGTCATATCCTAAGTGCCTTCTGACTTCTTCTGGCACTATATTGGACAATGTTTCAGGGCTATTCATAAAGTTTTCCAGTGATGTATCAGACAGTGTTTCACTGCTATTCATAAGGTTTTTCTGGTCAATTCTTTGAGAAGTAGATGACCCCTTCCTTCTTCCGAGTCTGTCTTTGTCTGGAAGCTCTGCTGAAACCTGTGTATCATGGGTGACCCTGCTGGTATTTGAAATACTGGTGGCATAGCCTCCAGCCTCACAGCAACATGCAAGCCACCACAGTATGTACGACAAACTGACAGACAAGTGGTGATGTTGTTGTTTAGTTATTTTTCCATATTTCCTGGAAGTTAATATATGCTATTCCAGTGACCTGGACTAAGGGACTCACTCATTGAACTGAGAAATGGCTGCTAGAGATACGAAATCTGGATTTTAACACACACACGTAACACAGACATACCCATATATATTTTTTAATCTTACTCAGGAGCTTGACTCTGCATTCCTCAAGGTAATTTGTATCTTATTTTCAGTTTCCACAAAGCAACTTACTGCTCAAAAATGTTCTTGTCAGAAGCCCCACAAAATAAAAAGACAAAAGAACACGACTGGAGATTTTTAAGTAATATTACTCCTTAGGAACATGTAGAAAGTTCCTCTAAAGTTGAGCACAAACTGAAGATGTGATGGTTCTATTTTATCTGAAAATGAGCTGCTAAGGAGTTATGCTTTACATGACAAAATAATTCCACCTGAAAGGAAAGAATTTGATACTGAAAGGCATTACAGACTATGTCAGAGACCTAGAAACTTTGTTCATTTTGGTTCAAAGCATTTTCCAGCCTTGACTTTGATCAGTCCCCTACACTGCAACTTCACTCCAACCATGCTGGTTTATTCACTGCCTGGACATGGTCAACACATCTTCCTTTTTTCCCCATCTATTCTTAGCCTCTGCAAATACTGTCCCCTTCTAGATCAATCAATGTGAGTCCTCTGTTCTCCCCTTCAATGTCTATTAATTTCCACTACTTCCAAACTAGAAAAATGGGAATTCCAGAACTTAGTTGTGCTCATAAGGACCTTTACATACACCAAGAGGCTGTCATTTGAAGAGAACAAGGGGATATTGCATGGACTAAAATCAGGAAGGGTGTGAATCAGGGTTGTATCTTTTCATCATAATTATTCAATCTGTATGCTGAACAAGGGAGCTCTGGTAGCATAGTGTCTAAGGCACTTGACTGCTAACCAAGAAGCTGGCAGTTCAAACCCACCAGCCACTCCTCGGAAGGAAGGTTGGACAATCTACTTCTGTAGTGATACTGCCTCAGAAACCCAAGGAGGGTTGCTATGAGTTGGGTCCCACTCGATGTCATAACAACAACAACATGCTGAACAAATAATCCAAGAAGCTAGACTATATGAAGAAGAATGTGGCATCAGGATTGAAGGAAGACTCATTAACAACCTGCATATGCAGGTGACACAACCTTGCTGAAAATGAAGAGGACTTGAAGCACTTACTGATGTCGATCAATCACTACAAACTGCAGTGTGGATTATACCTCAACATAAAGAAAACAAAAATCCTCAAAACTGGACCAATAAACATCATGATAAACTGAGAAAAGATTGCGGTCTTTAGGGATTTCATTTTATTTGGTTCCACAATCAACACCCATGGAAGCAGCAGTCAAGAAATCAGAGTTATACTGCTCTGGGTAAATCTATTGCAAAAGACCCCTTGAAAGTGTTAAGTAGTAAAGATGTCATTTTGAGCACTAAGGTGTGTCTGACCCAAGGCAAGGTCTTTTCAATAGCCTCATATGCATATGAAAGCTGGACAATGAATAAGGAAGACTGAAGAAGAGGTGTTGCCTTTGAATCGTGGTGTTGGCAAAGTATACTGAAAATATCATGGGCTGCCAGAAGAACAAACCTGAAATCTGACAAAGAAACCTTTCTTGAAAGAAATGCAGCTGGAATGCTCCTTAGAAGTGAGAATTGCCAGACTTTGTCTCACCTGGAAAAAGGGTCAGGGAAAAAAGGAAAGACCCTCAGTGAATGGATAGACACAGTGGTTACAACAATGGGCTCAAGCATAGCAGATCGTGAGTATGTCACAGGACTCAATTGTGCACAGGGTCGCTATGACTCAATTGACTGGATGGCACTGAACAACAAACTTCTAAACTAGGGAAGAAAAGTAGGCAAAGAAGCCATGTATACACACACACACACACACTTTCCTCCTTATTTTCAATACAGTACACAAATCCTGTAATCTGCCAAATATAAGGCCTTCATGATTGAAATAATGAGGTCCCAATGGGAAAGGCAGAAAGTAGAGGATACAGTTTTCTAACAACAGAAAATAGATTTTCTTTCAGGGTGAATTTTTAGGGGTTACAGTATTATGTTAAAAGCTATTAAGTAGCTCAAACACAGGCAATGTGATGTAGGTGGCTGAAAAACTGCCAAGATTTAATCTAATTACATGGAGCTCTTGGGATTTTCTAAAGTTGAGATTCAAATTCATGAAACAATTTTCAAAACACATTTTATAATATGAATATGTTTATAGGTAAACATTTTTCAGGAAAAAAGTTTGGAAACAAGCACATAGTTTAGTTTTCTATTTTTTACTAAGTATCCTAACAGAACTTATTCAGTCTAAAGAAATAAAAGATCTGAGAATGAAATCTTTCATTTTTTCATTTTCTTTTTTAAAAAAAGTCTAAATGTTAAATTAAAACCCATTATCACAGGATTACGATTTTTGAAAAGTACATATAGGTCTTCAAGTTAGTTTAAAAAAATCTATTAAACACCTACTCTATGAGGAGCTCTGGTAGCATAGTGCCTAAGGCACTTGACTGCTAACCAGAAGGCTGGCAGTTCAAACCCACCAGCCACTCCTCGGAAGGAAGGTTGGGCAATCCTACTTCCGTAGTGATACTGCCTTGGAAACCCAAGGAGGGGTCGCTATGAGTTGGGGCTGACTCAATGGCAAATAACAACAACAACAACAACTATGACCAGACATAGGCAACTAAAAATTAAGTGTAATGATGAACATGACTAAGAGTCTACTAAGCGTCTACTATCAGTTTTTGTATTAGGAAGAACTTATATATATATTATACACATTATCTTACTATGTGCTATTATACCTATTTCATAGATGAGAATACTGATGCTGAAATGATTAACAACCAATAAAAAACAGAGTAAGGAATTGAATTGAGGTGTATGTAACTGAAAAGATGATTTTCCAAAAGTTGACAACATGAAAATAAATGTAAAGAACTCATACATTGGATAAGTCCCTCTACAACCTTCTTGTCCAGGCTCTCCCAGCACCACATACATCGTGGAAACCAATCTTTCTAAATCTTGCTTTTACCATGTGGACAAAAACAAAATTGTTCTCTACTAACTATAAATGCTACTAGAAACTTCTTAGCTTCAAATTCAAGGCCCTTCAAAATCTGATTTGACCCATCTCTCCCTAGAATGGATGCTATAACCGTGTTTCATAGCCTTCACACACTGTAAAAAACATTTACTGATGAACCATTCTGTGCTAGAACCTATGAATGAGACAACAGGCCCTGTCCATAAATTGCTTATGTTGTTGTTAGGTGCATTGAGTCGGTTCCAACTCCCAACAACCATATGAAGCACGGCCCAGTCCTGCCTCGTCCTCATAATCTTTGCTATGCTTGAGCCCATCACTGCAGCCACTGTGTCAACACATCTTCTTTTTTGCTGTCCCTCTATTTTACCAAGCATATCCTTCTCCAGGGACTGGTCCCTTCTGACAACATGACTGAAGCATGTGAGACGAAGTCCGGCCATTCTCACTTCTATAGGAGCATTCCCACTCCACTTCTTCCAGGACAGATAGATTCCTTCATTCTTGTGGCAAAACTCTCAAAAAAACCAAACTCACTGATGTTGAGTCAAATCTGACTCATAGCGACCCCTCCTTGGGTTTCCCAGGCAGTACCACTACAGAAGTAGATTGCTGGATTTTCCTTCTGAGGAGTGGCTGGAGGATTTTAATTCCCAGCCTTCTGGTTAGAAGTCAAATGCCTTAGGCACTATGCCACCAGAGTTCATCTTTCTTCTGGCAGTTCATGGTATTTTGAATATTCTACACCAACACCTTAAATCAAATGCATCAATTCTTCTATAGTCTTCCTTATTCATTGTACAGCTTTCACATGTATATGAAGCTACTGAAAAGACCACAGCTTGCGTCAAGTGCACCTCAGTTTTCAGAAGGGACACCTTTGCAACTCAGAAGTTGCTCATAGTACAGTGTTGCTCAATCATATCTGCTACTGCTTTCTAGGGTTTTATCCAATTATTTCCCCTAAATGGAATGCTCTGATACTACATGTCTCCCTTTCCCCATATATCAAAATTTAACCCTTTCATCAAGACCCAGCATTGATCCCAATTCCTTAATAAAGTGTACAATAAAGATTTTTATGAAAGTGGTCCCTCATTCTTTTGAGCTCCCAATGCACTAGATTTTAAACTAGAGTGTACTTGATACCTGACATGCATATCCCTAATCCCCTCATTCAGAGATTCTGAGTCTGTAAATGTGACTTCACCCAGCCTGGGAAAGTGCATTTAGACACATCTGTCAGATTTGAGGGAGCTCTGGTGGCTATGTGCCTAAGGCATTTGCTAACCAGAAGAACCACCAGCCACTCCTAGGAAGACTGGTACTTCTGTAGAGATACTGCCCAGAAACCCAAGGAAGGGTCACTATGAGTTGGGATCGACTTGACAGCAGTGAGTTTGGTTTTTGGTTTGTCAGATTTTAAGGTACTCTGGTAGTGTAGTGGATAGGGCATTTGACTGCTAACCAGAAGGATGGCAGTTCAAATCCGCCAGCTGTTCCACAGGAGAAAGATAAGTCAATCTATTTCTGTAAAAGGTTTATAGCCTTGGAAACCCAATGGGGTCACAATGAGTTAGAACTGACATGGTGGCAGTGGGTTTTTCTTCTTTTTGGTCAGATTCCTAAGTTTATGCTCTTTCCACTATATTTGGGCTACTTCTCAGATAGCTGGATTGATTTTTTTTAATCTTCTCCTCACTGCATTGACTAGTCTGCTGAGTATTTTGGTGTCAGAACCACAATCTTGATCTCAGTTTTATCAACCCTGATGATTTTTGCTCATTAGTTACCAGCTACTTCCTGGCCTTGACCACAGTCTGGCAAGATAAAGAAGTAAAAGTTACCCAGGCTGCAGGGTTTAGATTTAATTATTTTTGTAATGACATGGCTAGGCTTACTAGACTAAATCATTTCTTTTGGATAAAATGGTACACACACATGGAAGCACATTTATTACCCCGAGTGACCTGAAGGTCCAGCTACTGACTTGTATGCATGTTTGCACTGGGGGACCAAAAACTTTAAATACTTGTTCACTTATGTATCTCTCCCATTATGCTACAGATTTCTTGAAGCAGATATGGACTTTTTATGTTTAATATCTAGTCCCTTTCAAGGAGCTTGGGTGGTTCAAACTGTTTACTCTTGGCTGCTAACCTACAAGCTGGCAGTTGCAGCCCACCCACCAGCTCTATGGAAGGAAGCTGCTTCCACAAAGACTGTAGTCAAGAAAGCACCACAGAGCAGTTCTACTCTGTAACACATGGAGTCACTATGAGTCTAGTCTTAAGTTAATTTTTAACTCGCTCGCTGGTGGTGTAGTGCCTAAGGCATTTGACTGCTAACCAGAAGGCTGGCAGTTCAAACCCACCAGGCACTCCTCGGAAAGAAGATCGGGCAATCTACTTCCATAGTGACACTGCCTCGGAAACTCAAGGAGGGGTCACTATGAGTCGGATCTGACTTGATGGCAGTGAGTTTGGTTTTTGGTCTAGTGGTGTAGTGCCTAAGACAATATGACTGCTAACCACAAGGCTGGCGGTTCAAAAGCACCAGCCACTCCTTGGAGGGAAGACTGGACAATCTATTTCTGTAGAGATGCTGTCGCAGAAAGCAGAAACCCAAGGAGGGGTTGCTATGAGTTGGGACCGACTCAACAGCAGTGAGGTTTTTTTTTTTTTTTTTGTAACCGAGTTATCGGTCAATAAATTTTTGATGCTATTAAATAAAGAATGGTGCCCCCAAGTAGGCATTGTATCTGTTAAATTCAACATCCCTCTAACCA
>NW_006921599.1:3472579-3473027 GCF_000298275.1 Orycteropus afer afer
CTAGACTGGGCCTCTCTCAAACTCAATTCTCTCTCTCTCTCTCTCTATATATATATATTTAAATTGTGATTTGGGTGAAAGTTTACAGAGCAAATTCACTTTCCATACATCAGTTCACATACACTTTGTCTCATGACATTGACTACAACTTACCACAATGCAACAGCTCCCCTCCCACTTCCTTCCAATAGTTACCTCTTCCCTGTGTCCTTCCCTCTATGCACTCCTGCCTCCTGAGCTACATCCCTGTACATACACAGCCCTTCTATTCTCCCATGATTGTTCTCTCCAAGGAGTGTATCTACCTAGTGTAAATGTTCATCTCATATGCCTATCTTTTGTTCGGCTGGAAGCCACTGGTGTGGGTTCAATTCCAGACTTGAAGCACAGCTAGGGCCCATAGTCTCAGTGGTTCCATTGGGCTCTATCAGACCAGCAAACCTCGTCC
>NW_006921599.1:3473327-3474386 GCF_000298275.1 Orycteropus afer afer
ACTCGCCAAAGTAGGAGGTGGAACAATGTTTTGTGTAGTATGTTATGCCAATTGAGCTTCATGTCCCCTGTGACTATGGTCCCAAGCCCACAGGTCCAACTACTTGCTCCCTCTGGGAAGCTAGCTATGCCCAAGAAGTGACTACAACCTTGTCCCTTGTCAGCTCTACTATACAGCTGAGAATTCTTAACAGAACATAGCAAGACACTAGTAAAAACATTGTCTGCCAACCCTATACATGGTCTTGGGCACACTCCCCATACATAGACATAACTAATAGTTCAGCCTGTCCACCCATCTATCTATCCACCCGTATACCCATGTCTGCCTTCACTGACAATGCAGTACTGTATGTACAAAAGGGTTCATCTTTGTTGTCTGTACCTCCGATGTACCTCTGTCTTCCTCTTCCTCAATGTCACCGTGTTGATCACTTATATTTGGTATTCTGCCATTTTCTTCACCCAAATCAATACTTGTCTCTACCTAACAGTGTTCCCTCCCCTCCCCTCCCACCCCTAGTAACCAACAAAGAAAATATCCTTCCATATATAAATCTTTCCTTGACTTTTTACAATAACAGACTAATACAGTATTTGTTGTTCTATGATTGACTTATTTCACTCAGCATAATGTCTTCCAAGTTCATCCATGTTATACGGTATTTTGCAGATTCTACATTATTCTTTAGGGTTGCAAAGAATTCCACTGTGTGTATATACCACAGTTTGGTTATCCATTCTTCAGCTGATGGACAACTAGGTTGTTTCCATCTTTTGGCTATTGTAAATAGTGCTGTGATGAACAGAGGTGTGCATATGTCTGTTCTTGTCTTGGCTCTCACTTTCTTAGGATATATACCTAGTAATGGAATTGGTCGATCAAATGGTATATCTATTTCCAACTTTTTAAGGAATCGCCATACTGCTTTCCACAGTGGTTGTAACATTTTACAGTCCCACCAGCAGTGTACGAGAGCCCCAATCTCTCTACATCCTCGCCAGCATTTGTTATTTTCTGTCTTGTTGAACTTTGCTACTAGTGCTGGAGCAAGATGGT
>NW_006921599.1:3475142-3476331 GCF_000298275.1 Orycteropus afer afer
TGACTTCCAAAACTAATGATGTAATCATGTACAAACATATAAATAAAGTAGAACAAAGGCATCAGGGATCGCTCTCACAGAACATGCAGGGCGTCCACCTGGCCCCTGTTCCTTAATAAATAAAAAAACTATTAATCCTTTCATGTCGCTTCATTTTGTGACCTGTGCAGTTTTGCTGGATGCAGCATTTGATAGTCTATTTATGCCATATATTAGGGCCCCTAAATTTGCCCCTAGTTTTTCCTTGAGGAACTTTATAGTTTTAGCTTTCACATTTAAGTGTTTGATCCATCTGGAGTTAGGTTTTGTGTATGGTGTGAGTTACAGATGTTGCTTCATTTCTCTGCAAATGGATATCCAGTTTTGCCAGCATCATTTATTAAACAAACATTCTCTTCCCCATTTAATGGATTTTGGCCCTTTGTCAAAGATCAGCTGACCATAGGTCGATGGATCTATTTCTGGTTTCTTAATTCTATTCCATTGGTCTGTGTGTCTGTCATTATACCAATATCAGACAGCTTTGACTACTGTGGCTGTGTACAGTAGGTTTAGAGATTTGGCAGTGTGAGACCTCCTACTTTAGTGGTTTGCTTATCTGAGGTCTATTTCCTTTCCATATAAAGTTAGTGACTGGTTTTTCTATGTGCTTAAAGAATGCTGATGGGATCTGGATTGCAATTGCATTGAATGTATAGATTGCTTTGGGTAGTATTGACATTTTCACAATATTCAATCTTCCTATCCATAAGCATGGGATGTTCTTCCATCTATGTAGATTTCTTACGGTCTTTTTTCCAAAAATATGGAATGCTTCATGAATTTGCGTGCCATCCTTGAACAGGGGCCATGCTAATCTTCTCTGTATTGTTCCAATTTTAGTATATGTGCTGCCGAAGTGAGCACACTTACGGTCTCTTGAAGTAGTCTTTTATAGTTTTCTTTGTACAGGTGTTTTATGTCCCTGGTAAGATTTATTCCCAGGTATTTTATTTTTTTGGTAGCTATTTTAAATGGTGTTGATTTCCTTATTTCTTTTTCAGCAATCTCTTTGCTGGTGTAGAGGAATGCAACTGGCTCTTGGATGTTGATCTTATATCCTGCCATGATGCTAAATCTCTCAATTAGTTCCAGTAGATTTTTGACTGAGTCTCTTGGGTTTTCTAGGTATAGGATCATATCATCAGCA
>NW_006921599.1:3476657-3477387 GCF_000298275.1 Orycteropus afer afer
TCCTTTGTTTTATTTATGTGGTGGATGACGTTGATTGTTTTTCCAACGTTGAACCATCCTTGCACACCTGATATGAATCCCACTTGGTCATAATGAACGATTTTCTTGATATGTTGTTACAGTCTATTGACTAGGATTTTGTTGAAGATTTGTGCATCTATATTCATGAGGCATATTGGTCTGTGGTTTTCCTCTTGAGTGATATCTTTGCCTGGTTTTGGTATCAAGGTTATGCTTGCTTCATAAAATGAATTAGGGAGGATTCCATCCTTCTCTAGGTTCTGGAGGAAACTCAATTTTTTTCCTGTAAAGCAGGTATATTGATACAGGACTTACCTCTCACAAAACTTTTTTGTAAGCCTTCAAAAAGAGATAAAAATCAATGGGTATACAGGTGCATAGATGGGTGGACAGGCTGAACTAGTAGGTATGTCTATGAAGCAGGGAGTACACCCAAGAACATGTATAGGGTCGGCAGACAATGGTCCTATAAGTTTATGTGTATGATTTGAATTCCCAAGTATATTGTAGAGCTGACAAGGGGCAAGGTTGTAGTCACTGCTTAGTCACAGCCAGCTACCCAGAGGGAGTAGTTGAACCTGTGGGCTTGGGACCATAGTCGCAGGGGACATCAAGCTCAATTGGTATAACATACTACACAAAACAGTGTTCCACTTCCTACTTTGGCAAGTAGCAACTGGGATCTTAAAAGCTTACAAGCTCCCATCTA
>NW_006921599.1:3477989-3492214 GCF_000298275.1 Orycteropus afer afer
GTGGTCAATGTCATGAGACAAAGTGTACGTGAACTGCTGTATGGAAAGTGAATTTGCTCTGTAAATTTTCACCCAAATCACAATTAAAAAAAAAAAAGAGAGATAAAAACCAAAAACCAAACTCACAGCTGTCAAGTCGAGTCTGACTCACAGTGACCCCTCCTTGGCATTCTGAGGTGGTATCACTACGGAAGTAGATTGCCCAACCTTCCTTCTGAGGAGTGGCTGGTGGGTTTGAACCATCAGCCTTCTAGTTAGCTGTCAAATGCCTTAGGCACTACTCCACCAGAGCTCCCTCAAAAAGAGATAACATAGTAAAAAACAGTGATAAACATTTAACTTATTAATAAATATGAAATGTTATTACTATGTATGCAGTGTTTTTAAGCAGTAACTACAAGCCAAAAAAACAATATATATAAAGCAAAAATAATTACTCAGCAAATTCATGAACCATAGTTTTATTTATATTATTATTAAGATAAATATTCATTTTCAATTTCACTAAGAATTTAATGATATCATTAAAGGTTTTATTATATAAAATAGCAATATAACCTCGCTTTTTTCACAAATTATATTAGGAGATACAAATATAGAGAAATGCACACACTTTTTAATTGCAGTAACAATTTATGATGAAATCATATATTTCATTATTGTTAAATAATGGCATAGCCTGGTCCCTTCCAAAAATATAACAGTTTTGAAGTATAAATATCGATGTAGAAATACATATACATTATAATTTACTAAAAAGTTACACAGTTGTATGTATTGATAAAACAGCTTTGTTACTGAAACATGCCAAAACCAAAGTGATGAATTTAGTAATTTTAAATGCACAAAGGGAGATTTCTATTTGAGGAAACTGTATTATAAATATTAATATTTCCATGAAAACAATGTTCATGTCTCAGTACATCCTTTATGGATGGTAAATTGGTCCTGAAGGTACAAGAACACTGTACTAGGAGTCAGGAGACCAGGCATTCACCCTCTCAATGAGTATCTGTTGAGCACTTACTGTATGTCAGGAATCATCCCAGCTGCTGGAGATATGTTACCAAACGACAGACAGCAATCTCTGTCCTCATGAAGCATGCATTCAGGTAGTACAGGACAGACAAAAACTATACATAACAAATAAGTAAATGAATAGAAGGTTATAAATGCTATGGAAAGAACAGAGCAATGTAAAAGATCAGGTATATGTGGCTATGGTAGGCAGGTTCTATGACCAGGTCTCTCTAGGAAGGTTTTAAGGTATTATGATATTAGCCGCACTGGGGGAAGAGCCATCCAAGCAGAGGGTATAGCCAGTATAAAGGCCCTGAAGTCTCAGTTGATGCTGACAAAACAATCTTATGGAAAAGATAATATTCCATTTTACATCTGAGTAAACAGTGTCTCATACAGATTTAATCAAGGGAATAGAGCTGGTGATTAATAAAGCCAGAACTAGGAACTATGCCTCTTGACTCGTGGCCTTTCTTCTGTGGTGGTATTATGTGTTCACTGGGCACAGAGGTAAGGTGGTCTGCTTACTAAAACATACTATGTAAACATAAGGGATCATCACTGCTGTGGTTTGTGTTGCTATTAATCAGGTCCACTGATATTTTTTGAAAGATAAAGTTCAGAAGAATAATTGCATTTTCCCTTTCTATGCCTTATTTTAAGGAGCTGTGGTGGCACAGTGCTTAAAGCACTGGGCTGCTAACCAAAAGGCTGGCAGTTTGAACCCACCAGCCATTCTGTGGGAGAAAGATGATGCAGTGTGCCTCAATAAAGATGCATAGCCTTGGAAACCCTATGGGGCAGTTAGTTATGCTCTGTTCTTTAGGGTTACTGTGAGTTGGAATCCTCTTGATGACAGCGCTTTTGCTTTTGGTTTGGAAGCCTTATTTTCCTCCTTTCTTCACTTTGCTTTTTTGTTGGGTTGATCATTTTAGTAGTATCAGACTATCAGTTAAAGTAGGTAAGTTTCTTTGCTTATTTGACAAAGGAAAGGTGTTACTCATAGCAATATGCCATGAAATAGGAACCATTTATGACTCAACATAAAAAAGGGCTGGTGAAAGGATGGAGAGAAGAGAGCCCAGTGATTCTGAACTGGGGAACTACATTTTTCAAGAGAGCCAGGAAAGAAGAGCAGAAGGAAGGGGAAACGGGAGGGCAGGGGAGGAAGAAGTCAGGGGAGAGAGTCTTTGAAATATAGTAGGGCTAAATCCCCATACAACTAAGCTACTAAATGAAAATGGTGACTCTACCTTTGAAGAAATGGAGAACTTCAAGTAAAAATGTCACAAAATATAAATATATATTGAGACCACAAAAGAGGAAACCTTGTGGAAAAGGCAAGAATGGTGGGAAGAGGGGTGACGAGAAGGGGAGAACAGATATATTTTTTCAAGTAAAAATATGAGCATATTAGACAATAAACAGTATAAAATAAAACAGAGTAAGAATCAGATATCAGACACAGTAGACTGAGGAGCTGGTGGAATTACTATTAACAGTGATAGGGAACACAGTGGAGAGTCTGAAAGATGAGTAGATTTCTTTTTGTAATGCTAGGTTTAAGGTGGCAGTGAGGTTCTCAAAAGTGGAAAGGGTATAGCAGATAAGAGGTACATTTGGAAGATGTGTATCATCGAGGGCTGTCCTGTCCAATAAGGCAGCCACTAGCCACATGTGGTTACTGAGCACCTGAAATGAGGCTAGGCCTTGTTGAAATGTGCTATAAGCATAAAATATACACCACATTTTGAAGATTTCATACCAAAAATATATCCTAATTACAATGATTACACGTTAAAATATTTTCATGGATTGGGTTAAATAAAATACATTATTAAAATTAATTTAACTCTTCTCTTTTTTAGGAGCTCTGGTGGTATAGTGGCTAAGGCAAATGGCTGCTAACCAAAAGGCTGGTGGTTCAAACCCACCAGCCACTCTGTAGAAGAAAGATGAGGGGTCTGCTTCCATGAAGATTTACAGCCTTGGAAACCCAATGGGGGTCACTATGAGTTAGAATCAATTTAGTGGCAGTGCGTTTGGTTTTTGTTTTCATCTTTTTACTTTTCTATGTAAATATTAGAAAATTTTAAATTATATATGTAGCTCATATTATATTTCTATTGAACAGTGCTGAGCTAAAAAATATTAGATATGTATTAAGAGCACATAAGTGGAATGAACAAATGACACGAATCAGAGACATAATTCTGAGATGTGTCAACCAAAAATGATCAGATATGGAAGAAAACAGAACCTTTAGTATAACAGTAACTATTTACCAAGCAGTCTAAACTAGACACATCCAATGCATCATATTTATTTGTCCCAATAACCTCATGGAGTAGTATCATCTTCATTTATGGAATATAAATGAGTGGCCTATAAGAATTAATCTGCCCAAATGACCTATGGTTAAATGTTGGGATTCAAACTCTTTACTGCCTCCAAATCTCAAGCTATAAACTGTCACACCATCAATTCCAGAAAAATTTACACTCTGCAATTTTTAAATTGTCAGATTTCAAATGGTTACATTTACACTAACAATTTAGGATGTTCCACTGCCAGCGTCAGTGCTATACCAGTGACTTTCCAATTAGATTAAGAAAAAATACAAATGATGTCCTGGATAGAGTGGGAGGAAAAATTTGGAACACAATTCAAAAACACAAAAATGACCAGAATTATTGGTTGGATAGAGATTGATGAAACCCCTGAGCCTAAGGCCCCAGGCCCCAGATTATTGTTCGCTCTGGAACTGGACTCACTTCTGTGGATTAGCTCTCAGCCAAACAGTAGAAAGGCCTACCCCAGGGAGATGCACCCCTTAGATCAATCAGTGTGAGAGATCAAAAGGGCATCATTTGCATGGGGGGAAAGCTGGGCAGACAGGAATGCATAGATAAAAAGGACACAGGGAAGGAGTAGTCACAGGGAGGAGAGCTGTTTATTGTTGGGATTGTAATCGGTACAGTAAAACCAAGTGTGTATGAACTGTTGAGGGTAAAAGGAATCTTTGTAAATTTGCACCTAAATCACAATAAATTTTTTTTAAAAAAGAGAAAATACAAATGTATAAATTTGTAACTTTAAAATTATAATGAGCTAGCGATATTGGCAAGGATCTTTGGTGGTGCAGTGGGTAAGGCATTTGACTGCTAACCAGGTTGGTGGTTCAAACCTGTCAGTTGTTCCGCAGCAGGAAGATGAAGCAATCTATTTAAGTGAAGATTTACAGCCTTGGAAACCCAATGGGGGTAACTATGAGAACTTACTTAATGGGAGTGGGTTTGGTTTTTGGTTTTTAGTATTGTAAAGAGCCCTGATGGTACAATGGTTAAGCACTCAACTGGTAACCCAAAGATTAGCAGTTCAAACCCTCCTAGTAGCTCAGTGGGAGAAAGATCTGGCACTCTGCATCTATAATGATTACAGCCCAGAAAGCACTATGGTGCAGTTTACCACTGTTACATGGGGTCACTATAAGTCAGAATCACCTTGTTACTACCTTATCAACAACACTGATTTTGGCACATTTGCACCATGTTGGGCAACTTCTTCCTCTTTATAAATGTCCACTCGTACAGGCCCAAACTCCTCAAGTTAAAGGAAAAAAAAAAAACCACCACTGCCATGAAGTTGACCCGGACTCATAGTTCTACAGGACAGAGTAGAACTGCGCCCATAGGATTTCCAAGGCTGTAAATCTTTACAGAAGCAGACTGCCTCATCCTTTTCCCACAGAGCAAGTCACTGACTTTTTTTTGGTTAGCAGCTCAATGCTTTAACTATTGCACTACCAGAGGTCCTTCCCCTCAAGTGAGACAAAACATACCAGATTGTCAGTGGGGATGATTGTGCACACTACTCTGAACAGCAGGATGTTGTTTCCTGAATATAATTAGATAAATAATAGAGAGCCTACCTGAATTTAAACATTGTCTTCTAGATCATGAAGCTATCAAACTGTGACTAAAATGTTGGAAGTTTTGCCTAGAATGTCTTCAAGGCAGCTTGCCTTAGAACCAAAAGCTAAGCTTACTCAATTGGATACATTAAAAATGGATTTTATAGTCTTTGAAAATGCTACACTTTGGGGAATAGAAAGTAAAAAGGGCTTGTTATTTGGACAGAAATCAACAGAGCAAAATCTCCTACAGATGTAATTTGGGATCGAAATAATAAAGGTGTCTTTCATTTATGTTTGGTTTGTTTAATTTCAAAGGCAAACTTCTCTTTCTCTCCTTTTTATCTTAATTTCTACTACCTATCTGTACAAGGATTAATTTTAGAACCACTGAACTTGTTTGATCATAGGTATATTTACGTATTTTTCAGAAATTTGCTGGTGTAAATTTTGTTAAGTTTAATTTCTTTATTTAACTTAAACTTAATTTTATTAAGCTTGGCTACATTTATACTAAATGGCTAATACCAAACCACTGTCATAAATTTCCTCTATGGAAATGAAAAACAAAAGGAAACCTGAAGGAAAAATATTTATTCGGAAAAAAATGACTAGTTAGGAGAGACACTGAGTTGTTTTGAGAGACAGGTCATATCAACATGGATCCAAGAGTGTCTTTCTGAACTGACCCACTAATTTACTTACAAATTTAGCCCCCAAATCTTCCCATCCCTGCCTCATTTTATTAAAAAGTGAGATAATTTGTATTTCAGTATGTTTTAAAATACTTCCTCTGAAAAACGCTTATCTAAATAGGTAGTATCACAGTTATATAGAGAACACTTACAAGAGCTTGTCTTTGATTTTGGCTCTTTCAGGTTAATGCCCATGACTTTCCCATTCAATTAAGGAGGTATCTTTAGGCTTCTTTCCACATTCACTACAATTTGTTCTTGTACTTTGGGAAAATGTTTAGACTCCCACAGAGACAGCCAGTAGCCCTAAAAATGTCCATCCGGACATCAAAGTGTCAAAAGCATGTCGTGACAACCACCCATAAAAGATGGCTACCAAATTCAGTCCTCTTGTCCAACAGCATCTCTTCCCTCTCACACTTAAAATTCTCATCATTGCAATTGTCAATTGGATAGATAATGCTGGTAGTTGCATTGTTGCTTTCCATTTTCAAGTAAGCATAAAACATTTTGCTTATTTGGTTACTTCTAAAAACTACTTATTAAGCAAGTACCTACTGTATGCCAGGAACTGTTGTTACTAGAAACAGAGCAGTGAACAAAATGATGGAAATCTCTGCCTTAGTGAAACTTACATTTTATGGAGTGAGGCATTCAATAAATAAGATAAATAAAACATAAGTATGTGAAACAGCAAGTGTGGAAGAGTGGGGAAAAATGAAGCCAGCAAGACAAATACCAAGCGTAGTGGAAGGGCGGGGAATATGGAAATTGTAAATAAAGTGGCTAAAAATAGGCTTCACATACAATCAGGCAGCTCAGAAGCCCTGGATAGCACAAATGGTTAAGCAACTACTAAACTATCGGTTGGTGGTTCAAATCTAGCCAAAGGCACCTTGGAAGTGTGGCTAAACGATCTGCTTCAGAAAAATCACAGCCTTGCAAATCTTATGTAGTTCAACTCTAATCTGCACACATGGGGACGTTCTGAGTCACAAATCAACTTGAAGGCCACCAACAAATGTGTGCCTTAAGGGTTGTTTTTGTTAAGTACCACAGACAAGCAAAGATCTAGGATTGTTTGGTGTCAAATGGAAAGGGGAAAACAAAGGAGATTTGCATATTTTAACAAGCCATAAAGTGGAGAACCATGGCGGGGAGGAGGAAAAAACAGAATTTAGACCACTGAAGACAAAAGCAGACTTCACATTTTGCTTAAGTCTAGTCCTTTCAGCATAGCACTTTCTTTGTATCTACAGGTTCCTCTGCTAAAACTCTCAGGCAAGTCACAGGACAAAAGGACAGGCGCGGGCACAAGCGCAGACACACACAAACAAGCGCGCGCGCGCACACACACACACACACACACACTCCAGAAACAGAGCTCTTAATGCCAAGGAGAAAGCCTTATGAATTCACAGTCAAGAACTGTCCTGGAAATAGCTGTTAGAAAGCACTCATCAAAGGCCCCGACATTCCCCACCATGCACAAACAGGTAGGCACCGACCAATACACAGACACACCCCCGGGGAGGTGGGTAAAGGCAGCCCGGAGGGGCAGGAGGAAGGCATGAATTCAACCGTTAGGACAAAAAAACAGAATTCCCTAAAGCAGAGTTATTGCCGCGCGAAGGAAACGCTGTTCTCGGCCACAGGAGCGCCCACGCGGCGTGGCGCGAGTGTACGGAGGGAGAACTAGGCGGTGGGCGTGGGGAGTGAATGGCGGCCGGGTGAAGAGGGGCAGTTTCGCCGGCAATCCGCGCCCCGCGTGAGTGCAACAAGGGGTGGAGGCGAGCGGTCGCTGCGCCTGCCGGCCGCAGAATGCCCGGGCAGGGACCGTAGGCTGGACAAAGTTCCCGAGACCCAGTAAGAAGGCCCGGCCGCGCGCTCGCGGCAGCTGCCGCCTAAACGACCACCACTCCACCCCAAGCTAGGTGGGCCGAGCTGGGCGACCGCTACTCGCCGGTGGGCGGGTTCCAGGTCGAACCTGGGGCGGCGCCCGCGCCGCCACCCGTCGGGCCCTTTCCCGCCGAGTGCGTTGGTCCAGGAAAAGAAAGGAGCGGCGGCAGCGCGCGCGGCGCTCACTCACCATACTGCGCGGCGTACCGGCGCTGCGAGCCCGGCGGCGGCGGTGCGCTGTCCAGGGTAGCCGGCGGCCCTCTGCCCGCGCTCCTTGGCGCCCTCTCTAATTACACCCACCCCGCCCCCACGCGCACGCCCGCCCGCCTACCCGCACCCCCGCCTTCCGGCGTCTCGCTGGAGCTCCCCCCGCCGCTGACGCGCAGCTCCCCTTGCGGCGCGCGAAGCTCTCAGGGCCGTTTCGGCTCCCGCCGCTCCCCTCGAGGGCCCTCGCTGGCCACTGGCCAGCAGGGAGATGGACGCATCCGCGGCGCCCCCCCGCGGGTTGGCGGCGATTTGCAGGCAAAGCTCGCGCCCGCCGAGCGCAGCCCACCAACGTTCGCTGGACGCAGCGAGAGCCCACCCGCCCCTGGACTCCATCGGCGCGATCCCAGGGCCCGCAGGGACGGTGGGCGGGAGAAGGGGGTTGTGAGAGCCTCGGTTCTGCTCTTAATTGGTCTTGGTGGTTTTCAGGAGCATATTAAAGGGGGTGTGGGTCCCACTGTTGCAGGTATGCTGGATGTGGATGTTTTTTGGATACGGGGTGTCCTTTTGTAGTGTGACAGTAATTGCCTAAGCGGGAGATGCTTTCTCCTTCACGCCCTTACCTCTAGAGTAATGCCACCAGTGGTTAGTTTATTCAACACTAAATTGGAAAATAAAGTGGCCCAAGTGAAGGATGTTGGTAAAAGCAGATTCTTGTGAATGTTACATGGCCTCTCCTAGTTTTTAGCACTTAAGAATACGTGTTTTTTGTTTTTAGCGTGGCTGATGGGGTAAAATGAAATGCAAACAGAAATAAACATGCTTATTTGAGTCAGAACACCACAGTGGTACCTGCATTGTGCACTTAGCATTCCACAGCTGAGCTGTACATGCGGATGCATTTGCAGTAACCATACATGCCAGGACTAAATCTTTTGTCATATAATAACCTAATATTTTGAACTTTCTGTTGTTGGGATGCTAAACATCAGCTATGTATTTGTTTATAAGGGGTGGACAACTTTATGGCCATCAACAGGTAGGTATTTGTTAACCAAGTCTCATAAAATCTTACTATTGTAGGCTCTGGAGTCAGCTCTGACACCTACTAGCTGTGTGACACTGGGTTAGTTGTCCAACTTCTCTGCGCTCCATTTTCCTGATCTATAAAGGGATAAAAAACAACACATTACAGACTGTTTTTCTATTGTTTTTATCTGTAATAGGATAGATTGTTACTGTCGTTATGTGCCCTCCAGTCGGCCCTGACTCGTAGTGACCCCTCCTTGGGTTTCCGAGGCAGTATCACTACGGAAGTAGATTTCCCCATCTTCCTTCCAAGAATAGATTAGTTTTAGTCATTATAACTAAAACATTAGAAAAATGTCTGGCACATAAAGTACTAGTTATTGATCTGTAGGGATCAGAGAGAGATATTTGTTTAGTTGCGTTAAGGTAAAAAAGTGTCCAAAGAGCAATTGAATCATCCCAGTTTCATTCATTCAGTTTGTTCATTCACCAAATATTTGAGTCCCTGCTATCTGCCAAGCATTGTGGTAGAGCTGTCCATATGGTGATGAGCAAACACAAACACAGCTTCTGCGGTTGGGAGTATTCAGAATGTCTGATGACAACCAGAAACTGGAAGGCAATTCATCCAGGTAGTCACCAAATTTTGGCAGTATTTTTCTCTGGATGGCAGCATTGTTGTTAGGTGCCATCTGAATAAAACACTGCTTGGTCCTGTGCCAGCCTCACAATCCTTGCTATATCTGAGCCCATCATTGCAGCCAGTGTGTCAGTCCATCTTGTTGAGTATCTTTCCCCTTCTTTGCTGACCCTCCACTTTACCAAGCATGATATATCCCTCTCCAGGGAACGGTCCCTTCTGACAACATGACCAAAGCAGGTGAGACAAAGTTTGGCCATTCTCGCTTCCAAGGGGCATTCTGGCTGCACTTCCTCAAGGACCAAGGTTTATTCATTCCTTTGGCAGTCCATAGTACTTTCGGTATTCTTTGCCAATACCACAATTCAAAAGCATCAACTCTTTGATGTTCCTTGTTCACTGTCGAACTCTCATACGCATATGAGGCAATTGAAAATACCATGGCTTGTGTCAGGTGCACCTTACTCTTCAAGGAGATATCTTTGCTCTTCAGCACTTTAAAGAGGTCTTTTGCAGCAAATTTCACAAGTGCAATACATCATCTGATGTCTTGACTACTGCTTCCTTTGGTGTAGATTGTAGAACCAAGTAATGTGAAATCTTTAACAACTTCAAATCTTTTCTCCATTTATTGTGATGCTGCTTTATTGGTTCAATTGTGAGGATTTTTGTTTTCTTCATGTTGAGATGTAATCCATACTGAAAACTGAAGTCTTTAATCTTCACCAGTAAGTGCTTCAAGTCATCCTCACTTTCAGCAAGCAAAATTGTATTGTCACTGTATTGCAGGTTGTTAATGAGTCTTCCTCCAATCCTGATGCCATACTCTTCTTCATAGAGTCCAGCTTCTTGTATTATTGCTCAACATACAGATTGAATAAGTATGGTGAAAGGATACAACCCTGACGTATTCCCTTCCTGATTTTAAACCATGCGTATCCCCTTGTTCTGTTTGAACGACAGCCTCCTGGTCTATGTATAGGTTCCTCATGAGCACAATCAAGTGTTCTGGAATTCCCATTCTTCTCAAGGTTGTCCGTCATTTGTTATGATTCACACAATCAAATGCTTTTGCATAGTCAATAAAACATGAGTAAACACCTTTCTGGTATTCTTTGTTTTCAGCCAAGATCCATCTGACATCAGCAATGATATCCCTCATTCCATGTCTTCTGAATCCAGCTTGCATTTCTGGAAGTTCTCTGTCAGTATACTGTTGCAACTGTTTTGGAATTATCTTCAGCAAGATTTTACTTGCAGGTGATGTTAATGATATAGTTTGATAATTTCCACATTCTGTAGGATCACCTTTCTTTGGAATGGGTACAAATGTGGATCTCTTCCAGTCAGTTGGCCAGGTAGCTGTTTTACAAATTTCTTGGCATGGAGGAATGAGTGCCTCCAGCATGGGCACCCATTTTTTGAAACATCTCAATGCGTATTCCATCAATTCCTGGAGTCTGGTTCTTGGCCAATTCCTTCAGTGCAGCTTTTGAGTTCTTCCTTCAGTACCATTGGTTCTTGGTCATATGCTACCTCTTGAAATAGATGAACATTGACCAATTTTTGGTACAGTGACTCTGTATTCCTTCCATCTTCTTTTAGTGTTTCCTGCATCACTCAATATTTTGCCCATAGCATCTTTCAATATTGCAACTCAAGGCTTAAATTTTTTCTTCAATTCTTTCGGCTTGAGAAATGCTGAGTGTGTTCTTTCTTTTGGTTTTTAACTCCAGGTCTTTGCACATTTCATTATAATCATTGATTTTGTCTTCTTGAGTTGTTCCTTGAAATCTTCTGTTCAACCCCTTTATCTTGTCATTTCTTCCATTTGCTTTTGCTACTCTCCGTTCAAGGGCAAGTTTCAGAGTCTATTCTGACATCCATTGTGGTCTTTTCTTCCTTTCCTGTCTTTTAAATGACCTTTTGCTTTCTTCATGGATGATGTCTTGATCATCCCACCGTTCCTCTGGTTTTTGGTCATTGGTGTTCAGTGCATCAAAGCTATTCTTTAGATGGTTTCTAAATTCAGGTGGGATATAATCAAGGTCATATTTTGGCTCTCCTGGACTTGTTTTAATTGTCTTCAACTTCAACTTGAACTTGCATGTGAGCAACTGATGGTCTGTTCCACAGTCAGCTCCTGGCCTTGTTTTGACTGAAGATATTGAGCTTCTCCATCACCTCTTTCCACAGATGTGGTCAATTTGATTCCTATGTACTCCATCTGGCGAAGTTCACATGTATAGCCATCATTTGTGTTGTAGAAAAAGGGTATTTGCAATGAATAAGTTGTTGGTCTTGCAAAATTCTATCATGCAATCTCCAGTGTTATTTCTATCACCAAGGCTAAATTTTCCAACTACTAGTGATTCTTCTTTGTTTCCAACTTTTGCATTCCTATCACCAGTGATAATCACATCTTGATTGCATGTTTCGTCAATTTCAGACTGCAGAAGTTAATAAAAATCTTCAGGTTCCTCATCGTTGGCTTTGGTGGGTGGTGCATAAATCTGAATAATAGTAATATTTACTGGTCTTCCTTGTCGGCATATGGATATTATCGTATCACTGACAGCATTGTACTTCAGGATAGATCTTGAAACTTTCTTTGGGACGATGAATGCCATGCCATTCCCCTTCAATTTGTCATTCCCAGCATAGTAGATCATATGATTGTCTGATTGAAAATGGCCAAAAAAGTCCATTTCAGCTCACTAATGCCTAGGATTTTGATCTTTATGGGTTTCATTTCATTTTTGACAACTCCAATTTTCTTAGATTCATACTTCGTACATTCCATGTTCCTGTTATTAATGGGTGTTTGCAGCATTTTCTTTCCATTTTGAGTCATGCCACATCATCAGATGAGGTCCCCAAAGATTTACTCTATCCACATCATTAAGGTCAGCTCTACTCTGAGGAGGCAGCTCTTCCCCAGTCATATTTTGAGTGCCTTCTGACCTGAGGGGCTTATCTTCTGGCACTATATTGGACAATGTTTCAGGGCTATTCATAAAATTTTCCAGTAATATATTAGACAGTGTTTCACTGCTATTCATAAGGTTTTCACTGGTCAATTCTTTGAGAAGTGGATGGCCTTTTCCTTCTTCTGAGTATGTCTCGGCTTGGAAGTGCCACTGAAACTTGTCCACCATGGGTGACCCTGCTGGTATTTTAAATACCAATGGCATAGCCTCCAGCCTCACAGCAACATACAAGCCACCACAGTATGATGAACTGACAGACAAGTTGTGGGATAACAGTATTATGGGATGCTTTTTTCCTTTATATTTTCTCTATATTTCCCAGATTTTTAAACATACATTAGTTTTATTTTTAAAGCAGTAAAAGCAGCTTCCACATTCTTTGGGTAATGATATGAAAAACTGGGATCTGAATTTCACTGTTCTATTTATCTGATGTGGTAGAATGTGGATTCTTAATCTACATAGTGATTCTCAAACATTATTGTGTATAAATATCTCCTGAGGATTTAGTAAAATAGTTGCTTGGGACCCATCCAAGGGGTCTCAGGTGCAGACCAGGTATTTGAACTTTTAACAAGCACCACCTGATGATAATGCAGGCAAGTGGTTCATCGACTACCTTTTGAAAAATGCAAGTCTGTCTTCTACCCAGGGAAAGTTTCAGTTTATTTTTCTAACAACATTAAAGGGAAAAATTAAGTTGACAACCAGCGTCCGAGCATTTTGCTGCTGCTTGCTTATAGGAATTGTATCATTGATCTATCTCACCTATACCATGCTAAAGGAGCACTTGTGGTACAGCAGTTGAGACATTTGGCTGCTAACCAAAAGGCCAGTGGTTCAAACCCACCAGCCACTCTGTGAGAGAAAGAAGGGGGTGGTCTGTTTCTGTAAACATTTACAGCCTTGGAAACCCTATAAGGCAGTTTTATTCTGTCCTAAAGGGTCACTATGAGTTGGAATCAACTTGATGGCAGTGGGTTTGGTTTGCTCACTGTAGTAAAGGAACAAAGGCGACAGCAAATGCCCAAGGGTATTTTTTTTTTCCCCACCAGTATTTCATTAAATCGAAAAAGAAAGTGCTTGTACCTTTATAACATAGAATTGGGATAGTGTCTGTGGTAGTTACGTTTGTGTGTCAGCTTAGCTGGGCCTGGTTGAGTGACTGGGAAGCTGGTGGTACTTATTCCTCATGATGAGACTGGCAATCAACTTCATGGTGGGATCTACCACAAGCAGCTGAGTAGCAGCTTTAGGGATGTGGTCTTCGTTCCCTATATAAGCAGCAGCTTTGGGAATGGTCTGTAGCTTATGGGACACTTGAACCCTGAATGCAGCTGAGTCGTTGTTTAGTAGTCTGCCATGCTCTGCCAACCTTGGGACTTTCAATGAACTTGATATAATGATCTGGTTTGGTAGCATCAGGACTGTGCCTTTTTACTTGTCAACCGTGGACTTATTAGCTTCAGCAGCCAGCAGCTGTCTGAGTGAAGAAAAGTCTCCAGCTTCAGTGGGCCAGAAGCAGGAGGCAGAGCTGAAGCCTGAGGCTTCAGATTGAGGGGCTTTCACCCAGCCCCTAGAGCCTGGCACTTTGAACTCGGACTTAAAGCTACCAAAATTGTAAGAGAATAAATTCCTGTTTGCTATAGCCATCCCATTTGTGGTATCTTCTGTTAGAGTGGCCTAGGTACAACCATTGTAGAAAGCAGAGTGGTGATTCCTTCAAAGTTGGAATCAGAAATACCATTTGACTCAGCCATTCCATTACTAGGTATATACCCTAAAGAAATGAGAGCCATGACAAGAACAGATATATGCACATCCATGTTCATTGC
>NW_006921599.1:3493218-3497819 GCF_000298275.1 Orycteropus afer afer
GGGGGGGGGGGACCAGGTTTGCTGCTCTGATAGAGCCTGGTGGAACCATTGAGACTATGACCCCTAGCTGCCATTCAGGTCTGGAATTGAACGCATACCTGTGGCTTCCAGCCAAATAAAAGACAGGCATATGAGTTGAACATTTACCTGAGGTAGATACACTCCTTTGGAAGAACAATCATGGGAGAAAGAAGGGCTGCTTATGCACAGGGAGACGGGGCAGGAGTGCATGGAGGGATGGGCATTGGGAAGAGGTAACTTTGGGGAGGAAGTGGGAGGGGAGCTGTTTCATTGTGGTAAACTGCGGTCAATGTCATGAGACAAAGTGTATGTGAACTGCTGTATGGAAAGTGAAATTGCTCTGTAAATCTTCACCCAAATCACAATTAAAAAAGAAAATATATCTCAGAGATGATACTTAGGACCAACAACTAATAGGTGATGGTACTAAAGATCAGATCTCCTGACTCCTTGCCCTGTATTTGGTCACTACTGGCTATCTGTTCCAGCCTTCCAACCTCAACAAAACTATGAAGTAGGTGGACTATGTTATCCATGATGCTAACCTTTTTGTGTTGTTTCCTTCCTTTGAAACAACCCTCCTTTGGATGCATAGCCTCTCTGCATTTTATCCTGAGAAAAACTCTCACTTATAGTGTCCACCAGTCATCTGTCAGTTTGTCATACTGTAGTGGCTTGTGTGTTGCAGTAATGCTGGAAATTATGTCACTGGTATTTCAAATACCAGCAGAGTCACCCATGTGGACAGGTTTCAGCAGAGCTTCCAGACTGACTAGGAAGAAGGATGAGTCCATCCACTTCTGAAAAAAATTGGCCACTTATGAATACCAGTGAAACATGATCTGATATATTACTGGAAAACTTTTATGAATAGTAGTGAAACGTTGTCTGATAATAGTGCCAGAAGATGAGCCCCTCAGGTTGGAAGGCACTCAAAATAACAACTGAGGAAAGCTGCCTCCTCAAAGTAGAGTCAAACTTAATGACAGGATGGAGTAAAGTTTTTGGGACCTTCATTTGCTGATGGGGCATGATGCAAAATGAGAAGAAACACCTTCAAACATTTATGAATAATCAGAACGTGGAATGGATGAAGTATGACTCTAAGAAAATTGGAATTTGCCAAAAATGAAATGGAACACATAAATATTTATGTATGAAGATATCCTGGGCATCAGTGAACTGAAATGGACTGGTATTTGCCATTGTGAATCAGATAATCATATGATATAGTATGCTGGGAATGACAAATTGAAGAGGAATGGTATTGCACTCATGGTCAGAAAAAACACTTCAAGATCTATCCTGAAGTACAATTCTGTCAGTGATTGGATAATATCCATATACCTACAAGAAGATCAGTTAACATTACTATTATTTAAATTTATGCACCAACTACTAAAGCCAAAGATTTCGAAGAAATTGAAGATTTTTATCATCTTTTGCAGTCTGAAATTGACCAAACATGCCATCAAGATATATTGATTGTTACTGGTGATTGGAATGTAAAAGTTGGAAACAAAGAAGCAGCATCAGTGGTTGGAAAATATGGCCTTGGTGAAATAAATGATACTGGAGATTGCATGATAGACTTTTGCAAGACCAGTGATTTATTCATTACAAATACCAGTTTTCAACAACATAAACATCAGCTGTACACGTGGACCTAACCAGAAATCAGATAGACTACATTTATGGAAAGAGGCAATGAAGAAGCTCAATACTCAGAGGACAATTTATAACAATAAATGGAGAGATCGTAAGAAAGAATCAAAATAAACACCTTAACTGAACATCTCCAACAATTAGAGAAACAACACCAAAAAAATCCTACAGTCACCAGAAGGAAATAAATAAAATTTGAGCAGAAACAAACAGAAAAACATAGAATCAACAAGACCAGAAGCTGGTTCTTTGAAAAAATAAGTAAAATTGACAAACCACTGGTAAATTTAACAAGGGAAAAGTAGGAGAAGATGCAAATAATGCAAAGAAGAAATTGAATAGGTGACACCAAACTCACTGCCATAAGTCAATTCTGACTTATAGAGACCCCCTTTGGGTTTCTGAGGCAGTAAATCTTTACGGAAGTAGATTGCCCAGTCTTCCTTCCGCAGAGTAGCTGGTGGATTTGAACCAACAACATTATGGTTAGCTGTCAAATGCCTTAGGCACTACACCACCAGAGCTCTTTGAGCAATCTATAGATATAATGTATTCCCAATCCAGATTCCACCATCATCCTTTAAAGAGCTTTATTTAGGAAGGAAAGAGATCCTGTATAAGCAAAGCACTGGTAAAGAAGAACAACAAAGTAGAAGGTCTCACACTGCTGGATCTCAAAACTACTGTATAGCCACAGTAGTCAAAACAGCCTGGTATTTGTATAATGGCAAACATAATAGACCAATGGAACAGAATTGAGAACCCAGAAGTAAATCCATCCACCTATGGACAGCTTATCATTGACAAAGGTCTGAAACTCATTAAATGAGGAAGAAATAATCTCTTTAACAAATGGTGTTGGCAAAACTGGATGTGCATTTACAGAAATATGAAGCAAGGTAGATATCTTACATGTTGTATTGGTTACCTCTGTGCTGCTCTAACAGAAAATATCACAAATGGGATGGTGCAGTGAATTGCTTGATGTGGCCCTTCTAGCCATTGCCCTCCATTCTGTGATGTGTTGTAAATCCTATTATCCATGCCTGTTTGGGATGGTGTGGTAGTTAAGGTCAGGTATCAATTTATCTGGGCAGTTGGTAGTACTCATTCCCTATAATGTCCGGCAATCAGCTTTGTGATAGGATTTGCCTTAAGCTGCTGATTGGTAAAGCCATCCACTTGGGTTATTTCTGTTGACAGGTGGAATGTATCTTGAGTTCTACCTTGCTGAAGGGTGTAATTCAAATTACCACCCTTAGCTTCCTTGAGGGTATACCTACGAATTTCCTGGGAAGATTCGCCCCTCTCTTGCTTCAGTTTTGTGTTTTGGCTCATCCTCATCTCACCCCTGGATTTGGGAAAGCAGTCATCATCTGATCTGCTGATTGAGGTTCATCAAACCCTGAGAATTGGGAGAATTCTCCAGACCCACTCACGGACCTAGGACTCACCAGCCTGCCAACCTCCCCCACTACTACATGAGATGATCCCTTGGGTGTCTGTGAGTTCTGTGAGGCGTTATAGCAAAATACAGAACCCTAAGATGGGGGAAATTACTGGGAGGAGGAGGAAGAGTTAATGTCTGAAATGATGGAGTGGCACGGTAGTTTGGCCATTTGAGACATCTTTAACCTCCGCCTCATGGAGACCAGGCTTGTGCTGATCTTTCTGAGAGAAATTGTTCAAGCAGATGGCTTGAACAAACAGGAATTTATTTTCTTACAGTTTGGAGACTTTAAGTTTGCGTTCAAAATGCCATGCTCTAGGGGCTGGGTGAAAGCCCCCTAACCTTGGGCTTCAGCTCTGCCTCCTGTTCCTGGCCCACTGAAGCTAGAGGCTTTTCTTCACTCAGACAGCTGCTGGCTGTTGAGGCTAATAAGCCCAAGTTAGCCAAGTAAAAAGGCACAGTCCCGATGTTACCAAACTACATGGCAGGCCGTTAATTCAAGTCCATCGAAAGTCCCAAGATCGGCAGAGCATGGCAGGCTGCTGAACAACAACATGGCTACATGCAAGATTCAAGCATGCCATAAACTGGAGACCATTCCCAAAGCTGCTGCTTATATACAGGAAGCAGACTACATCCCTAAAGCAGCTACTCAGCTGCTTGTAGTAGATCCCACCATGGAATTGATTGGCAGTCTCATCATGGGGAATAACTACCGCCATCTGCCCAGCCACTCAACCAGGCCCAGCCAAGTTGACATACAACCTTAACTACTACATACCTTTATACAAAAACTAAGTCAAGATGGATCAAAATCCTAAATGTAAAACCTAAAACCATAAAGCTCATTAAAAAAAAAAAATTGGGGGCAAATATAGGGGACTTGATACATGGCAAAAATATACTGTCAAACATAATTTAAAATATACAAGCAGAAAAAAAACTAGATGACTGGGACCTCCTAAAAATTAAATGTTTACGCACATCAAAAGACTTTAATAAGTCACAACTGGGGTCTTGAAAGCTTTTGAGCGGCCATCTAAGATTATTGTTCTCTCATCTAGAGCAATGAAGAGTGAAGAAAAGGAAAGTCATTTGGAAACAATTAGTCCAAAGATATGATGAACCATGAGGACCTCCTTCACGACCCTGACACCAGAAGAACCAGATGGTGCCTGGCTATCAATGCCAAACACTTGGAAAGAAATCAAAATTGGAGACCCTGGATAGAGTGGGAGGAAAAATGTGGAACAAAATTCAAAAACAAAATGACCAGGGGAGTTCCGGCAAGATGGCGAACTAGGCAGAAGGATTGCACAGACCCTTTTCAACAAAGAAAAGGGAAACCAATTAACACAGACACAGAAGATAATCGTGGACCCCTGAGCCTTGAAGGGAAGGATACAGAATTGGACTAAACCCCAATTAGCAGAAGAATTTGCGTGAAAATGCCAAAAAAAGGAGA
>NW_006921599.1:3501264-3534204 GCF_000298275.1 Orycteropus afer afer
ACCAGAATTACTGGTTGCATAGAAGCTGATGGAACTCCTGAGACTTGGGCCCTGGGTTAACCTTCAGGCCTGGAAATGTACTCACTTGTGTGAATTGGTTCTCAGCTCAACAGTAGAAAGACCTACAAGCAGATCACCTACCCCAGGGAGATGCACCCACCTGCCCTAGGGAGATGCACTCTTTGGATCAGTCAGCCATGAGACATCAGAAGGGCAGCATCCACACAGAGGGAAAGCTGGACAGATAGGAATGCATGGATAAGAAGGGCACACTGAGGGGGTAGTCACAGGGAAAAGAAGAGAGGATATATTTTTATGGTTGGGGATTGTGATTGGAATCAAATGCGCATGAACTGTTGAGAGTAAAACAAATTTGTTCTGTAAATTTGCACCCAAATAACACTTAAAAAAAGAAAAAAAATATTTCACTGAAAGAGTAAAAAGAGAACCTACAGACTGGGAAAAAATTTTTTGCAGTGCTGTATTGGGCAAGGGACTTACCTCTAAAATTTATCAAAAACTTCAACACCTCAACAAGAAAAAGACAAGCAATCTAATTTAGAAATGGGCTGAAGACACGAGCAGACATTTCACTGAAGAATACATTCAGGCAGCCAACAAACACATAAAGAAATATTTACAATCAATAGCCATCAGAGAGATGCAAATCAAAACAGCAATGAGATATCACCTCAGCATTAATAGCAAAGTTAAAAAGAAAATGCTGGTGAGAGTATGGAGATACTGGAACCCTCGTACACTGAAGGTCAGACTGTAAAATGGTCCAACCATTATGGAAAAAGGTGTGGTGCTTCCTTAAAAAATTGGAAATAGAAATACCCTATGATCTAGCAATCTCACTACTAGGTACATATACCATAGAAATAAGAGCCATGACACGAACAGATATATGCATAACTATGTTCATCACAGCATTATTTGTAAAAGCAAAAAGATGGAAACACCCTAAGTGTCCATCAATGAACGAATGGATAAACAAACTCTGGTACATACACACAATGGAATACTATGCAACTTTAGAGAATAATGAATCTTCAATACACCCCATAACATGGATGAACCTAGAGGACATCATGCTGAGTGAAATTAGTCAATCACAACAGAACAGATATTGTATGTGGCCACTACAGTAAAAAGAAAAGGTTTGTACACAGAAAGAATCATTCTTTGATGCTTACCAGCAGTGGGAGGGTAAAGGAGGGTAAATCACTAACCACAGGGTAGATACATATTAATTTGGGTGAAGGGAAAGGCAATATACATACAATAAGGGAGTTGTTGTTGTAGTAATATGCCATCGAGTTGATTTTGCCTCATAGTGACCCCTCCTTGGGTTTCCAAGGTGGTATCACTACAGAAGTAAATTGCCCCATCTTCCTTCCAAGGAGTGGCTGGTGGGTTTGGACCTCCAGACTTCTGGTTAGCAGTCAAGTGCCTTAGGCACTGTGCCACCAGAGCTCCAAGAGGTCAGCACAAAAGGAAATTATCAAGGCAAAGGAAAACACAGGGAGGAGCACAAGTTAAATGCAACAAAGGTGAATACTAATACATAGACAATCCTGCAATAACAGTAATAACAATAATCTACAAGTGGGTATTTAGATAGTCGTGCAAGCTGAACAGGGAAAAAACAATTGGAGGAGTATAGCTTTATGGGGGGAAAAAAAACCAGCTAGTGCATTATTCTCTTAACATTTGTCCTTATTTTTCTCACTGTATTCAGTGAGAGTGCAAAATAAGCACAGTCCCAATGTATTTAACTATTTTACCAGTAAATTGGTGAATAGAGCCTTCTAGAGGAGATAGAGATGAGGAACTTAAATGAAGTTCTGGAGTTTGAAGAGCCTTTTATTTGGCAATAGTTCCAACCATGTGCATTGTAAACACCCAACTTCAACATCTGGAAAACAGAGATGAAAGATTAAGATTAATCCAAAAGTTACAGCAGACAGCCCCATCTTATTACCTCCTCATTCTATCACCTCAAACATGGTATTTACAAGTAATTATGTGATATATGATATAAGCCTAAAACCATGCCAGGTTATTAACAACAGTAAATCCTCCTATTTAATCCTCACAATAGTTCTGTGACAAACCCCATTCTACAGATGAGAAACCTGAGGTTCAGAGAGTTTAAATAATGCACATAGGGTCCCATAGGCAGTTGGAAGGTAGGGGAACTAGGATTGAGTCTGAAGCCTGTTAGAGTTTCCATTACACTATGCTGTTTTGAATATTCCTATGATATAAATTGGCCAGAAAAAAACTCATTTTCTGAAGGTCATTTATTCACTGATTGAGGGTCAATTGCTTATATGACTCAGATCCACAGTGACTCCAGGGGAGTCAAATGGCATTGATACAAGGGTAGGGTTGAAAGAAAAATTGACAGCTCCTTCCCACTGGCGTACATAGTAACTAAAGGTGCTATGTAATTAATCACATAATCTGTAGATTAATTACACAGATAAAACCTGAAAAGGAACTTGTGCAATGCATTCTGAAGGATCCAAAATTTAAACTCATGTTACACTGATCCTTCTTCAGTGATCAATACTCAAGTCTATAAAGAGCAGATGAAATGTGAGCCTTTCACTGATTTCACCTTTTTTTTTTTTTATGGAAAAGTTCAAACATCTAAAAAAGTAGACAGAATAATAATGAATCCCCATGTTTTTACTCATGTGCAACAATTATCAACTCATGGTCAATCTTCTTTCATATATATTCCTACCTATTTTCCTCCATTCTGTTACTTTGAAGCAAATCTCAGATATAATATTTTATCTATAAATATTTTAATATCTCTAAAGCTAAGAATTAAACCCAACATAATCACAATACCCATTACCACATCTTATAGTGATACTGCCTTGGAAACCCAAGGAGGGGTCGCTATGAGTCGGGTCTGACTCGATGGCACATAACAACAACAACAACAACATAGTTAACTTTAGTTTCTTAGTGTCATTATGTACAATGCACAAAATTCCAATTCAAATTTTTTTTTTTCACACTGTTATTGTTTGATGTCTTTTAAGTCTCTTTTAACCTATTCATCACCGCTCTTTCTGTTTATTTTCTTGCAGTTTGTTGAATGAATGGTTTGTTTATGCTGTGGAATATCTCACAGTCTGGGTTCTGTGGATGGCATCCTTCAATGCAATTTAATATATGCTCTGACTTCTGTATGTTTGTAAGTTTTTAACTATAACTGGCTCTAGAAGCTTGATCAGATTCAGCTTAGTATTTTTTTTTTGTCAAGAGTACTTTCTAGATGGTGATGTGTTTTTCCATCAGGTGGCACATAATATCTGATTGTCACTCTTTTTGTGATGTTAATGATTACATTCATTGACTAATTAATGATTGTAAAATTGTGATATTCTAGTCCTATTTTTCCTTCTTCATTTTTTTGGCTAGAACACTTTAAAGAAAAACTTTTCTATCCACTGCTTGACTAAGTTTGTATAGGAAAGACAAGATAAATGCCAATTAAAAATGCAGAGAGTAAATCCAAAATTTTGTATAGAGACAAGTTAAGAATAAATAGTATTTGAAAATACGCATGCTTGCAGCCAATATCAACAATGCCATGGTAACTTTGTCATGGATTGAATTTGCTCCCATATATGTGTCAGTTTGGCTAAGTCATGATTCTCAGTGGTTTGTTGTTGTTGTTGTTAGGTGCCATCAAGGTGGCTCTGACTCATAGCAACCCTATGTACAACAGAACGAAACACTGCCCAATCCTGCATCAGCCTCACAAATCCATGCTATACCTGAGCCTATTGTGGCAGCCACTATGTCAATCCATCTCACTGAGGGTCTTCTTCCCCTTTTTCGCTGACACTCCTCTTTACAAGCCTGATATCCTTCTCTAGGGAAAGGTCCCTTCTGAAAACATGACCGAAGTAGGTGAGACAAAGTCTGGCCATTCTCACTTCCAAGGACCATTAAGGCTGCACTTCTTCCAGGACAGATTTGTTCATTTTTCTGGTAGTCCATGGTACTTTCAGTGTTCTTCTCTAACACCACAAACAAAAGCATCAGTTTTTCTTTGGTTTTCCTTATTAATTGTCCAGGTTTCACATGCATGTGAGGCTATTGGAAATACCATGGCTTGGGTTTGTTGTTGTTGTTATGTGCCGTCGAGTCAGCCCTGACTCATAGCGACCCCTCCTTGGGTTTCCGAGGCAGTATCACTACGGAAGTAGGATTGCCCAACCTTCCTTCCGAGAAGTGGCTGGTGGGTTTGAACCGCCAGCCTTCTGGTGAGCAGGCAAGTGTCTTAGCCACTATGCTACCAGAGTTAGGCACACCTTATTCTTCAAAGAGACATCTTTGCTCTTCAACACTTTAAAGAGGTCTTTTGCAACAGGTTTGCCCAGTGCAATATGATGTCTGATCTCTTGACTGCTGCTTTCATTGGGGTTGATTGTGGATCCAAGTAATAAGAAATTTTTGACAACGGCAATCCTTTTTATTATTATTATTAATTATTGTGATTTGGGAGAAAGTTTATGGAGCAAATTCATCTTCCATACAACAGTTCACATACACTTTGTCTCATGACACTGACAAAGGGAGACTGCAGTCTCCCTCAATGCAACAGCTCTCCTCCCACTCCATCCCCACAGCCACCTCCTCCCTGTGTCCTTCCCTCCCATGCAATCCTGCCCCCACACAGCTATGTCCTTGTGTATACACAGCCCTCCTATTCTCCCATGATTGATCTCTGCAAGGAATGTATCCACCCAGTGCAAATGTTCACCTCATATGCCTGTCTTTTGTTTGGCTGGATGTCAGAGGAGTGGGTTCAACTCCAGACTCGAAGGGCAGCCAGGGACTTCCATGGGTTCCAGGGGTTCCATGCGTCTATCAGACCAGCAAACCTGGTCCACCCCCCTTTTTTATGATTTTGAGTTTTGTCCCACATTGCTCTCCCACTTTACTCAGGATCTCCTACATAGATCCCCCTCTGAGTGGTTGACAGTGGTTGCTGAGCATCATCTAGTTCCTCTGGTTTCATAGTCATATGTTGTTGTTGTTGTTATTTGCTGTCGAGTCATATAGGCTGAGGATTATTGCATGGTGTACCAAGTTCTTTGGACTAATTGTCTCCATGAGTTCTTGGTTCTCCTCATTCCTCTCTGTTCTGGATGAGGACAGACCCATTGTTGCATCCAGAGACACCATCAATCCTTTTTCCATTTACCATGATACTGCTTATGATCCAGTTGTTTGGATTTCTTTAAGTTGAGGTGTAATCCATACTGCAGACTGTAGTCTTTAATCTTCATCAGTAACTGTTTCAAGTCATCTTCACTTTCAGCAAGCAAGTTTTTGTCATCTGCACATTGCAGGTTGTTAATGAGTTTCCTCTAATCCTGATGGCAAGTTCTTCTTCATATAGTCCAGATTCTTGGTTTATTTGCTCAGCATACTGATAGAATACGTATGGTGAAAGGATACAGCCATGACACACTCCCTTCCTAATTTTAAACCATGCAGTATCCCCTTGTTCTGTTAAATGACAGCCTCCTGGTCTATGTACAGGTTTCTCATGAACACAAGTAAGAGCTCTGGAATTCCCATTCTTCTCAATGTTATGATCAATACGGTCAAATGCTTTTGCATAGTCAATAAAACACAAACATATTTCTTGTGTTCTTTGCTTTCAGCCAAGATCCATCTGACATCTCAATGATATCCCTCATTTAACATACCCTTCTGAATTCAACTTGCATTTCTGGAATTTCCCTATCAATATACTCCTGTGACTGTTTTTCAATTTTCTTTAGCAAAATTTTGCTTGCATGTAATATTAATGATATTGTTCAATAATTTCCACATTCTGTTGGATCACCTTTCTTTCGAATGGGTACAAATATGGATCTCTTCCAGTCAGTTGGCCAGGTAGCTGTCTTCCAAACTTCCTGCTGCAGACAAGAAAGTGCCTCAAATGCAGCATTTGTTTGTTGAAATATCTCAGTGGGTATTCTATCAATTCCTGGAGCCTTGTTTTTTCTCAATTCCTTCAGTGCAGCTTTGACTTCTGTCTTCAATAACATTGGTTCTTGATCATATGCCACCTCCTGAAATAGATGACCATTGACCAATTCTTTTTTGTACAGTGACTCTGTGTATTCCTTCCTTCTTTTTTTAAAAAAAAGAAAATTGATTGTGGTTTGGGTGAAAGTTTACAGAGCAAATTTATTTTCCATACAGCAGTTCATACACATTGTTTCATGACACTGACTGCAATTCCCCACAATGTAACAGCTCTCTTACCACTTCCTCCCCATAGTTATCTCTTCCCTGTGTCCTTCTCTTCCATGCATTCCTGTCCCCCAAGCTATCTCCCTGTGCAAACACTGCACTTCTGTTGTCCCACAATTGATCACTCCAAGGAGTGTATCTACCTGATGTAAATGCTCACCCCATGCCTGCCTATTGTTTGGCTAGAAGTCACAGGAGTGAGTTCAGTTCCAGACTTGAAGGGTAACTTGGGGCCATAGTCTCAGGGATCTCACCAGGCTCTTTCCAACACCAAATCTGGTCTTTTGTTTATGATTTTGAGTTTTGTTTCACATTGTTCTCCCATTTTATCCAGGATCTCCTGAACCAATTCCCCTCTGAGGGGTTGACAGTGGTAGCTGGGCACCATCTAATTCTTCTGGTCTCATGGTCATATAGGCTGAGGATCACATGATCTACTAGTCCCTTGGACTAATTGTTTTCATGTGTCTTTGGTTTTCTTCATTCTTTGCTCTGGACAAGGAGAGACCCATCGTTGCATCTAGATAGCTGCTTGCAAGCTTTTAAGACCCCAATTAAGACCAAAGTAGCATGTAGAACAATGTTTTTGTGTAGTATGTTATGCCAATTGAGCTTGATGTTCCCTGTGACCATGGTCCTGAGCCCACAGGTCCAACTACTCACGTTTTCAGGGTAGCTGGCTATGGCCAAGAAGCCACCACAACCTTTTCCCTTGTCAACTCTACTATACACCCAGACAATCTTACCGCACATACAAATACACTTGTAGAAACATTGTCCGTCAGCCCTATACATGATCATGGGCACAATACATGGATCTATTTCTGGGTCCTCAATTCTATTCCACTGGTCTATGTGTCTGTCATTGTACAAATACTAGGTTGTTTTGACTACAGTGGTTATATAGCAGGCTTTGTGAGTCAGGAGTGTAAGACCTCCTACTTTATTCTTCTTCACTAGTGTTTTGCTTGTCCAAGGTCTCTTTCCTTTTCACTTGAAATTAGTGATTGTTTTTTCCATATACTTAAAGAATGCTTATGGCATCTGGATTGAGATTGCATTGAATGTATAGATTGCTTTGGGTGGGATTGACATTTTCCCAATGTTCAATCTTTCTATCCACGAGCATGGTATGTTCTTCTATTTACGTAGCTCTCTTATGGTTTCTTGAAGTGGTGTTTTGTAGTTTTCTTTGTACAGGTCGTTTGTGTCCCTAAGATTTGTTCCCAAGCATTTTGTTTCTTGGTGGTGTAGTGCCTAAGGCATTTGACTGCTAACCAGAAGGCTGGCGGTTCAAACCCACCAGCCACTCTTTGGAATGAAGATTGGCAATCTACTTCCATAGTGATACTGCCTTGGAAACACAAGGAGGGGTCACAATTAGTTGGAAATGACTCAACAGCAGTGAGTTTGGTTTTGGATTGTGAATAATATTGATTTCCTTATTAGCAGTCTCTTTGCTGGTGTAGAGGAATCCAACTGTTTTCTATATGTTGATCTTGTATCCTGCCACTATGCCAAATCTCTCAATTGGTTCCAGTAGTTTTCTTGCTGAGTCTTGGGTTTTTTATATATAGGATAGTTTTACTTCTTCCTTACCAATTTGGATGACTTTAATTTTCATTTCTTGTCTTATTGCCCTGGCTAGGAGCTCTGGTGGCATAGTGCCTAAGGCATTTGACTAACTAGAAGGTTGGCAGTTCAAACCCACCAGCTACTCCTCCGAAGGAAGACTGGGCAATCTCCTTCCATAGAGATATCACCTGGGAAACACAAACTGAGGTTGCTATGAGTTGGAATCAACTCAACAGCAGAGAGTTTGTGTTTTTTTTTTTTTGGTTTAGGACTTCCAATACAATGTTGAATAGAAGTGGTGATAGAGGGCATCCTTGTCTAGTTCCTGTTCACAAGGGGGAAGGTTTCAGTCTCTCTCCATTGAGAATAATGTTGGCTGTTGGTTTTGTATATATGCCATTTATTATGTTAAGGAATTTCCCTTCTATTGTATTTTTCTGAGGGTTTTTATCAGGAATGGATGTTGGATTTTATCAAATGCATTTTCAGCATAGATTGATATGATCATGTGGTTCTTTTTCTTTATTTTAGTTATGTGATAGATTATGTTGATTGTTTTTCTAATGTTGAACCATCCTTGCATACCTGGTATGTACTCCACATGGTCCTAATGTATTATTTTTTAGCTACATTGTTGGAGTTGGCTGGGCTTTTGTTGAAGATTTTTGTGTCTTTATTCATGAGGGATATTTGTCTGAAGTTTTCCTTTTTAATGATGTCTTTGCCTGGTTTTGGTATCAAGAATATGCTTGCTTCATGAAATTAATTTGGGAGGATTTCATCCTTTTCTGTGTTCTAGAATAGTATGAGTAGGAATGGTGTCAGTTCTCTGAACGTTTGGTAGTATTCTCCATTGAAACCATCTGGGCCAGGAATTTGTTGGTAATTTTTTAATGACCTGTTCAATTTCTTCTTTTATGATGGGTCTGTTCAAATTTTCCTCCTCAGTCTGTGTTAGTTTAGATAAGTAGTGTGTTTCTAGAACTCTGTCCATCTCTTCTAGATTTTCAAATGTGTGGAGTACAGTTCTTCATAGTGTCCTGATAATTATCCTTTTTATTTTAGTTGGTTCTGTTACGACATCACCCAATTCATTTCTTATTGGTGCTATTTATATTCTCTCCCTCTTTTCCTTTGTCAAGTTTGCCAGTGGTTTGTCAATTTTATTAATCTTTTCAAAGAACCAACTCCTAGGCTTGTTGATTTTTTCTATTGCCTTTCTATTTTCTGTTTCATTTATTTCTGCTCAAATCTATATTATTTCTTTTCTTCTGGTGACTGTAAGCTTTCTTTCTTTCTTTTTTTGCTGCTCTTTTTCTAATTATTGGAGATGTTGGGTTAAGGTATTGATTTTATCTCTTTCTTCTTTTATGATTTGTGCCTTTATTGCTATAAATTGCCCTCTCATCACTGCTTTTGCTGTGTCCCAAAGATTTTGGTAGGTTGTGTTTGCATTCTCATTTGATTCAAGGAAATTTTTAATGTCATTTTTAATTTCTTCTATTACCCCGAATAATTTCATCTAATACTTGTTTTTAAGGAGGGAGTTATTCAGTTTCCATGTGTTTGCTCTTTTTCCATTGATCTTCCATTGCTGATTTCTAATTTTATAGCATTGTGATCTCAGAAGATGCTTTGCAGTGTTTCAATATTTTAAATTTATTAAGGCTTACTTTGTGGCATAACATATGTTCTATCCTGTAGAATGTTCCATGTGCACTGGAAAAGATGTATATTGTGCTGCTGTTGGGTGAAGTGTTCTGTAGATGTCTATAAGGTCAAGTTGGTTAATTGTATTGTCTAGTTCTTCTGCACCTTTCTTGAGTTTCTTTCTAGTTGTTCTATCTTTGATTGAAAGTGGTATATTAAAGTCTCCTGTTATGACTGTGGAATCATCTGTCTTTTCAATTCTGTTAAAGTCTGATTTATGTATCTTGGGGCTTTTTCATTGGGTCCATAGATATTTATTATGGTTATATATTTTTGTTCAATTGATCCTTTAATCATTGTATAATGTCCTTCCTTGTCTCTCTCTCTTTTTTAATCACAGCAATGATTTATTATAACACATTGATTAAAAAAAAAAAAAAAAAAAGAATCCATGAGTCCAAATGGATACTAAAAACACACACATACAAAATGGGGTAGACATAAAGCTGTGTGTTTCAGTAAATGACATCTCATAAGTTTAAAAGAAATGGACTGGAAGAACCATTATTATGAACACTGTAGTAAGAAGAGCTCCACACAAGGATCATCAATAGATACTAATTGAATAAAAGTTTATTAGAAGACAGGGTATTACAGTCTCAAAGCATTGTTCACAGATTACTAAATGTAAAGGGGAAAGATGTTATGCCTACAGGGAAGGAAATTGGCAGATGCCACCTAAGCTGTCACCTATAACAAGACAAACTGACTTCACGTGCCTTCTGATTGGATGGGATGAGGACACACCTTGGTTTTCTAGAGCTCCTGCCAGAAAGACCTAACCTAAACCTGACTATGAGGAAACAGCAGATAACCACAAATAGATATCTGGCCTCTCAATCACACTTCATGAGACAAAGACTGAGGAGCTATGCAAAGATATAGTAGACTAGAAAGGAATTGGGAGCTCTGGTAGCATAGTGGCTAAGACACTTGCCTGCTAACCAGATGGCTGGCGATTCAAACCCACCAGCCACTCCTCGGAAGGAAGGTTGGGCAATCCTACTTCCGTAGTGATACTGCCTCGGAAACCCAAGGAGGGGTCGCTATGAGTCGGGTTTGACTCGACGGCACATAACAACAACAACAACAACAACAACAACAACAACAAGAAAGGAATTATGGCTAAATGCAAGGCTTATTCTGGATTGGAACACAAAATGCTCTCAAGGGCACCAATGAGAGAATTGATGCATTTAGGTAGGGATTGCATATTAGGTAAGAGTAATGCATCAATGTTTAATTTCCTGAATGTGGTAATTACACTGGTCATGTCAGAGAATATCTTTTTTTTAGGAGATACAGACTGAGGTACTTATGGGTAATGATTTTCTCTCTGATTTCCCAGAACAATATGTATACAAATAACAAATGAAAGAGATTAAGCAAATGAGGGGAAAAGTAAACAATTGGTGAATCTAGATGAAGGGTTTAGGGTGTTATTTCTGAGCTTTTCAGAGTTGGGAAATAAGTGGCTCAGAAAGTAACATCTGATGGTATGCATCTGCCTAGAGAACTTCCACAAACTGGGTGCTACAGCAAGGACACCCACCTGAGCTTAGGTTGTAATTTACCAGCATGGTCAATTATCTAGAAAGTGATGAGTCTTGAGTACTTACTACGTTTTCCACGCAATTTACCACATTCTAACTTCATATGATTTAATAATGGCTGTTTAACAGTTACTGGTTCACTTAATTGTTGGCTCATGGGTGCTGGTGTGGCTGACAGATCCACCTCAGCAGGACTGGGCCAATCAATTGTGACCCTTCGTCCTCAAGGTGGCGAGGCCTCATCTCTGTGCAGCCCCCAAGGTGCTCTGAGGGAAAAAGCACTGTTCTGATCCCATCACTCTCACCGATGTCAAAGCAAGACATGACCTGGTATGGAGCCAGTGTGGTAGGGCTTGTCTGAGGGTCTGGGAGCTGGAGGGCAGCACCCACCGCTGTCACACAAGGCCTAGGATCTCACAGTCACTGCAATGCAAAGGAAAACAACAGACCAGACTTGGTTTTACAAGATCTTTCCGGTCTGCCATGTGGAGATGAGATTGAGAGCAGAGTGTAAGCAGGAGGCCTGTCAGGAGATCCAGAAAACACCTGCTGGAGGGGGTGGCAATGGGCAAGGGGGATCACAGAGCCGATGAAGGGAGAGGGCAGGACCTACTAACAGATTAGGGACTGCAGCATGAGAAAAGGAAGATGAAGACTTTTGGGGTTTGGTTTGTCAGCTGGTGAGGGTGGGGATGACAAAGACAAGAAATTTGAAGTACAGGCACACACTCACCAAACAGAACTGAAACAGTATGTGACACCCCCAAGAAGTGCTGGAATGCTCTGCTGGAAGGTGGAGTGACAGCTGACCTTTACTAAGAGCATCCCCCAGGAGAGGTTACTCTAAGCCCTTGAAGTATGAACATCAATGCCTACATCCCCTCAACACTCCCTTGATGTTCCCTATGAGACTGAGGTGTCCCTGGCCAATGAGTGGTGGGAATGAGGCTGACAGCGACAGATGCCAGGAGTGACACACCTCACACGTCCATCCACCAGACTGTTGCCCTGATTCCATAGGGAGCTGCTGAAATGTTCCAATGATGGAACAACAGGGACCAGCCATCCCTCCTAGGCCCCAACACAGGCTCACCTGTGAAGCGAGGATGGACTGGATCATATTTCCAAGGGGGCACTGCTCCCCAGGGGCAGTCTGACTGCCCTTTTACTTCCAAGATGTGGCCCCTTTCTCTCAGGTTCAGGTCTACAGGCTGTGTGGCCACTGGTGAAGTCTGTAGGCCAGCAACCACTGACTTTTGGGGTAACAATCTCCTCTCTTCCTGCCTGTTGGGGCTCCAGCAGCAGGCCAGACTGGCCCATCAGAGCATTGCACACCCAGTCGGGGATCTGGTCAGGACAGACCAATATTCTTGTGCTCCACCTGTCTTCAGCCTGAATCAGACCTGAGGGTTGGGAGCCAGCAGCTGTCCTGCCCCCAGTGAGAACACAGGAAGGCATGTGGACGGGGTAGCTTAATCCTGGTTTCCACATGCTGCAAGGTCAACTATGAATAGTCTAACCTGAAACACCCCCATTTTGTGTTCTTTATCCAGAGAGAACTATGGTGACACCAGTAGATTGTCTCAGTTTGGCTCCAGGACCTGGGATCTCCCAGGCCTCTTTACTGCGCCACCAGTGCAGGTGGCATAAAGGCTGATCCAGCTCTAGTTCAGCCTCTACCAAGGCTGCCAGCCTGCAGAAGGATGTGTCACCAAGCCACTGCGTATGCCCAGTTCTGCCACCAGGTTGCATTAGCCTACTAGGCCTGTCTCTCAGATCTAGGTCCAATAACTTTGGTCCTGTTCGCTCCAAGGGATTCAGGATGATATCAAATCTATTTCAACCACCTTTGCAAATCACAGAAGGACTGCTCCAAACTACTCAGTCCTTTCTGGTTTTTTTTCAGCCAACCAGCTGTGAATTGTGACAGATTCAAGCCAAACCTGTCTCCCAGGGACAGAGCCCACTCAGGAGGGGTCATCCAGCCTGGCCGTGTGGGATCAGTTCTGAGTGTGAACTGGAAGGTGCATACTAGTGTGAGGAGGTGGGCATGAAGACACAGGAAACAGCTGTCAGCGCCTGGAGAACTGCGAGTCAGAGCAGCAGCTCAGTGCCTCGTGGCCACTCACAATCCACAGCCGCACAGCTAGGACAGTGGGAGGGGACAGCTTCCACAGGGCACAGAGGGCAGATAATGGCTTCCAGAGTGCATGGAGGGCAGTGGGGACTTTCAGAGTGAATGAGGGGCAGACGACGACTTCCAGAGCACATGGAGGGCAGATGGCAACTTCCAGAGTGTGTGGAGATCACATGGTGGCTTCAAGAGCACATGGAGGGCAGATGGCTGCTTCTAGAGCACATAGAGGTCACATGGTGGTTTCGAGAGCATGTGGAGGGCAGACAGCAGCTTCATGGAGGTCAGACAGCGACTTCCAGAGTGTGTGGAAGTCACACGGCAGCTTCTAGAGCATGTGGATCTTCCTTGTCTCTTATAGTCATTTTTGTGTTAAAGTCAATTTTATCAGAAATTAATATTGCTACTGTTGCTCTTCTTTTGATTGCCATTTGCTTGATATATCTTTATTCAACCTTTGATTTTTAGTCTATTTTTGTCTTTCTCTCTAAGATGTGTCTCTTGTAGACAGCATATTGATGGGTTATGTTTTCTTATCCAGTCTGTAACCCACCATCTCTTGAGTGGTGCATTTAATCCATTGACATTCAGTGTAATTATCATCAAGAATGTATTTGTTGCTGTCATTTTTTTTATGTTTTTTCATGGTGTTGCTGATTTCTTTGTTCCACATAATTTTCTGTGCTGAACTCATTTTGTTTATGAATAGTGTCATCATTTCCTTTGCTGCTATTATTTTAGTATTTGTGCTTATCCTCTTTTTAATTTTAATATGAAGGTTTATTTGTTTTCTTTGAGGTTACCCTGTGATTTATAATTTTCTTCCCATGTTTAGAACAGTCCATTCTATCTTGCAATTGTCTCAACTTCCTCACCATTGAGAAGTTCTGTAACGACACTATTTTTTCCCTCTTTTTGGTTTGTAATTATCCTCATTTACCAATTGATGTCTCTGGTTCCCTTTTTACAGTCTTGTAAGCTACTTTACTTTGGATACTTCCATAACAGGGTTGGTTTCTGGGTTATGTCATCATGTGTGTTAATGGTCGGTTATTGTTTGCTGTTGTTGGTTTTCTGTCCAAAGGACTTCCTTTAGCATCTTTTGTAAGTTTGGTCTGGTTTTAACAAATTCCTTTAATTTCTGCTTATCTGGAAATGTCCTAATTTCACCATCATATTTGAGGGACAATTTTGCTGGGTATACAATTCTTGGTTGGTGATTTTTTTTCTTTCAGGGTTTTATATACACCATCCCATTGCTTTCTTGCCTGCAAGGTTTCTGCCCAGAAATCAGAGCTTAGTTTTGTTGGTTGCACTTTGTAGGTAACTTTTTGTTTCTCCTATGCTACTTTCAGGATTCTTTCTGTCTTTGGTTCTGGTGAGTTTGATGATGACATGTCTTGGTGTTTTTCTTTTGGGGTCTATCCTGTTTGGGGTTCGTTAGATTTCCTGAATGGATATATTCTTGTCTTTCATCATATCAGGGAAATTCTCTTCCAGCAAATCTTTGATGATCTTCTCTGTGGAGTTATTTGTCTCTTCCTGTTCTGGAATTCTGATTACATGAGGTTATTCCTCTTGATGTTATCTCATAGGAGTTTTAGGTTTTCTTCATTTGGTTTTGGTCTTTTTTCTGATTGATCTCTTATCAAAATAGTATTGAGGTATTTGTCTTCAGTCTTACCTATTCTGTCTTCCATTGAGTTGATTCTACTCCTTCACCCATTCAATTTGTTATCTATTTCTGAAATTTTAGTATTAATCTTCTGGATTTCTATCTGTAGATTTTGTATCATTTCTAATTTTTCATTCATTTTGTCATTTTGTTTTTGAATTGTTTTCTAAAATTATCCTAGGGTTTTGTCTCTTTATTTTCCTTAATCTTGTCAGTGTTTCCTTGATCTGTCTCTCAACCCATGGAAGGTACCTATATATAAATCTTTTGAATTCCTTATCAGGGAGTTCCAATGCTGCTTCTTCCTCAGAGGTGTTTTCTGGGTTTGTATCCTGGACCTTTGTTTCTACTACTTTATTTTCCTTTTTTGTGTGGACTGTGATGGTCTGTTGTCTCCATGACACTGTGATATTGTTGCATTTATATTTAATTGGTGATTGTATGTTGGAGTGATTCACCCGAGATATTTGTTTTCTTTGTTCTGTTTTGATACATGTGAGTAAGCAGGGTACTGTGTTCTTCTATTCGCTAGTTGACAGCACTTATGCATTCACTGCCTGTCTTCTTGTGCGTGTGATAGAGAATGAGAGTGGGCACACAGATCCTTGTTAGCTGTTTGTGAAGAGCAATTAAGGGTGAGTCAGTCTCATTTTAGCTGTTATGTGTCATTTTCCAGTCACTGCAGAAGCAAGTGATTTCCTCCCTCAGTAGGTGGGGCTTCCAGAGGTATGGGTATGGTTGGGTCATATGGGCACGTTTGCTGTCTCCCACTAGTTAGACAAAAACAACAAGCAAAATAATCACCAAAAAAGTAAAACCAATAGGACAAAAAACACATACTGCATAAACACACAGGAATAATCACCAAATAAAGAAAGGAACAAAGGAAGCAAAGGCAATAAATGAGAAGAAATATTGAAAGAAATACTTCAAAAAGACAAAATAAATATAAAGAGAAAACAAAACCCACAATATCTGGGGAGGAGGGAATAAGAAAAAAGAGCTGGAGTAAAAGAACAATAAAGAAAAAACAATGCAAGAAATAAAAACAAACAAACAGAAAAACTACAAGAAAAAAACAAGATGGGAACCAGGAAAAGGGAAGAGAAAAAAACCCCAAAAACTAGAACCTGGGAAGGGAAAAACAATGAATAAAAATGAAAAGGAAGAAAAGAGAATAATTTGTAAATAAACAAATAACAAATCTAGGGGGGCAGAGCAGGGCACCTAAGCTCCGTCACAGCACAAAGAGTGGGATGGAATTCCTGCCAGTCTAGAAGGTGAGTGGAGATGAAGGATGGCTGCACCTCCATTCACCAAGTGGATGTGAGGTATAAGAGTAACAAGGGGAATATCGAAGCTTTCCATTCATCAGCCTCCAGTGTGTCCATGCTGTCCTTGTCAAGCAGAGCCTATTCTTAGGTTCCTGGGATCTGAATGGGAACACTGCCTCTTTAAATATCCAAAATGGCCAGACCATTTGTAAACAGTCTAAATGGCTGCATTCTCCAGACAGCCAAAAGTCCACAGCTCAGTTTGTCTCCTTCTTTGCTGTTTCCCTTTTTAGTCATCAGCCACCGGTGCAGTTGTCTATGCATCTCTTGGTAAACAGGGTAAATTTTTCAGTTAATTCTCAGGTCCTAACACCACTTGGAAATATTCAAACTGTCTATTCCTTCAGGATTGCTGATACGCCACAGCTCTGTTTGTCTCCTTTCTCACTGTTTTCATTCAGGTTCTTCTACTAGTTGATATTCAACCCACTTCTGTTATTCTTCCTTTCAAAGCTCAGGGCTCCAGGATTATCTTCTGTATCTGTATCAACTGGTTTCTCTTTTCTTTGTTGAAGAGGGTCTGTGTAGCTTGCCTGCCTATTCCACCACCTTACCAGAAGTCCCCCACTTCCATCTTCTTTGATGTTTCCTGCATCATTCAATATGTTGCCCATAGAATCTTTCAGTGTTGTAACTCAAGGCTTGAATTTTTTTTCAGTTCTCTCAGCTTGAGAGACGCTGAGAGTGTTCGTCCCTTTTGGTATTCTAACTCCAGGACTTTGCCCATTAAATTTAATAATTAACTTTTTCTTCTCAAGCTGCTCTTTGAAATCTTCTGTTCAGCAATTTTATGTTGTCATTTTTTTCCATTTGCTTTAGCCACTCTCCATTCAAGAGCAAGTTTCAGGGTCTCTTCTGACATCCATTTTGGGCTTTTCTTCCTTTCTTGTCTTTTTAATGACCTTTTGCTTTCTTCATGTATGACGTTCTTGATGTCATCTCACAATTTGTCTGGTTTTTGGACTGCTAACCAGAAGGCTGGCAGTTCAAACCCACCAGCAACTCCTCAGAAGGAAGGTTGGGCAATCTACTTCCATAATGATATCACCTTGGAAACCCAAGGAGGGGTGGCTATGAGTCAGATTTAACTCAATGGTAGTGAGTTTTTGAGGTGTTCAATGTGTCACATCTATTCTTCAGATGGTTTCTAAATTTAGGTGGGATATAATCAAGGTTATATTTTGGCTCTAATGGATTTGTTTTAATTTTCTTCAGCTCCACCTTGAACTTGCATATGAGCAATTCTGTTCTACAGTCAGCTTCTGGCCTTGTTTTTGCTCAAGATATTGAGCTTCTCCATTGCCTCTTTCCACAGATGTAGTTGATCTTGTTCCTGTATATTCCATCTGGTAAGGTCCACATGTATAGCAGCCATTTATGTTGCTGAGAAAAGGAATTTGCAATGAATAAGTCATTGATCTTGCAAAATTCTATCATGTGATCGCTGGTGTCTTTTCTATCACCAAGGCCTTATTTTCCAACTACAAGTGATTCTTCTTTGTTTCCAAATTGTGCATTCCAATCATCAGTGAATCAATGCATCTTGATTGCATGTTTGCCAAATTTCAGACTGCTGAAGTTGATAACAATATTCTACTTTCTTGTTTTTGGCTTTAGTAATTGGTGTATAAACTTCAATAATAGTAGTATTAACTGGTCTTCCTTGTAGGGGAATGGCTATTATTTTATCACTGACAGCATTGTACTTTAGGATTCATCTTGAAACATTCTTAGTGATGATGAATCCCACACCATTCCTCTTCAATTTGTCATTTCCAGCATAGTAGATCATATGATTGTCTGATTCAAAGTGGCCAAAACCAGTCCATTTCAGCTCACTAATACCTAGGATATTGATCTTTATATGTTCCATTTCATTTCTGAAAACTTCCAATATTCCTATATTCATACTTTGTACATTCCAGATTCTGATTATTAATGGATGTTTTCAGCTGTTCTTTCTATTTTCAGTCATGCCCCATCAGCAAATGGAGGTCCTAGAAGCTTTACTCCATCCATATCATTAACGTTGACTCTACTTTGAGGAGGGAGCTCTTCCCTGGTATTTTGAGTACCTTCTGACCTGAGGGGCTCATCTTCCCACACTATATCAGACAATGTTTCAAGGCTCTTCATAAAAGTAATATATCAGACAATGTTTCACTGCTATTCATACAGTTTTCACTGGCCAATTCTTTGAGAAGTGGATGGCCCCTTTCTTCTTCTGAGTCTTTCTTAGTCTGGAAACTCTGTTGAAACCTGTCTACTATAGGTGACCCTGCTGGTATTTGAAATACTGCCAGAGTACAGCAAATTGATGGAAGAGTGGTGGTTCAGTGATTTGGCAGATACATAATGATGTAATTGACAGTTATGTAATGATATAATCATCTCTCATGATGTAATCTGATGGGATCAGCCAATCAGTTTTAAAGAGATTAAGGTGAGATGCTATACCCTTAATCAGGTTACAGTCCTGATTTGATGTAAGTGGAGTTTCCCTGGGCTGTGGCCTGTATCACCTTTTATCTTACAAGAGATAAATGGAGAGAGAAATGAGTAGAGAGAGAGTAACCTGATTACCACCAAAGAAGAAGAGCCAGGAGTGGACCGTGGTCTTTGGACCCAGGGTCCCTGTGCTGAAAACATCCTAGACCTAGGGGAAGATTGATACCAAGACACATGTAGGTGTTCACAGAACACTGGGCCCACAGATGTTGAAAGAAGACCAAGATCTTCCTCCAGAGCTGACAGAGAAAAAGCCAGAGCTCTGAATGCAAACTTCCAGCCTCCTAAACTGTGAGAAAATAAATTTCCATTGATTAAATCCATCCACTTGTGGTATTTCTGTATAGCAGTGCTAGATATTTAAGACACTGTTTTTGCCCAACATATATGTGTGTGTGTGTGTGTGTGTGTGTATACCATGTTCTATCTGAAAACAGAATTTCTCTCTTAAAGAATTTTTCTCATTTATATTAGCCCTAGATGACTAAGAATTTGGTACCAGGAGTGGGGTGCTGCTCTAACTGCTAAAATGTAGAAGCAGTTTTGAAATTGGGTAATGAGTAGCGGCTGGAAGAGTTTTAAGGTGCCTAATAATAAAAGCTTAGATTGCTTTGAAGAGACTGTTGGTGGAATTATGGATGTCAAAAGAAATTCTAGTGAGGGTTCAGAAGGGACTGAGGAGAGCTGTAACACCAGAGACAGTGTAGATGGTAAGAAGTGGTGGTGGAGAAGTGGTGGCAGCAAAACTAGAAGATTGCCATGAGATAGCTTAGGAGTCAACCCATGGAGTGAAAGAACTGAGTGTTTTGTGGCATGATACTTTCTGGTGGAGTGGGGTGCCTCTGGGCAATTTCAACAGAGCTAGGCTTGCTGATCCACAAAATGAGAAAGCTGAGCACCTTCAGGCCAAGGCTTACTGGCAGAGTAGGGTTCTATGGGCACTTATTGGAAGACCTAAAGATCTTTGTGACACTTGCTGGAGCAGGGAAGAGACTGTGCCAGCCCAAGAGACTCAAGGAACCAAGGGGCTGAGAGGCCAGGGAACCAAGAAGCAGAAGCTGAAGAGACAAAGAGCATGGGAAGCAGAGCTGCCTCAGTCTCAAAAGGTTGGACCATGACATCTGGGGTCTCAGGGTGCAAAACCACAGCCTTCTGGGTCTCAAAGAGTGGGGCCCTGGCCCCCTAGGTTTCAAAGAATCAGATCTTCACCAACTTGATTCTGGAGTGCTAGGGGAATAAAGCTGGAGATGCTGCCCAAAGCTGACGGGCTGGGGCTGCTGTGCTTAAGGGCAGAAGAATGGGGCCTGCCAGGGCTCAGTTGGACTAAGGAAGTGTGGCTTCCCAAAGTCAAAGTAGCAGAGTTGCCAACCCAGTGGGCTTGAAAAGTGGAGCTGAAGCCCAGGGCTGAGATGCCTTCCCATCCAGAATTCAGAGAACATGGCTAACACCCTGAGTATAGAGGGCAAGGCCATTGCCTAGATGATCTCAGAGAATAGACAATTATTTTCAAAGCTTGAGAGCTAATGTAAATTGTTCTGCAGGGTTTTTGTTTTGTTTTGGTTTGGTTTTTTGCTTGCTTGGTGCCTGTCTCAAGCTGGGTTCTCTAGAGAAGCAAAATCAGTGAAGAGAAAGAGAGAGAGAGAGAGAGAGAGAGAGACAGAATTATGTCAAGGAAATGGCTCACACAATTGTAGAACCTGGCAAGTCTCAAGTCCATGGGTCAAACATCAAGATGGAGGCTTCTCTCTCTATATAAGCTTTACTCATCTGAGGCTAGCACCATGTCAGTGTTGCAGCCAACACAGAGATAACACACATATCCAAAAAAAATTTAAATTTAAATGAAAATGATAATCACAACATTTGTTAAGCATGATGGCCATATTAGGAGTTTGTGTTTCTAAGTTTCCAGTGTTATCCCCATGTTAAGGAAGCTGAGCCTAGTACTAGCACTGAATAAATCACCCCCTGCCTAGTGCCAATAATAATAATAATAATAATAATAATAAAACCAAACTCACTGCCATCGAGTCAGTTACAACTCATAGCGACCCTCCTTAGGTTTCCAAGGCAGTATTTCTATGGAAATAGATTGCTCAGTCTTCCTTCTGAGGAGTAGCTGGTAGGTTTGAACCACCAGCCTTCTGATTAGCAGTGAAATGCCTTAGGCACCATGCCACCAGAGTTCCCAGGCCTAGTGCCAATAGGACCTGTTGCATGCTAATAGCTCCAATTCAGTGAGCTAGGAATTCACTTCTAGGAAACTTACAGATGTTAGACTGTGAGATAAGGTTAGCTAGCAAGTGTGGGGCCAAGTACATTATTTCTTATTACCAATATAAGAAGTAAACCTTAATAATCTGCATTTCTATTTTTTTGTCCTTAAAGGACACATACTTCTATTCATATGTACCTATCTGGGTCATCTTCCCTGTACTGAAATTGAATGAAATGTGGTGATGCTTCCAGGTGAATTTGTGCTTATCTCCTCTTTTAATGTCTGCAGCTTTAAAAGGCTATGCACCAATAGCTGGAAGAACTAATGAAGCAACAATTTGTACTCCATCTTTCTGAAGAACCCGAGTCACTGAATTTCTGAACTTTGATACCCAGCAGTTATTAAGGATCCAATATTGGACGATGGAATCTTACCATACAGCTTTGAACTCATCCTGCTTCCCCAACCCTCTCATTGATTTTTCCCCCTCCAGTTCTCCAATGAGTAGTGCATAGCTTTGGACTTTGCTAGATGAACCCCTGTTGTTGTTGTTGTTGTTATTATTTGCTGTCAAGTCGCCCGAACCCCTGCTACTCACTGTAAATAGTTTTGTTATCTAGACCCAGCTGTATTCAGTAACCACACCACCTCTTGGACCTTTAGAGTGCTCTCCTAGCATAACAGTACTCAGAGCGTACTAATGGATATAGACGCCTCACAGCCATCCTTAAACAGTTTAAAACAAACTGATATTCTTTGCTACTGACTGGAAAACAGGTCAATAGCCTTTACTCCACTTTAGGAAAAGAGAAAAACAAATAGAAAACACACATGCGCGCGCGCACACACACACACACACACATTTTAATGTGACTAGTTACAAGTCTTTATTTTGCCAGAAGGCAGGTTGCAAATTAAAAATTAAGAATATGAAATAATAAAGACCAAGAAAGAAGTATATAATCTCCGAGAATTCTAAAAGTCATCTAATAAAGTCTTCAAGAAGAAAGAGGGAATTTCAACTTTTAATTCTTGGCCACTTTCTACAAATGAGCAGAGATAAGGAAATAAACTATTAGGATTTAAACCAAGCAGCAACTCCTAGGATAACCAAGTGGTGGTTTTGGGGTGGTCTACTCAGAAACATGCCCTTGTTAGGTTTATTAACATGTTCATTTGTACTCTGTGTGTTTGTCTGACAGTGTTATCTTGAATTCACTAATTCATTAAAAACATAATTGAAAGAATAATGTTTTAAAAAATTGTGATTTGGGTGAAAGAGCAAGTTGGTTAGTCATACACATTATGTTTTGTGACATTTACTGAAATCCCCATATTATAACAGCATTCTTCCCCATTTCTCCCTGTGCCAGTTCACTCATGGGGGTTAAATTCAGTTCCTAGCTTGAAGGGTGTCTAAGGACCATAGCCTTTGATGTTCTACCAATCTTCATCAGACCAGTAAGCCTGGCCTTTTTACTTATTATTTATTTTTTTAAAATTTTGTTGTGATTTGGGTGAAAGTTTACAGAACAAATTCATCTTCCATACAGCAGTTCACACACACTTTGCCTTATGACATTGACTATTATCTCCCACAGTGCAACAGCTCCACTCCCACTTCCTCCCCATAGCCACCTCTTCCTTGTGTCCTTCCCTCCCATGCACTTCTGCCCCCTGAGCTGTCTCCCTGTGCATACACAGCCCTTCTATTCTCCCATGATTGACCTCTCCAAGGAGTGTATCTGCCTAAAGTTAATGTTCAGCTTTTATATGCCTGTCTTTTGTTTAAGCCTGGCTTTTTTTTATGATTTTGAATTTTGTTCTACATTTTTCCCTGCTCTCTCTGGGACCTCTTATTGTGATCCCTATCAGAGTAGGCAGCTGCAGGAGATGGGCACCATCTAGTTCTTCTGGTCTCAGGGTTGTGGAGGCTGGGGTTCATGTGCTCCATTTCCTTTGGGCTAATTGCTTCCTGCATCTCTGATTTTCTTCATTCTTCTTTGTTCTGAACAGGGAGCGACCAATAACTGCACCTTAGATGGCCACTCTTAAGCTTTTAAGACTCTAGCTGCTACTCATCAAACTAGGATGTAGAACATTGTCTTTGTGGACTATGTTATACCAATTGACCTTAGTGTACCCTGAGACTATGGTTCTTAGCCTCTATACCCTGCAGTTCTTACCTTCAAGGTATTTGGTTATGACTTAAGATGCTTTCAAACTTTGTCCCCTGTATGCTCTACTATATTCATGGATATATTTACAGCATATATAAATACATAGGTAGAGATAGCCTCTGTCAAACCTATATATATATATATTCATGGGTGTAGTCCCATTTGGAAAGAAGGCATTTTTATGGGATTTTTTTAAATTCTAGTTTAATCTGCTTTCTAAATCCACCCCTGTATTAAACCTGGTGTTTAGAAAGTTGAAATCATGGATCAAATCAAATCCATCCCCACTAAATTATTTTACTCAATTATATTTTGCAAGGAGTTCTGGTAGTGTGGTACCTAAGGCACTTGACTGCTAACCAGAAGGCTGGCGGTTCAAAACCACCAGCCACTCCTCGGAAGGAAGGTTGGGCAATCTACTTCCCTAGTGATACTGCCTTGGAAACCCAAGGAGGGGTCACTATGAGTTGGGTCCAACTCGATGGCACATAACAACAATAACATATTTTGCATGATTCCATTATGTTATATTGTTGCTGTTGTTGTTATGTGCTGTCGAGTTGGACCTGACTCATAGCAACCCCTCCTTGGGTTTCAGAGGCAGTATCACTACAGAAGTAGATTGTCCCATCTTCCTTCTGAGGAGTGGCTGGTGAGTTTGAACCACCCCTTCTGGTTAACAGTCAAGTGCCTTAGGCACTACATTATATTAAGGAACAAAAAAAGAAGTAGCTATATGAAATATTTTATCATGCTTAACTTAATATAGAAGGAACTCTCATGGTCCAGTGCCTAAATATTTGACTACCAACCAAAGGTTGGAGGTTCAAGCCTATCAGCTGCTCCGCGGAAAGAAGATGGGACAATCTACTTCTGTAAAGATTTACTGCCTTCGAAACTGAATGGTGTCACTATGAGTCAGAATTGACCCAATGGCAATGAGTTTGGTTTGAGTATCTTAATGTAACTATCTTTTTTGCCGTACTGGAAGGGATCTGAGAATGGGATATATCAAAACTTAAGTTTGAGCTGGCTTTAGTATGTATGTTATTACTAAAATAATTTTCACTTGCTCTAATTTTTACAGTAATTATCAAGGTAAATTTTAATCAAGTAGTAAATATCTTTGAGGAAGGCCAAATTTTATTCATTCAACAGATATTTATTAAGCACTCTTCATAAGTTCATCTGCCATTAGTATGCCTTCTTTTGTGAAGATTCTCTTCAAATCTTTTGTTCATTTTTTATTGGGTTATTAATCATTATTTGAGTTTTATGGACACAGGTCCTTTATCAGATATGTGTGTTGCAAATATTTTTTCCTTATTTATAGCTGTCCTTTTCTTTCTCTTAACAGTGCCTTTCAAAGACAAGTTCTTAATTTTGAACAAGTCTAACTCATCATTTTTTTCACTTCTGCTTTTGGCATTGAATATAAGAAATTTTTGCCTTCCAATGGTCACAAAGATTTTCTTTTATGTTTTCTTCTAGTAATTTATAGTGTCAGGTTTTATATTTAGGTCTATGTGACACATTTTCAGTTGATATTTCCATATGGTGCAAGGTGGGGGAGCATCTTGATAGCACCATTTATTGAAAATATGTTGACACTCAATACCACACTGTTTTGATTACTTTTTTTTTCCTGATGATTATATTTATGATTTGATGTAATTCATTATTTTTAGGAAACTCTCAGCCAATTCATTTCTTCTTCTTCTTTTTTAAAAGCACAACACTTTTCCCCTTGTATATAAATTTGTGCAATTTCTATTTATCTCCAAATTCAGTGATTCTTTTTCACCTGTAACAAGCATTCTATTGAATCTGGCAAAGCATTCTTCAACTCTTACCATGTATTTTATTTCTGTCATTTCCATGTGATACTTTCTTATAGGTACAATCAATCTGCTGAAATTCCTCATCACTTTATGGATGTAATTCACATTTTCCACTCAAGAATTTAACAAGTAATCATGGGGAAAGATGTGCCAGTCTCCTTCTGTAATACAGCCTTGGAAACTCTATGGGGGCAGTTCTACTCTGTCCTGCTGGGTCTCTATGAGTCAGAATCAACTCAAAAGCAATGAGTATAATCATCATTATTTTAAATTCTCCTATAGTTCCAATAGGGAGCTCTGGTAGCATAGTGCCTAAGGCATTTGACTGCTAACCAGAAGGCTGGTGATTCAAACCCACCAGCCACTCCTCAGAAAAAAGATAGGGTGATCTACTTCCGTAGTGATACGGCCTTGGAAACCCAAGGAGGGTTGCTATGAGTCGGATCCGACTCGATGGCAGTGAGTTGAGTTAGATAGTTCCAATATATGTTTATCTGTGCATCTGGTTCTGTTGATATATATATATATATATATAGTATCTTGACAGGAGCTCTGGTAGCATAGTGCCTAAGACACTTGACTGCTAACCAGAAGGCTGGTGGTTCAAACCCACCAGCCACTCCTCAGAAAGAAGATGGGGCAATCTACTTCCGTTGTGATACTGCCTTGGAAACCCAAGGAGGGGTCACTATGAGTTGGGTCTGACTTGACAGCACATAACAGCAACAACATAGTCTCATGACATTGGTGTTGTTTTTGCCTTGCTTTTTAAAACATATTTTATTCTGTGATAAAGAGCCCTGTTGATGCAGTGGTTAAAGTGCTCAGCTGCTAATCAAAAGGTCAGTGGTTTGAATGCACCAACCGTTCCACTGGAGAAAGAAGTAGTAGTCTACTTCCATAAATATTTATAGCTTTGGAAACTCTGTGGTACAGTTCTACTCTGTCCTATATGGTTGCCATGAATTGGAATCAACTTAATGGCAATGGGTTTGAATTTTGTTTTCATTCTTTGATTGACAGCCAGACCTTATTTGTAGGACAATAAGGACAGGTAAACGTATTGATGCTTAAAATTACTATACCTCTTCTTTTCAAGACAATTAAACCAGAGGTAGAGTTAATTTGGCTAGAAATTGAGTGATGTTGGGGTATTATTGTTGAATTCAGTACATGACCACCTTCAAATTTTTCTAGTGCTGTGCTTAGTTGGGGTGGGTACTAGTGTGCCAAAGAGTATTCCAACTTTATTCCTACACTGGACAACTGTGACTCAAAGAAAGTGTTTCTCCACATTCTTCAAATACTGTTGTTACTTGGTGCTTGGTAGCCTGTTGTTGGAGATGAACAGTTTTCTGTTATCTTGGTCCAGTTCAGTCTTTGGCAGGCCCAGTTTTTCTTAAGGATTCTACTCTTTCCTCCCCACTTCCAGAGATTGGAAACCTTTTGCTTCTCTCAGTGGTAGAGTATTGTTTTCCATTTCTTTTTCCCCAGTTACAGTGGGTCTTTCCTTGTGCCCTAGGAATGAAAGGGTTTGGTGATTTTTTCCTGCAGCAGCTTAAGGCTTTCATTTATTTATTTCTTTTTTAAATGAAAGAAGGGTTTACCAAAAGACAAAAACAAGCCTTAAACTCACTGCCATTGAGTCGATTCTGACTCATAGCAACTCCTATTGGGTTTCTGAGGCAGTAAATCTTTACAGAAGTAGATTGACCTATCTTCCTTTCACAGAGTGGCTAGTGGGTTTGAACCTCCAACCTTCTGGTTAACAGTCAGATGCCTTAGGCACTGTGACATCAGAAGTCCTTAAGAAAGGTTTAAGTGAAGTTTAATGCTATAAGTGACTGCTGCTCCCCTCTTCTAGGCCTCAATCACTGAGGCAGGCTGTGTCTGGTCTCCTACCTTGTCTCCAGTAGTTTTCATGAACTCCTAATGGAGGTCCATGGAGAAGAACCAATGTGTGTGTATAAATACAAGTGTCTGTGGCTCCCAGAAGTTTTATACTTTAACACTAACTCACAATCAGCCTTTAGAAATTTGTTGACATTTTTAATTGAATCCTGACTACCTGCTTGTATGGTGACCCTGTCTTCTTCATATTCTCTGGCCACAGGGTTAGCCAGGGCTTGTGTCCAATCTCTCCTTGAAGGTTCCTTCTTTTCTTTAGATTTCAGGTTAATTGGTTGCTCTGCAACTCCAGTGTTCTGATAGGTTCAAGAAATGTTCTGGTTTTGTACATTATCTGACTTTTACTATTGTTTGGTTGAGAATGACACTCTTTTTAGTTTAATACATTCTAGGCAGAAGCTGGAAGTCTTGTTTTGTTTTAAGATAGCATGCTATCCTATATTTATAATTTTCTCAACAACTATGCAACGAGAAGATCAAGTTAAATATAAATTAAGTGTAGTGTAAAGGCCACATATTGCTGAAGATATTAAAAAATGGTTACAGTTGTATATTGACAGGGAACTTCCAGAAATGCAAGCTGGATTCAGAAGAGGATATCAAACAAGGGATATCATTGCTGATGTCAGATGGATCTTGGTTGAAAGCAAGATTTGTTTTATTGACTACGCAAAAGCATTTGACTGTATGGATCATAATAAATTATGGATAACATTGAGAAGAATGGGAATTCCAGAACTTAATTGTGCTCACAAGGAACCTGTACATTGACTAGGAGGCTGTCTTGTTTGAACAGAACAAGGAGATACTATATGGTTTGTGCATCAATGTTGTATCCTTTCACTATACTTATTCAATCTGTATGCTGAGCAAATAACCCAAGAATCTGGACTATATGAAGAAGAATATGGCATCAGGATTAGAGGAATATTCACTAACAATCTGTGATATCCAGATGACACAACCTTGTTTGCTGAAAGTGAAGATGACTTGAAGCATTTACTGATGAAGATTAAAGACTATAGTCTACGGTATGGATTACACCTCAACATAAACAAAACAAAAATCCTCACAATTGGAACAGTAAGCAGCATCACAGTAAATGGAGAAAAGATTGAAGTTGTCAAAGATTTCATTTTACTTGGATCCACAATCAACGCTCATGAACGCAGCAGTCAAGAAATCAGCCATCATATTGCACTAAGCAAATCTGCTGCAAAAGACCTCTTTAAAGTGCTAAAGAGCAAAGATGTCTCTTTGAAGACTAAGGTGTGCCTGACCCAAGGCAACATAAAAGCCACATAGAAGCATCAGATATTTTTGTTTCTCCACTATGGAAAACCTTCAAAATAGTTCCTATGTCTAGGTTAGAAGATGTAGAATTAGAAGCATAAAAGCTCCATTTCTTGTCTTGGTTTAATTCTTTAAAAGATGAAATTGCTCTTTGATGTACATTCACTCTTCAGTTATCAATGTGGTAAGGTTCCAAAGACCAGGTCATTATGAGAAAATTGGCATTATGTGAAAATGGAAGATGACCGCATCAGATCACAAAATGAAAAGTAAGTACATCATCACATAAATGCCAAGTCACATCATTATATAACTGCCAACCCACTGAGAATCGTGGCCCAGCCAAGCTGACACATAACCTTAACCATCACAGCCAGCATTACTTTTGCCTACCACCTCAGCTTTTGTTATTGCCAGATGTACATCATTAATGTGCCAAATAGTCAGATAGTACATTTTTTTACTTTTGTTGAACATGCAAAATGTCAGATAATGAGATAGTTGATAAGTAAGGAGTAGGTGTATTACAAAGTCCCCCTTATCCACAATTTTGCTTTCAGCAGTTTCAGTTACCTGCAGTCAACCATGGGTAACTGAAAGTATTAAACGGAAAATTCCAGATATAAGCAATAGATAAGTTTTAAATTGTGCACCTTTCTGAGTAACCTGATGAAATATCCCACTGTCCTGATCCCTCCCTCTCGGAATGAGAATCATCCCTTTGTCCAGCATATCCACACTGTATATACCACCCACCCATTAGTCATTTAGTAGCTATCTCAGTTATCAGATCCACTATCATGGTATCACAGTGCTTGTGTTCCGTTAACCCTTATTTTACTTAATAATGGCTCCAAAGAGCAAGAGTAGTGATGCTAGCAATTTGGATATGCCAAAGAGAAGCTGTAAAGTGCTTCCTCTAAGTGAAAAGGCGAAAGTTCTCAAATTAATAAAGAAAAAAAATCATATGCTGAGGCTGCTAAGATGAATTCACCTAACTTTTATTATAGTATATTGTTATAATTGTTCTATTTCATTATTATTTTTGTCAGTCTCTTACTGTGCCTGATTTATAGATTAAATTTTATCATATGTATGTATGTATGTATAGGATAAAAAACATAGCATATATAGGGTTCAGTACAATCTGAGGTTTCATGCATCCACTGAGGGTCTTGGAATGAATCCCCTACAGATAAAGAGGAACAATAGTACCTTGAAAGGAAGTACGATTATCAAAGAAATTACAGAAAATATTTTAATGTTTATATTTAATAATTTAATATTTAAATGAATGCTGTAATATGCAGAAAGAGATAGTAAAAAAATAGTGTTGTAATAAAAACTTATTCAATGAATTATTGACAGAGCGAAAATAATAAATGGCCAGCTTGTGGTCTTTTAGAATCTATTAACCTAATCCAAAATGTCTTAGATGTAGAATCCCCAATATAAGCCTTCTAGATATTAGAGATGACTTAACACAGCATTTTAAAAAAAATTTTTTATTGTGATTTTGGTGAAAGTTTACAGAGCAAATTCGCTTTCCATACAGCAGCTCACATATTGACATTGACTGCAATTTCCCACAATGCAATAGCTCTCTTCTCACTTCTTCCCCATAGTTACCTCTTCCCTGTGTCCTACCCTCCCATGCACTCCTGCCCTAGAGCTGTCTCCCTGTGCATACATAGCCCTTCTATTCTCCCATGATTGATGTCTCTAAGGAGTGTATCTACCTAATGTAAATGTTCACTACATATGTCTTGTGTTTGGCTGGAAGCCACAGGAGTAGTTAACCCAGCATTTTTTAAAAAGGGAAATAGAATAGAACAAACAACATAAAAGAAAACAGTAGAGTACCTTATGCCAAATGGAAAGTATAATTTCATGAAACTTTGGTAAGTCTTGATATATTAAACAATGAAACCTGTGTGTGTGTGTGTGAATTGTATATATGGGTTATAGGAGATTTGGTGGCCCAGGGCCTAAGGTATTTGACTGCTACCAAAACGTTGGTGGTTCAAACCCACCACCACTCTGTGGAAGGAAGATGAGGCAATCTCCTTCCATAAATATTTACTGCCTTGGAAAACCAATGGGGGTCGCTATGAGTCAGAATTGACTCGATGGCAGTGAGTTAGGTTTTGTACTATGGGTTATAGTCAAATAAGTTTGGGAAAAACAAACAAACAACTTGCTTATGTAATTTTACTGAGAAGCCAAAAGCCACTTTTTGCCCCTAGCTCTTAAAAAAAAAAAATGCATAGCTTATTATCCTAAATACTAAGGAACAGATGCTAGTGCATGTCATAAAAGCAAACCTTTTTGTATTTTGTCAGATAGCATCAAACTTAGGTTTCACAAGTCATTTAAACTGGTAAAACAACCTTATTTTTCTTATATGCTACCATATGTTCCTAGTGATGTATCAGACAGTGTTTCTCTGCTCTTCATAAGGTTTCCACTGGCCAATTCTTTGAGAAGAGGATGACCTCTTCCTTCTTCCTAGTCTATCTCAGTCTGTAAGCTGCATTCAAATCTGTGCACCATGCAACCCTGCTGGCATTTGAATGTTCCTACTATACATTAGAGAACTTTTATGTTTAATTATTTAAATAATAGTAATAGTGGTGTTTTCAAAATATTGTAACAATATATCTTGATACTAGGTATGAGTCCACAATGCTAAAATGCTAAAATCACCTTATCCTACACTCACACACCCACTATCACACAGTGATATCTTACATTTCTTTCATGGGGTAACACTCATGCCACAAATAGAGAAAAAGCTTAAAATATAAATTGTCTCTGCAAGAGGGTGCACAGTAACAAATTCAGATTAAAGTGTTGTTGTTGTTGTTAGGTGCTGTCGAGAGTCATCTCTGACTCATATCGACCCCATGTACAGCAGTCCTGCCTGGTCCTGTGCCAACCTCAATCCCTACTATACCAGAGCCCATTGCCACAGCCACCATGTCAATCCATCTTGTTGGGGGCATTCCCCTTTTTTGTTGACCCTCCACTTTACCAAGAATGATATTCTTCTCCAGAGAATGGTCCCTTCTGACAAAAGTAGGTGATATTCTTGCTTCCAAGGAGCATTCTGGCCACACTTCTTCTAGGACACATTTGTTAGTTCTTTTAGCAGTCCATGGTACTTTCAGCATTCTTTGCCAACACTACAACCCAAATCATCAACTCTTCTTTGGTCTTCCTTATTCATTGTCCAGCTCTCATATGCATATGAGGTGATTGAAAATACCATGGCTTGTGTCAGGTGCCCTTTAGTCCTCAAGGAGACATCTTTGCTCTTCAGCACTCAAAAGAAGTCTTTTGCAACAGATTTGCCCAATGCAATACTTCTTTTGATGTCTTGACTGCTACTTCCATTGGCGTTGGTTGTAGAACCAAGCAATACGAAATCTTTGACAACTTCAATCTTTTCTCCATCTATCATGATGCTGCTTATTGGTTCAGTTGTGAGGATTTTTGTTTTCTTTATATTGAGGTGTAATCCATACTGCAGACTGCAGTCTTTAATTTTCATTAGTAAGTGCTCCAAGTCATCCTCACTTTCAGCAAGCAAAGTTGTGTCCTCTGCATATTGCGGGTTGTTAATGAGCCTTCCTCCAATCCTGGTGCCACGTTCTTCTTCATATTAGTCCAGTTTATCAAATTATTTGCTTAGCATAGAGATTGAACAAATAATAGTGAAAGGATACAACCCTGATGCACTCCCTTCCTGATTTTAAACCATGCAGTATCCCCTTGTTCTGTTCCAATGACAGCCTCCTGGTCTTTGTACAGGTTCCTCATGAGTACAATTAAGTGTTTTGAAATACCTATACTTCTCGATGTTATCCACAATTTACTGTGATCCACATAATTAAATGCCTTTTCATAGGCAATAAAACACAAATAAACATCTTTCTGGCATTCTTTGCTTTGATCCAAAATCCTTCTGACATTAGCTATGATATCCTTCATACCAAGTCCCCTTCTGAATCCAGCTTGCATTTCTGGAAGTTCTCTGTCTATATACTGTTGCAACCATTTTAAAATTATCTTCAGTAAGATTTTACTTGCATGTGTACAAAAAGGACAAGGAGGCCACATGTTCTGACCTCCTCTAATCCCACAAGAGGAAGGCAGAATCACCATCAGTAGCCCAAGGCCTATTACTGCAAGGCCAGACATGCTGCCTCCCTCCAGCCCTTTCACCAACTGTTCCTCCCAAAGCACGCACTACCTCTCTCCTGGGTTCGCTAATTCACTGCAGTGGCCACACAGAACTCACAGGTTATGAGGTTTATTAGGGAAGCACCAGACTACAATTCAAGTTCAGGAAAAATGCTCAGTCTCTCTCCCAGCCCACAGTCTCACAGCCAAGTCTCTCACAGTCTCTCCCCCAGCAGTGCATGTCCCTCGGTGTCTTACTCAGCAACGTGTGTCTCTTGAGTCTCCTTCCCAGCAGCGCGTGTCTCTTCCAGCAGCACGTGTCTCTTTCGGCAGCATGTCTTCCTCAACCAGCAGTCCGAGAGAGTTCTGCCTCTAGGAGGCCTCCTTTTGAGCCTGGCAGAGTGGTCAAACTAGCCAATCATAGCATCAGAACTCTAAGCACCTGAGAGAGAGTGGGAACCTCCCAGAACATTGTATTGTGCCACGCCCAACAGAACTAATCCAGGTGGATAACATTTAC
>NW_006921599.1:3539574-3552778 GCF_000298275.1 Orycteropus afer afer
GTATCCTTCCCTTCAAGGCTCAGGGGTCCAAGATTATCTTCTGTGTCTGTGTTAATTGGTTTCCCTTTTCTTTGTTGAAGAGCATCTGTGCAGTCCTTGTGCCTAGTTCGCCATCTTGCCGGAACTCTCTAAATCTATTCTTTAAATGGTCTGTAAATTCAGGAGGGATATAATCAAGGTCATATTTTGGCTCTCATGGACTTGTTTTAATTATCTTCAGCTTCAAGTTGAACTTGCATGTGAGCAGTTGATGGTCTGTTTCACAGTCAGCTCCTGGCCTTGTTCTGGCTGAAGGTATTGAGCTTCCCATCACCTCTTGCCACAGATGTAGTCAATCTGATACCTGCGTACTCCATCTGGCAAAGTCCATGTGTATAGCTGCTGTTTGTGTTGTTGAAAAAGGGTATTTGCAATGAATAAGTCGTTGGTCTTGCAAAATTCTACCATCATCTCCAGCAACATTTCTATCACCAAGTCCATATTTGCCAACTACTGGCGATTCTTCTTTGTTTCCAACTTTTGCATTCCAATCACAAGTGATAATTAATACATCTCGATTGCATGTTCGGTCAATTTCAGACTGTGGAAGTTGGTAAAAATCTTCAATTTCTTCATCTTTGGTTTTGGTGGTGTGTAAATTTAAATAACAGTAGCATTAACTGGTCTTTCTTGTAGCATATGGATATTTTCCTATCACTGACAGCATTGTACTTTAGGACAGATCTTGAAACAGACTTTGTGATGATAAATGCCATGCCATTCCTCTTCAATTTGTCATTCCCAGCATAGCAGATCATATGGTTGTCTGGTTCAAAATGGCCAAAACTAGTCCATTTCAACTCACTAATGCTTAGGCTATCGATCTTTATGTGTTCCATTTCATTTTTGACAACTTCCAATTTTCCTAGATTCATACTTCATATGTTCCATGTTCTGATTATTAATGGATGTTTGCAGCTGTTTCTTCTCATCTTGAGACATGCCATATCAACAAATGGGAGTCCTGAAAGCTTTACTCTGTGTGCATCATTAAGATTGGCTCTATTCTGCAGTTCTTCTCCAGTCATATTTTGAGTGTTTTCAGACCTGGAGGGCTCATCTTCTGGCACTATATCACACAATGTTTCACTGCTATTCATAAGGTTTTTGCTGGCTAATTCTTTGACAAGTAGAAGGCCTTCTCTTCCAAGTCAGTCTTAGTCTAGAGGCTCCCCTAAAACCTGCCCACCATGGGTAACCCTGCTGGCATTTGAAACACCAGTGGCATAGCCTCCAACCTCACAGCAACACTCTAGCCATCACAGTAGGACAAACTGACAGAGAAGTTTGTCTTCCCTGCTCATTCCCTGGTCTCACCTGCCCTGCTCACTCGCCTAGCCTGCCCCAGATCCAAACACTCACCCTTGCTGGTCTTGGTGCTGGCTTAAAATACAAGTGACTAAAAAATGATCCTCTTCTAAGATTTTGGACAGGAAGGAAGAAAGACAACAGAATCTTGATTTCAAAATAGGATGAAGAGAGCGGTTACAGGAAGAGGAGGAGATGAAAATACTGAAAGAAAATTCTGAGATAATACAACTTATTCTACTTTACAATTTTGCCCAATATGGGATATTTACATGAGATTTCAAACATTTTTACCTGAGTTTGATATTCTATGAAGATGACTGCCTCAATTCCTTTATTCCTTGTGCATGAAGAGATGGAATCTACTTCCCATTCCCTTTAATCTTGGCTAATCTTTTGACTTGCTGTGACCAATGAATGTGTCAGAACTAAACATATGCCAATTCTGAGTATAAGAAGACGGGCAGCTTCTACTTTGACTTGAGGAAGCCAACCACCCTTGATGTAAAGAAACTGAAGCATACTACTGAGTTATAGTAGAAAAACCCATGGAAAAATACCAAGGTAGTGGACATGTGAGTGAAGCCTTCTGGAACATTCCAGCTCAGCTCAGCCCGACCACTAGTTAAATTCATTTGAGAGAGTGACTTCAGCAAATTCCACAAAAAGGAGAAGAACCACCCCCAGCTGATCCCTGCCCCGATTCCTAACCCCATCACCTGGTGATAATAAAAATCAATTTTTTAGTCCATGTAAAAATTCTCTACAAACAAATGTACCCCCTTATTGATTTCATCTAGTTTGGACTGCTTTGTGCCCCCAGTGATGTGCCACTGGATAAAAGTGAAAAACTTGAAGTTAGGGCTGCAACCTAGTAATTCAACATTTTAAGATTTCCACTAGCTGATTGGGTTAGCAATAGTAAATTTGCTGTGTACTTTCAACTAACAGAGTGTTTTTAATATGGTTTACACCTCTTTAGTTACTCTCACTAAGACTTCAGATATTCAGGATTTACTGCATTTTTAATCAGTGAAAAAAACTTGATATTTTTTCATCATTCTAATTATAAAGTGTTTTGTGTATTATGGATTTTGGAATAAGAGAATAAAGGGTGTTATATCACCAAGAAAATCACCCACTTCCATCAGGTCAATTCCAGCTCATGGCGATCCCCATTGGGTTTCTGAAGGGGTAGATCTTTACAGAAGTAGATTGCCCAGTCTTGCTTCCATGGAGTGGTTTGAACCACTAACCTTCTGGTTAGCAGTCAGATGCCTTAGGCACTGTGATACCAGAGCTCCTTGTTATATCCCCAGTTGAAACTAAATCTCTAGCCTTTGGCCACAAGTCTTAAGCTGATCATGCACACAGATGGCCAAAACATTGTTCCTGGGCTTGTTGTTGTTGTTGTGTGCCATCAAGTCCTGGGCTTAACAAGATGAAATTGTCTTGTGAGATGGAGTCAACACCTGCCATTCAACTTTAGGAGAAGATAAACAAACTTGTTGAGATAATATGCCAGTTAGTATGACTAGGAATTTTCAATGTTTTTTATTTACTTCTAATTTCCTTTCAGAGAAGTGTTGGGGACCAAGAAAAAGACCCCCAAAAGAACATGATTGCAAGGCACATGTTCTAGTTACAGTGAAGAGATGGCAAGGCCTCTCTTGTGATTGAGTGTTTGCTTTTAAAGATGGCAAGGCCTCTCTGTGGTTGAGTGTTGCTTTAAGAGATGGCAAGGTCTCTCTCACTGTTAAATACTTAATTGGCAAAACATAAAAGTATTAAAAGTAGATGTTATTCTCCATGTTTTTTTTTTATCTTATTGAGATGTTTCATACTTTGCGTCACTGTGTCCTAGTAAACATTTATCATTTTATACTCCTTATTCCTGAGGAGATTTCTGTGATTGTTTTAATGACCACCTGTTGTCCTTGAGTACATAGAGGAGTAAAACTTTAGCTCTGTAGAGAATAAGCTGATTGTATTACTTCTAAGATTAATGACGTAATCATGTACAAACATATAAATAAAGTAGAACAAAGGCATCAGGGGTCACTCTCACAGAACATGCAGGGCATCTGCCTGGCCCCCATTCCTTTAAAAAATAATGAAGAAAATCATTAATCCTTTTGTGTCGCTTCATTTCGTGACCTGTGTGGTTTTGCCGGATGCAGCAGAGGTTTCAAAAGAAGCAACCTGAGGAAGGAAGCATATGAGTGAAAAGATGCACCTCACTCATTTGCATCCACTTTGTAGAATGATAGAAATGTTTCCTCAAGTTAGGAATTTGTGGATAGAGTAATACAGAGAAAGACAACTTCTGAAATGCACATAAAAATAAAATGCCCAGTATCAAACAGCCTTCATCAAGAATATTAAAGATCCATTAAGAGGGCACAGTAGGCAGACAAACTACACAGACCCTCTCAACAAAGAAAAGAGAAACCAATTTACAGAGATACAGAAGATAATCCTGGAGCCTTGAGCTTTGAAAGGAAGTATACAGAAGTGAATTAGGCACCAACTAGTAGAAAAACCTGAATGAAAACAGGACCTAAGAATAGGCTCCATTTGCCAAGGACATCAGGGACATATGGGAGGCTGACAAGGGGAAAGGAGACAGGTGGTGAGTGTATAAGTGCTGCTAACTAACGAACAGAGGAGCACAGCATAGTACCCTGCTTACATAGATAATATACAACTAAAACAAAGAAAATGAAAATTGTGGGCAAGTCACTCCAACATACAATCACCAATTAAATATAAACACAAAAACATCACAATGCCTAAGAGACAACAGAGCATCACAGTCCACATAAAGAAATAAGACAAACCAGAAGAAACAAGAGACCAAGATACAGACCCAAAACATATTACTGATGAAGACACAGCATTCGAACTCCCTGATAAGTAATTCAAAAGAATTATATTTAGGTACCTTGAATGGATTGAGAGACAGATCAAGGAAAACACTGACAAAATTGAGGAAAACATAAAGAAAACCCTAGAACAATTTCAAAAGACTATTCAAGAACAAAATGACAAAATAAATGAAAAATTAGAAATGATACAAAATCTACAGACAGAAATCCAAAAGATTATGACTAAATTTTCAGAAATAGATAACACATTGAACAGGCAAAGGAGTAGAATTGAATCAATGGAAGACAGAATTAGTGAGATGGAAGACAAATACCTTGACACTTCTTTGGAAGGGGATCAGTCAGAAAAAAGATCAAAACAATATGAAGAAAGCTTAAGGTTCATGTGGGATACCATCAAAAGGAATAACCTACATGTAATAGGAATTCCAGAACAGGAAGAGAAAGAGAAAACCAGTGAGAAAATTGTCCACGAGTTGTTGCAAGAGAACTTCCCCATATGATGAAAGATGAGAATATATCAATTCAGGAAGTCCAACAAACCCTAAACAAGATAGGCCCCAAAAGAAAATCACCAAGACATATCATCATCAAACTCACCAAAATCAAAGACAAAGAAAGAATCTTGAAAGTAGTGTGGGAGAAACAAAAAGTTACCTACAAGGGGCAACCAATAAGACTAAGCTCAGATTTCTTGGCAGAAACCATGCAAGTGACAAGACAATAGGATGATATACATACAAAACCCTAAAAGAGAAAAATTTCCAACCAAGACATACCCAGAAAAATTATCCCTCAAAGATGATGATGAAATTAGGACATTTCCAGATAAGCAGAAATTAAAGGAATTTGTTAAAATCAGACCAACCTTACAAGAGATGCTACAGGGAGTCCTTTGAACAGAGAACCAACAACAGCAAACAACAACTGACCATTAATACACATGATGACATAACCAGAAACCAACTCAGTTATACAAGTATCCAAAGTAAATAAGCGTACAAGATTATAAACAAGGATCCAGAGGCATCAATTGGCAAATGAGACAAGTACAAACCAAAAAGAAGGAAAAAATTGTGTAGTTACAGAATTTCTAAATAGTATCAAAGTCAAGATAAGATAGAACAGACTGTTCTAAACTTGGGAAGAAAATTATAAATGACAGAGTAACCTCAAAGTAAAATGATAAACCTTCACATCAAAATAAAAAAGAGGACCAGCACAAATATTTAACAAATACTAAAACAATAGCAATGAAGGAAGTGATAACACAATTCATAAACAAAATGAGCTCAGCACAGAAAATTATATGGAACAAAGAAATCAACATCATGAAAAAGCATAACAAAATGACAGCAACAAACGCCTACTTGTTGATAATTACATATCTGACAAGGGACTTATTTCTCAAATTTATAGAAAACTTCAACACCTCAACAACAAAAAGATTAACAATCCAATTGAAAAATGGGCAGAGGACATGAATAGACACTCCACGAAAGAAGATACTCAGGTGGCCAGCAAATACATGAAGAAATGCTCATGATCATTAGCCATCAGAGAGATGCAAATCAAAACAATGAGATACCATCTCACCCTAGCACTAATGGAAAAGTTCAACAAGACAGAAACTAACAAATGCTGGTGAGGATGTGGAGGGATTGAGACTCTCATGCACTGCTGGTGGGATTGTAAAATGATACAACCATTGTGGAAAACAGTATGGTGATTCCTTGAAAGGCTGGAATTAGAAATGCCATTTGACCCAGCAATCCCATTACTGAGTATATATCCTAAACAAGTGAGAGCCAGGACAAGAAGAAATATATGCACACCCATGTTCATCGCAGCACTGTTTACAAGGGCAAAAAGATGGAAACAACCTACATGCCCATCAACGGAAGAATGGATAACCAAACTATGGTACATACACATGGTGGAATACTATGCAACATTAAAGAATAATGTAGAATCTGCAAAACACTGCATAACATGGAAGAACTTGGAGGACATGATGCTGAGTGAATGAGTCAATCACAGAAGAAGAAATATAATATTAGTTCATTACTGTAAAAGTTCAAGGAAAGGTTTATATATGAAAGGTAATTTTGTTGGTTACCAGGGGTAGGAGGGGAGGGGAGAGAACACTTAAAAAAAAAAAAAAGCATTAACCCATGTCACTTTAGTTTTGTGTATTTCACTGTAAATAAATTATATTTCAATGAAATGATTTTTTTTAAAAAAGAATATTAAAGATCCAGTCATTGTACTTCAGATGGAATAAATAAGTGTTGTTGTTTTTTTTTTTTTCCCTACAGACCAGTATCTGTCATTATTGATGTCTACTTATGGACCACTGGTGGCACAGTGGGTAAGGCATTTGGCTGCTAAACAGAAAGTCAGTTGTTAAACTCAACAGCTGATCTGCAAGAACAAAATGAGGCAATTTACTTCTGTAAAGATTTACAGCCTTAGAAACCCAGTGGAGGTCACTATGAATTGGAATTGACTCAAGGGCAGTGGGCTTGTTTTTCTTTTTTCTGGAGTGGGGATGGGGGTGTCTACTGATCTCCTTAGTTACCAAAGAGAGCTGGATTCAGGTAGCTGAATCTGTCTCTGGACTTTTCCTTGGCTGTAGGAGTATGACTTGCTGCATTCTCAAAGTTATGTTCCCCTCCTTTGCCCTGGTTTCACTCATCCAATGACTGGTCAGTGTTGGGGTAGAAAGACCCAATTCCTTTGTTCTAATCCAGGACAACTCTGAAGGGCCACCCCACCTCTGGAACACCTTGTGTATCAGATGTGTCCTTCTACCATTCCCAGACCTGTGTGCTTCACTGCTTTACAGGTGTTGAACCCAAGAGCACTTCACAGAAAATTTTCTCCATCTCAGAAACTGCATCCCAGAGGAAATTGAGCCACAACAAATATTCAAGTAATTGAATATTTATGGAAAACTCTAAAATTTCAGTCAAATGAACTCCCATATGCCCTTTACCCACCTTCAACAATTATTATCAACTCACCAATCTTGTTTCACATACAGTAAACATGTACTAGTGGCATAGTGCCTAAGGCATTTGACTGCTAACCAGAAGCCTGCAGTTTCAAACCAACACCCACTCCTCGGAAGGAAAGCTGGGCAATCTACTTCCATAGAGATACTGCCTCAGAAACCCAAGGAGGGGTTGCTATGAGTTGGATCTGACTCCATGGCAGTGAGGTTTTTTTTTTTTTTTTTGCTTTCCTTAATCCCCACCCCACCCAAGATTATTTTGAAGCAAATCTCAGATATTATAAAATTAATTTGTAAATATATCAGGATGCATCTTTTAAAATAAGACTTGTTCTTTATAAAACCATAACTGCAATACCATGACCACACCTTAAACAATCAACAAATTGTTCCTTAACACGATCAAAGAAAATCAGTGTTCAGTTAGTTTGAATTGGGACCTATGTAAGGTTTTATACACTGCCAAAATTGTCTTTAGGAGTGAGAATGGCCAGACTTTGTCTTACCTACCTTGGTCAAGTTGTCATAAGGGACCAAGTCCCCAGAGAACAATATCATGCTTGGTAAAGTAGAGGGTCAGCAACAAAGGGGAAGACCCTCAAAGAGATGGATTGACATAGTTGCTGCAATGATGGGCTCAAGTGCAGAAAAAATTGTGAGAATGGTGCAGGACTGGGTAGTGTTTTGTTCTGTTATACATAGATAGGGTCATTATGACTTGGAACTGACTTGATCTCCTAACAACAACAACATTGCCACTCACTGATACGACTTAATTCTCTCTGTCAGTGTTTTCTTTGATTTTATCTATGATTTCCTTGATGTTGTTGATATTGTCTTTGTTTTCCTTGATGTCTTTCTTAATCTGCTGCAGGGTTAAGTATAAATTTTTGAATTCCTTATGAGGTAGTTCCAATAGCATTTCTTCCTCCAGAAAATTTTTGGTCCTGTATTTTGGTCACTTGTTTGAGCCATCTTGTCCTGTTTTTTAGCTTCATTTTAAGTTTTCTTTTGTCTCTGAGACATTGTGGTGTTATTGTATTAATTTGCTGATAGTATGTTGGTTTGCTTCACCCTGATTTTTTGTTTTGTTTTAATATATCCAGGCAATGAGGTGGGCATGCTACTCTGGTCACTAGTTTGGCAGCACTGGGGCACTTACCACCTGTCTCTAGGTGTATTTGGTGGTTAGGAGTGTACACACAAGTCTCTAGTCACTGAGCCACTTGTTATCATCAATCCAGTGGTGGAGTGGGTGGTGGCATTTGCCTAGTAGATGAGGTGGCAGGTGTGGTGGTTTTGGCTTGGTAGGGTCACTAGCTCCCAAATGATGGGGAAAAAAAAGAAAAGAAAAGGAGACAAAGAGGAAGAAGAAAGAAAAACAAAGTTAGGGGAAGTGGGAAGAACTAAGAAGACAGAAAAAAAAAAAAAAGAGAGAGAGAGAGAAAAAAAAAGTGGGACAATACAAGTGCAAGTGCTACCTGCCAAACACAGCTGCTGTGAGAACATGGCACTCTCCTTGTGGGAGCATGCACCATGGTCATGAATGCTGCTGACCACAGCTGTGGCAAGGGTTGTAGCTTCTGTTTCACAGTATAAAAAGCAAAGTGGGGGTGGGGAAGAGGAAAGAAAAAGCAAAAACAAGGTGGGATGGAGAAGAAGAAAGGACTACAAAGGAAGAAAAAAAGAAAAAAAGTGCAGCACAGTACTGGCACAAGCAGTAGCTGCCAAACACATCTTCAGAAGCAACATGGTACTCACTATGTGGGAGCATGGGTCACAGACTATGGACATGGCAGAGGCAAGGTGTGTGCTCCACAGGACTGAAAAAAAATAGGGGGAGGGGAAGAGGATGTAAAACAGAAGAGAAGAAAAGGGGGCAAGGAGAAAGCAAAGAACTAAGAAAAAAGAAAAATGAAACAGCACAGCACTGGCGGTAGGGAGGGGTTTGACCAGCTGCTGGGTGGGGGGTTGGAGGGAGCTGTGCCTCTACTCACTGGGAGGTTGTGCAGGGTGAAGGGGGTGATCACCTCTCTGGTTGCTGGACACTGATGCAGGTGCCAGTGCAGTCCTGGGCACACAGAGCCAGTTACCTGGTTCCTGCCCTTATTGGAAAGCTGCTTGCAATAATTAAAAATGGCTGCACTGCGCCAGACCTGTTGGCAATTCACCTCTCTATATGTCTCCTTGTTCACTGTTTTGTTCAGTCTCTTTCTCTAATTGGTATTTTATCTACTTCTTTATCCTTTCCTTTGAAACTGTGGGTTCCAGGATTGTCATCTGTAAAAACATACACCACTTGGTTTCTCAGGTCTTTTTCTCCCATCTTGGCCCTCTCTCCTTTCATTCTCTTTTGACGTGTAGTGTTTTTTTTTTCCTCTCTCTCTCATCACACAGCTTTTAAACAGTGTACTTTTCAACTTTTATGATTATTGTGTTTGGGGGTTCTGTCACAAGAACTTGTATTAATGCATACAATACTAGTGATAGCTGCTTTTTGAGGCCTTTTTATGAGCCAGGCAGTGTGGTAAGTGTTTTGCCTCCGTCATGTCATTTAATCCTTAGAATAACCAGTAAGTTATGTATTATCAGCCCCACTTCATAAGCAGAAAGATTAATGTATAGAGATGCAGTAGTTTTCCCAGGAGCACATAGTTAATAAGAAACAGCTGAGATTCAACGCCTTGTCATTCTGATTCCAAAGTCCATGCTCTTAACCTCTAGGCTATCCTGCTCCAGTAAATGCATGAGAAGAAATAGATGCCATGGTGAGTGTGGGCCATATTATTTTTGTACTTCAGTGAGTATCTGGAGTATTTCTTTGTTAACAGAAAATATGTTTCCATCATTAAATGGCTACACACTCTAAATCAACAGACTATATCAAACATCTGTGTACGCGGAAATGGAACAGAGCAAAATCAGAAAATAGACAATGAAAAAAATCTCCCCGTCCACCTAAATTTGGTTTGCTAATATCCTACTCATCATTCAAGGGCCTTTCAGCTCCCATATTCTCTAAAAGACATTCCTTAATTTCACCAATTTGGAATAATTTCCTCTCTCTCCATTATTTTTTGTTTGTAACTTGATTACAACACTCACATAGTCCACTTTTCATTGAATCTGCTGTGTATCTGTCTCCTTCCATCCAACCTCTGGACTGTGAGCATTTGGAAGGCATTCTTATTGGTATATCTACAAGAATCACCGGGGAATCTTGTTAAAATATAGATGCTGATTCAGTATATCAATGGTGGAAATACAGACTCTCAGCAGGGAGTCAAACCAAACTGAACCAACTTGAAACTTTGCTTTTAAAAAATCCATGGTTGTCACTGGATCGCTAGTAGCCATGGGCCCTGTGACTCCTGATGCCATTAATCTCATCAGTGCATTTTCTAACATGACACATCCTTGGGCTTTATTTAGGTCAGACAACTTGCCAGCTCTACTGTGGGAAGAGAGCCATGGTTCCCAAGATTACCAGTTTGTGCCTCTGATTACAACCTGGATCATTCTTGCTGGGCAGTAAGCAGTTATCACTGCAGGTGGCAGGAAGATGCTATACTTAATAGCAGATCCATCTAAGAGTCATTTTAGGTCTGTTGCACTAACTAAGCTCTCCTTTCCAGTACATTGAAGGAGTACTTCATTTTCCAGTTTTCTTTACTAGAGAAACCCACTAATCCAGCTTTCTGATGTTAGGGTTAAGGGAAAGCATACGCTGAGAGGGAAAATTTTCATTTCTATTTTGTTACCTATCTGCAGCAAAAGCTTAATCCCAGGCTGTCACCACTTTCCCTAACCCTAGTTGCTACATTTCCTAGCTCCTCCCACAAAAACAGTTACAGGGCTCTCAGGAAGGACAAAGTAGGCTTTAACACTAACCAAAGCAAAATCTAAGTAGAGAAGTAAATCTATGATCCACTCCTCACCTCCAAATCATATGGTGCAATGAATTTAAAAACCCAAAGCAGAGTATTTACTTATCCATGCTAGCACTTCTTACCATTAAGGAAGAAAGTTCAGGTAATAGTATAGCCCACAGTCTCTCAATTGGATGATACAAGGATAACTTAAAAATCAATGTTGCCACATTACTTCCAGTGAATTTTATTATTGTATTTATAGTATATGGCAGTTATTAGTGCCATCCTCCCAGACACAGGGTAGGATTGTATTTTTCAAACTCCAGAAGTTAGATGTGGCCGCATGATATGCTTTAGTCAAGAAAATGTGAGAGGAAGTAATGGATTCCACTCCACGTAGAAGTTACAGCGTGACTGGCCATGCTTTTCTTTCTCTCTGCTATCATCACCAGCAAATTTTGAATGGTGGCTGCTCCATCAACCTGGATCCCCTAATGATGATAACGAAAAAAACCAAACCCACTGCCATCGGGTAGATTCTGACTCATAGCTACCCTTTATGACAGAGTTGAACTGCCTCATAGGGTTTCCAAACCTGTAAATCTTCATGGAAGCAGACTGCCTCATCTTTCTCTCGTGAGGAGATGGTAGATTCAAACTGCTAACCTTTTGGTTAGTAGCTGAATGGTTTAACCACTATGTCCCCCAGAGTCCTTCTAATGATAATAGCACTAGGCAAAACCCCCAGTCAAGTAGATGAGGGACAAGCAGCATGAATCAAAAAAAAAAAAAAAAAAAAAAAACCCAAACCAATGCCATCGAGTTGGTTCTGACTCAGTTGGTTCTGATTTAAAGGACAGATTAGAACTTCCCCATAGGGTTTACAAGCCTGTAAATCTTTACAAAAGCAGAAACAGGCTGTTACATCCTTCTCCCACTCCCAATCTTTTGGTTAGCAGCCAAGCACTTAACCATTGCACTATCAGGGCTCTAACAGACCCGTAATGTTTTAAGCTACTGACAGTGTGAGGCTGTTTGTAACTGCAGCATTACATAGCCTCACTTGGCTGATACATACCAAAAACCGGAAGCTGTTAAGTTGATTCCAACTCATGGTGGCCTGGTTTATGTACTAGAATGATACTCCATAAGGTTTTCAATGGCTGTGACCTTTCAGAAGTAGACCACTGGGACTTTCTTCAAGGCACTTTGAGTGGATTCCAATCACCAACCTTCTGGTTAATAGCTGAGTGCCTAACCCAAGGACTCCTTAGCTGATACATACATTTTCTTAAAAGCTTCTGAAGATTAAACAAATGATCCCCTAGAAGTCTTTTATATAACTGCAGAAATGTTTTTGGCATGACTGTGATAAAACACTCACTTTCTACAAATTGAAGAGATAGTGATAATTTTGTCATTACTTCTAAAAAGTCCCATTGAGCTCTGGTAGCATAGTGCCTAAGGCACTTGACTGCTAACCAGAAGGCTGGCAGTTCGAACCCACTTCCTTCCTCAGAAGGAAGATGGGGCAATCTACTTCTGCAGTGATACTGTCTTGGAAACTCAAGGAGGGGTTGCTATACGTCGGGTCTGACTCGAGGCACATAACAACAACAACATTCATTTTGCAGTCCTCTGGTGACTTTCATAACAGCATGCTACAACAAGTTTGTTTTTTTTTTTTCTTTCTCAAGAACATTAACAATGGACAGACAGGAAGGTATAGATAAGAAGGACACAGGGAAGGGTAAGTCATAAGGAAGGGATGGGAGAAGAGTTGCTTATTGTTGGGATTGTAAAAGGTGTGGTGAAACAAAATGCATATGAAATGTTGAGAGTAAAACAAATCTGCTTTGCAAATTTGTACCCAAATCACAATAAAAATTAAAAATAAAAACATTAAAAGTTTTAAAAAATGGAGAGCCAACATGAAAGAAACTGCCCTCATAGTTAAGATTTTTTTTCTTTTAAATATTTTTAATTTTGTTGTTGCTATAGAGAATATAGGAGCTCTGGTAGCATAGTGGCTAAGACACTTGCCTGCTAACCAAACGGCTGGCGGTTCAAACCCACCAGCC
>NW_006921599.1:3552894-3554813 GCF_000298275.1 Orycteropus afer afer
AAAAAAAAAAAAAAACTTCACTGCTTTCAAGTCGATTCCAATTCACAGCGACCCCTCCTTGGGTTTCCGAGGTGGTATCTGTATGGAAGTAGATTGCCCAGTCTTCCTTCCAAGGAGTGGCTGGTTGTTTGAACCACCAGCCTTCTACTTAGCAGTCAAATGCCTTAGACACCATGCCACTAGAGCTCCCAATATGTAGAGAATATACACAGCAAAATCCACACCAATTCAATAATTTCTACATGTACTATATAGGGGCATTGGTTATATTCTTTGAGCTGTGCAACCATTCTCATCCTACTTTTCTGACTTGTTCCTCCCTCATTAACATAACCCAAACCCTCTAAAACCAAAAAACAAACAAACAAAAAACCCACTGCCATTGAGTTGATTCCTACTCATAGAAAGACCCATAGTGTTTAGATAGTTCCTATCTAATCTTTGGAGTGGCTGTTGTCAATTTTAAAAAGAGCATAATACTCAAGGCAGACCTTTCTTTACAAGTTAAGCTAACCTATTATTTGGTTTTAAGATGACTTCAGGGAATATTTTTTGTTAAAGGTTTAAAGATTATCTCAGGGCAATAGTTTCAGGTGTTCAACCACCCTCCATGGCTCCCAAGGGTCTAGAGTCCAAGAAACTTTTAAAATCTGTTCAAGTTCTCTTTTCCCCCTTTTGATCATGATTCTTCTATGGAATCTTTGATCAAAATGTTCAATAATGGTAGCTGGGCATGATGCAATTCTTTCTTTCTTTACTTTTATTATGATATGGATGAAAGCTTACAGAGGAAATTGGCTTTTCATTCAACAATTCATACAGATTTTGTTTTGTGACATTCATTGCAATCACCACAGTGTAATAGCACTCTTCCTACTTCCTCCCTGTGTTTGTAATTTACCTTCATCCTTCTTTCCTATCCCTTCCTGCCTTCTGAGCTTTATCCCGGGCAAATGCTGTCCCTTTGATCTTGTATAGTTGATTGATCTAATGACTGCATACCTTCCTGCTATTATTGTTCACTGTATAGGCCTATCTATGATTTGGCTGAAACTTGAGCTACGGGGGTTGATTCAGTTCCTGTCTTGAAGGGTGTCTAAGTGCCACAGTCTTGGGTGTCCCACCAGTCTCTATCAGACTAGTAAGGCTCGGTGTTTTTATGATGTTGAGTTTTGCTCCACATTTTTCTCCCACTTCATCCAGGACCTCCTATAGTGATCCCTTTCAGACTAGTCAGCAGTGGTAGCTAGGCACCATCTATTTCTTCTGGTCTCAGGGTTGTGGATTCATTTGATTTCCCTTTCTTGTGTTATTGCTCTGGCTAGGGCTTCCAATACAATATTGAATAGGAGTAGTGATAAAGGGCATCCTTGTCTGGTTCCCTTTCACAAGGGGACTGTACTGAGTCTCTATCCATTGAGAATAATGTTGGCCATTGGTTTTGAGGAATTTCCCTTCTATTCCTATTTTGCTGAGTGTTTTTTTTTTCTTTTTTTAAATAAAAAATGGGTTTTTGATTTGTCAAATGCATTTTCTACATCTATTGATATGATCATGTGGTTCATCTCTTATTTATGTGATGGATCACACTGATTGTTTTTCTAATGTTGAACCACTCTTGCCTACCTGATGTGAACCCACTTTGTCATGATGTATTATTTTTTTAATATGTTGTTTGGATTCTATTGACTAGTGGTTTATTGAGAATTTTTGCATCAATGTTCATGAGGGATGTTGGGCTATAGTTTTCTTTTTCAGTAATGTGTTTGCCTGATTTTATTATCAGGTTTATGCTTGCTTTATAGAATGACTTTGTGAGTATTCCATCTTTTCATATGTCCTGCAGTACTTTGAGTAAAATTGGCATCAGCTCTTCTCTGAGTATTTGGTAGGATTCATAAGTGAAGCTATCAGGGCCA
>NW_006921599.1:3555728-3569090 GCF_000298275.1 Orycteropus afer afer
TATATATATGTTGTTGTTATTTGCCATTGAGTCAGACCCAACTCATAGTGACCCGTCCTTGGGTTTCCAAGGCAGTATCACTACAGAAGTAGATTGCCCTGTCTTCCTTCTGAGGAGTGGCTGGTGGGTTTGAACAGCCAGTCTTCTGGTTAGCAGTCAAATGCCTTAGGCACTATGCCACCAGACCTCCATATATATAGACATTTATCTTAGGAAAATGATCACACACTTATAGAAACTGGTAACTCCCAAGTTCTTGGATCAAATGTCAAGCTGGAGCCTTTTCCTGACTCACACAGCTGCTGGGGCTGAGGAGCTCAAGGTTGGCAGGCAGTATACTGGCTGTTGACTTCAATGAATGATGAATCCAAGATCTCCAGGCCGAATGGTAGATTGTTTGCTCATGGACAGTTGTGGGCAGATTCCCAATCCACAGAAGAGTGTCTCTTTTCTCAGGATGTCCATAAATATACTGGAAGTTGGCCACACACCTAGGGAAACTCCCTTTCAACAGATTGGCTGATCAAATCATATACATCTGATCCTATCATTGTAACAACCCACATCACAATTGTTTAAACCACACAGAATTGTGACCTAGCCAAGTTGACACAAAGCTCCAACTATCACAATGTTTTTAAATTTATTCAGCCTTGCTTTGTGGCCTAACATATGGTCTATTCTGGAGTATGTTCTATGTGCACTGGAAAAGAATGTATATTGTGACGTTGGGCACAGTGTTCCATATATATTTATGAAATCTAGTTGGTTTATTGTGTTGTTTAGATCTTCTGTGTCTTTGCTGAGTTTCTTTGCAGCTGTTTCATCTTTCGTGGGAAGTGGTGTATTAAAGTCTGCTATTATTGTGGAGTTGTCTATTTCTCTTTTCAATTATGCTGAAGTTTAGCTTGTGTATTTTGGTGCTCTTTCAGTGGGTGCATAGATATTTATTATGGTTATGTCCTCTTGTTGGATTGGCCATTTAGTCATTATATAATGTCCTTCCTTGTCTCTTTTGCTGGTTTTTACCTTAAAGTCTATTTTATCGGAAATTAATATTGCTACTTCCACTCATTTTTAGTATCCATTTGCTTGATATGTGTTTTTCTATCCTTTGATTTTTAGTCTATTTTTCTCTTTGTGTCTAAGATGTGTCTCTTGTTGACAGCATATTGATAGGTCATGTTTCCTTAACTACTCTCTGTTGCTTGACTGTTGCATTTAATACATTTACATACACATAATTTTGATAGATATGAATTTAGTACTGCCAGTTTGTTGGTTTTTTTGGGGGGGGTGGTGTTGTGTGGACGGTTTCTTTGTCTGATGTATTTTTCCATGGTGAGTTCATTTTGTTTATGGATGTTCTGATCATTTCCTTCATTACTATTTTTTTTTTAGTGTTTACTGAGGCTTTATGATTTTCTCCTTTTCTATTTTGTTGAGAATATTTATTATTTTTCTTTGGGGTTACCCTGTAATTTATTATTATCTTCTCAAGTTTCCTGCAGTTTGTTCTATCTTTATTTTGTCTTGACTTCCTCTCCCTTTGGAAGCTCTGTATCTATCTCATTTATTCCCTTTTACTGCTTTGTAGTTAATGTCATTTACAAACTGACATATCTGGTTCCTTATTTTAAGTCTCATAGATTTATTTTATTTTATTTTATTTTTATTTTTTAATTTTATTTTGATTTGGGTGAAGATTTACAGAGTATCATAGATTTATTTTATTTTTGATGCTTCTTTATCTGGGTTGATTTCCAGGCATTTTTTTGTGTCTTAATCACCAGTTGTTGTGTGCCATTGATGGTTCTCTGTCTGAAGGACTCCCTTTAGCATTTCTTGTAAGGTTGGTCTGTTTTTTGTAAATTCCCTTAACTTCTGTTAATCTTGTTGTTGTTGTTATGTGCCCTCGAGTCGCCCCGACTCTAATCTAGGAATCTCCTAATTTTGCCATTGTATTCGAAGGACAATTTTGCTTGACACATAATTCTTTGTTGGCAATTTTTATCTTTTAGGGTTTTATACATGTTATCTATCCCATTCCCTTCTTGCCTGCATGGTTTCTGCTAAAAAGTTAGAGCTTAGTCTTACTGATTCTCCTTTCAAGTTGACTTTTCATTTTTCCTGAGCTGCTTTCAGGGTTCTTTCTTTGTCTTTGGTTTTAGAAATTTTAATTGTGATATGTCTTGGTGATTTTCTTTTGGGGTCTGTCCTATTTGGCATTCATTGGGCTTCTTAAAATTATAGCTTCTTGTCTTTCATGATATTAGGGAAGTTTTCTTCCAACAAATATTTGACAGTTTTCTTTCTGTCTTTTTTTTTTTTGTCCCTTCCTGCTCTGGAATTCTGATCACAATGTAAGTTATTCCTGTTGATGGTGTTCACATAATTCTTAGGCTTTCTTCATTTTTTTTCCACTCTTTTTTTTTCTGATTGTTCCTCTGATAGATTAGTTTTGAAAGATTTGTCTTCAATCTCATTGCTTCTGTGTTCTGTTGATTCAGTTATACACAGTTGTCCTTCCAGCATGTTATCCATTTCTCCAATTTTAGCATTAGTCTTCTGGATTTCTATTTGCAGTTTTTGTATGGTTTCTAATTTTCCATTAATTTTGTCAATTTGTTCTTGTCGTGTTTTTTTTTTTTTAATATAACTCTCCTAGAATTTTGTCTCTATTTTCCTTGAGATATCGTCTGTGAGTTCTTCAAACTTTCTCTCAATCCATTGAAGGTATCTAAATATAATTCTTTTAATTCCCTGTCAGGTAGTTCCAGTAGCATTTCTTCCTCTGGAAGATTTTCTGGCCCTGTATTTTGGTCACTTGTTTGAGCCATCTTATCCTGTGTGTGATTTGGTCAGAGCTCTGGTGGTACAGTGCCTAAGGCACTTTACTGCTAACCAGAAGGTTGGTGGTCCAAACCTACCAGCCACTCTGTGGAAGTAAGATGGAGCAATCTACTTCCATAAAGATTTATCACCTCAGAAACCCAATAGGGGTTCGCTATAAGTCAGAATTGACTTGATGGCAGTGAGTTTGGTTAGTTTTTATTATAATTGTCTCTGAGACATTATAGTATTATTGTATTAATTTGTTGATTTTGTGTTGGTTTGCTTCACCCTGATTTTTTGTTTTGTTTTGTTTTAATATATCTAGGAAACAAGGCAGACATGTTCCTCTGTTCACTAATTTGGCAGCACAGGGGCACTCACCACCTATCTCTGGGTGGATTTAGTAGCAGGTGGGAGTTGGGGTACATGTCTCCGATCACTGATTGTACAGAGCAGCTGAGGGCAGGCTGGGCAGATGTTAGCTGCTGTTTGTCATTGATCCAGTAGTGTTGGAGTAAGTGGAGGTATTTGCCCAGTCAGTGGGGAATCAGGCTATGGCTGGGAAGGTTCACTGTCCCCCACTTCTAGGGAAAGATAAAAAGAAAAAAAAAAAAAGAGAGAGGAAAAGGAAAGAAAAAGAAAAGATGGAAAAAAGGGGGAGAGAAGCAGGGGGACCTAAGAAGAAATAAAAAGTGAAAAGGAAAAGAAAAACAAAACCAAACAAACAAAAATACAAATTCAGCATAGTACTGGTGCATGTGCTAGCTGGCAAACATGGCTGCAGTGGAAATGTGCCACTTGTTCCATGGAAGCATGCACTGCTGAATATGGAGAGTCAGGGAAGGTGCTACTGTACATGGAGTTGGTGTGGGGTGAAGCACTTGCTAAACCACATCAAAAATAGGTTGGGGAAGTGGAAGAAAACAGCAAGGGGAGATGGGAGGAAAAAACTGAGAAGAAAGGTGCCAAAGGGACAAGGAGGCAGCAACTTTTGATCTCCTCTAACTACAAAGAGGAAGACAAAATCACCATCAGCAGCCCAAGGCCTTTTCCTATGAGGCCAGACATGCTGCCACCCTCTAGACCTTTTACCAACCTTGACACCAACTGTCCCTCCTGCAGCACCCACCACTTCTTTCCTGGGTTTGATAACTCACTGCAGTAACCACACAGAATGCACAGATTGTGGGGTTTACTAGGGCAACAGTGTATAATTCAAGTTCAGGAATGCTTTCAGGATACAGTTCTTCGATCAGGACAGTCTCCCCCCCTTCTGTGCCTTTACACACGCCTCTCTGGCCTCTGCTTCTGTGGGCCAGGTAAGCCCACCACTCTGTCTTGTACCTCTTGATTCAACTGCCAATGTCTCTCAGCTGGGCTTCTCTCTCAGCTGGTGTCTCTCTCAGCCTGGCATCTCTCTCAGCTAGAAGTAAGATTTTCCCCCTCTGCCTCTATGAAGACTCATTTTAAGACTGGCAGAGTGGCAAAACTAACCAATCCCAACATCAGAGTTCTACACACCTGAGAGAGAGCAAAGTTTCCCAGAAGACTACTTTGTGCTGCTCCAACAGAAATACTCCAGGTGTATGAATTTAACAATCAGGAGTTTAAAAGCAGCTATGCAGTTGCTCCTGGAAAATTCCACCACAGAGTTAATTTCCAGTCTCATTATAGGAAATAACTACTACCAGCTGCCCAGCCAACTTGACACATATTTGCAAGCTCCCACGGGAGTAGTCTGGTGGGAGTTACAAAGACGATGGCTAGAAAAACCATACCATGCAACTCACAACACTGCAAAGGGAAAAACAAAAGAGAGAAAGGGGAAAAAAAAAAAAAAAAAAAACTGGTGCAAGTGTTAGCCATCACACAGAATTGCAGAAGGAATGCAGAGCTCATTCTAGGGGAGGTGGGGGTGGGCACTGCTGGCTGTAGCAGTGGAGGAAGGCATCCACTCCACAAGATCAAAAAGAAAAAATAAAGCAGAGGAGCAAGAGGTGGAAGGAAATGGAAAAGAAAAGAAAGAAGAGAAAAACAAGAGGGAGAGGAGGGAAGAAATCAGAAGGAGTAAAAAAGAGAAAGAAAGAATAAAAGTAGCACAGAACTGGTGAGAGTGCCAGCCACCAAACACAGCTGAGCAGGAACATAACTCTTGCTCCATGGGGTGCACAACTCTGACCAGGGAGGAGTGAGGGTGGGAACTGCTAACTGTATGGGCAATGGAGGAGAAGTTCCTACTCTTCAGGATCCAAAAAAAGATAAAGAGCAAGTGAAGAGGGGGAAAACAAAAAAAGAAGAAAAAAAGGGCAGGGGGAGATGGAAGGATAATGCATAAAGATAAAGAATGGCAAAGAGGGAGAAAAAAAAAAAAAAAAGCATAGCACTGGCAATGGGGAAAGTTTAACCAGCCACCAAGTGGATGGGTGGGGAAGGCCACACCTCTGGTCACCAGGAGGTTGTGCGGAGGTCATACCTCTTTGGTCGGCTGATCACTGATGTGGGTGCTGGTGCTGTTCTGGGCAAGTGGAACGGATTGTATCTGGCTCCTGCTCTGATGGGGATACTGCTCACAAATTCAAAATTGCCCCATTGTGCCATTTGGCAGTTTATTACTCCTTGTTCACTGTTTTTGTTCAGTCTCTTCCTGTCATTGGCATTTGATCTCCTTCTCTATCCTTTCCATTGCAGCTCTGGGATCCAGGATTGTCATCTGTAGCCATTTCCTTTGTTTTCTGGAGTCTTTGTTGTAGGGGGTCTGGAGTGTGTATCTGCCTAGTCCCCCATCCTGGATCCTTCTCCCTATCCAGTTTTCCTGGTCTCATGGTAAAAGAGGCAGTTTTTCATGGAGGCAATTAGCTACACATTCCATATTCTCCTCCTATTCCTGATTCTTTTTCTTCCTATGTTGCTCCTAGTGAATAAAACAAAACAAAGCAAAAAAACTCACTGTTGTTGAGTCGTTTCAACTCATAGCAACCCTTCCTTGGGATTCTGAGGTGGAATCTCTACAGAAGTAGATTGCCCAATCTTCCTTCCGAGGAGTGGCTGGTGGGTTTGAACTGCCAGGCTTCTGGTTAGCAGTCAAATGCCTTAGGCACTATTCCACCAAAGCATTTTCATGCCTTGCAAGGCCCAGGCACTACACAACAAACTTTGTGGTAAAACAGAAGCACTAAATTTGTTATTAGGCCAGTTAGCTGGCAAATCCCTAGAAACAATGACCCTAAACCTCTAAATGAAGGAACTAAACCCATGAGGTATTTAGTTGTACATAAGCAGCCTCAGCAACTACATTTTTGTTGTTGTTGTCATGGTTGTAAATAAAAAAAGTAAAAAGTTGTTACACAACATTTGCCAATACAGTTTTTTACAAGTGTACAACTTATTGACAGCAATTACAATAATCGGCTGTGCAACCCTACCTTTAATTAATATGATTTTTCCATCACTGTTAACCCTTGTTTTCACCCTCCCTCTCATCCCTAATAATTGCTAATAAACTTTGTTCTCTATACATTTGCCTTTTCTTGTCTTCTTATATAAGTGAGGTCATACAGTAGTTGTCTTGATATTATTTATTTATTTTTCTCTTTATTCAAGTTAATATGTGTCAATCTTCTAATTAGTGGTTAATCCTCCCTTCTCCACCCACCCCTGGTAACCATCAAAAAGAATATTTGTTTCTGTGTAAAAACCTTTTCTTGACTTTTTACAGTAGGGGTCTCATACAGTATTTGTCCATTTGTGATTGACTAACCACTCATCATAATGGCCTCTAAGTTCATCCATGTTATGAGATGTTCTAGTTCTTCTGTATCTTTCTGATTCATCATTGTTCTTTAACATTGCTCAGTATTCCATTGTGTGTATGTAGCATAGTTTGTTGATCTCATCCTCTGTTGATAGCATTGAGGTTATTTCCATCTTTTTGCTATTGTGATTAGTGCTGCGATGAACACTGTTGTTGTCATTCTTAGGTGCTGTCAAGTTGGCTCCAATTCATAATGACCCTATGTACAACAGAATGAAACACTGCCTGGTCCTGTGCCAGCCTCACAAGTCCTGCTATACCTGAGCCCATTGTTGCAGCCACTGTGTTAATCCATCTTATTGAAGGCCTTCCTCTTTTTCCTTGACCCTCCACTTTACCAAGCATGATATCCTTCTCCAGGAAATGGTGCCTTCTGACAACATGACAAAAGTAGGTGAGATGAAGTCTGGCAATTCTTGCTTCCAAGGAGCATTCCCGCTTCCTTCCTCCAGGACAGATTTGTTCATTCTTTTGGCAATCCATGGTACTTTCAGTATTCTTCACCAACACAACAATTCAAAAGCATCAACTCTTCTTTGGTCCTTCTTATTCATTGTCCAGCTTTCACATGCATATGAGGAGACTGAAAATACCATGGCTTGGGTTAGGCATACCTTAGTCTTCAAAGAGACATTTTTGCTCTTCAGCACTTTAAAGAGGTCTTTTGTAGCAGATTTGCCCAGTGTAATATGTAGTCTGATGTCTTGACTGCTGCTTCCATTGGTGTTGATTGTGGAACAAAGTAATATGAAATCTTTAACAACTTCAATCTTTTCTCCATTTATTGTGATACTGCTTATTGGCCCAGTTGTGAGGATTTTCATTTTCTTTATGTTGATATGTAATCCATACTAGAGACTGTAGTGTTCAATCTTCTTCAGTAAGTGCTTCAAGTCATCCTCACTTTCAGCAAGCAAAGTTGTGTAGTCTGCATATTGCAGGTTGTTAATGAGTCTTCCTCCAATCTTGATGTCATGTTTTCTTCATATAGTCCAGCTTCTCAGATTATTTGCTCAGCATACAGTTTGAATGAGTATGGTGAAAGGGTACAACCCTGATGCACTCCCTTCCTGATTTTAAACAATGCAGCATCCCCTTGTTCTGTTTCAATGACAGCCTCCTGGTCTATATACAGGTTCCTCATGAGCACAATTAAGTGTTCTGGAATTCCCATTCTTCTCAATATTATCCATAATTTGTTATGATCCTCACAGTCTAATGTTTTTGCATAGTCAATAAAACACAAGTAAACATCTTTCTGGTATTCTTTGCTTTCAGCAAGGATCTATCTGACATCGGGAATGATATCCCTCATTCCACATCCTCTACTGAATCCAGCTTGCATTTCTGGAAGTTTCCTGTCAATATACTGCTGTAACTGTTTTTGAATTATCTTCAGCAAGATTTTACTTGCATGTGATATTAATGATGTTGTTCAATAATTTCCACATTCTGTAGGATCACCTTCTTTGGAATGGGTACAAATATAGATCTCTTCCAGTCAGTTGGTCAAGTAGCTGTCTTCCAAATTTCTTGGCATAGAGGAGTGAGTGCCTCCACCATTGCACCTGTTTGTTGAAACATCTCAATGAGTGTTCTGACAATTCCCAGAGCCTTGTTCTTTGCCAGTTCTGTCAGTGAAACTTTAACTTCTTCCTTCAATACCATTGGTTCTTGATCATATTCTTTTTGATACAGTGACTGTGTGTATTCTTTCCATTTTCTTTTGATGTTTTCTGGATCATTCATTGGCCAGTAAAAATCTTATGAATAGCAGTGAAACACTGTCTGATATATTACTGGAAAACTTTATGAATAGCCCTGAAATATTGTCTGATATAGTACCAAAATATGAGTCCCTCAGGTCAGAAGTCACTCAAAATATGACTGTGGAAGAGCTGTCACCACAAAGTAGAGCTGACCTTGCTGTGGATGGAATAAGGCTTTTGGGACCTCCATTTGCTGATGTGGCATGACTTAAAATGAGAGGAAAGAGCCTCAAACATCCATTAATATTTGGAACATGGAATGCACGAAGTGTGAATCTAGGAAAATTGGAAGTTGTCAAAAATGAAATGGAACACATAAACATTGATATCCTAAGCATTAGTCAGCTGAAATGGACTGGTTTTGGCTATTTTGCATCAGACAACCATGTGGTCTTCTATGCTGGGAATGACAAATTGAAGAGAAATATTGTGACATTCATCATCACACAGAATGTTTAAAAATCTGTCCTGAAGTATAATGTTGTCAGTGACAGGATAATATCCATATGCCTACAAGGAGGACCAGTTAATAGTTCTATTATTCAAATTTACACACCACCCACCAAAGCCAGAGATGAGGAAATTGAAGATTTTTACTAACTTCTGCAGCCTCAAATTGACCAAACATGCAATCAAGATGTGTTGATCACTGGTGATTGGAATGCAAAAGTTGGAAACAAAGAATCATTGGTAGTTGGAAAATATGGCCTTGGTGATAGAAATGCCAGTGGAGATTGCATGATATAATTTTGTAAGACCAATGACTTATTCATTGTAAATACTTTTTTTCAGCAACATAAATGGAGGCTGTACACATGGACTTCACCAGATGGAGTACCCAGGAATCAGATTGACTATGTCTGTGGAAAGAGGTGATAGAGAAGCTCAATATCTTCAGCCAAAACAAGGCCAGGAGCTTATTGTGGAACAGACCATCAGCTGCTCATATGCAAGTTCAACTTTAAGTTGAAGACAATTAAAACAAGTCCACGAGAGCCACAATTATATCCCTTCTGAATTTAGAGACCATCTAAAGGATAGATTTGGTGCATTGAACACCAATGACCAAAAACCAGAGGAATTGTGGGATGACATCAAGAACATCATCCATGAAGAAAGCAAAAGGTCATTAAAAAGATAGGAAAGGAAGAGAAAACCAAAATGGATGCCAGAAGAGACTCTGAAACTTGCCCTTGAATGGAGAGTGGCTAAAACAAATAGAAGAAATGACAAGATAAAAGAGCTGAACAGAAGATTTCAAAGAGCTGCTCAAGAAGACAAGGTAAATTGTTATAATGAAATGTGCAAAGACCTGGAGTTAGAAAACCAAAAGAGAAGAACATGCTTGGCATTTCTCAAGCTGAAAGAACTGAAGAAAAAAATGAAGCCTCAAGTTGCAATATTGAAAGATTCTATGGGCGATGAACATCGGCATGCATATATCTGTTCATGTCATAGCTCCTATTTCTCTCAAGTATATGCCTAGTAGTAGGATTGCTGGATCATATGATATTTCTACTTCCAGCTTCTTAAAGAAGTGCCATAACACCCTCCACAGTGGTTGTACCATTTTATAGTTCCAATAGCAGTGCATGAGGGTTCCAGTCTCTCCAAACCTTTACCAGCATTTGTTGTTCTGTTTTTTGACCTTTGCTATTAGAGCTAGGGTGAGATGATATCTCATTGTTGTTCTGATTTGCATATCTCTGATGGTTCATGATTGTGAGCATCTGCCTGAATGTCTTCTTCAGTGAAGTGTCTGTTCATGCCCTCTGCCCATGTTTTTAATTATATTTTTTGTCCTTCTCTTGTTTAGTTGTTGAAGTTTTCTATACATTTTAGAGATGAACCCCTTGTCTGATATGTCATTGTTAAGTTTTTTCCCAGTCTGTGGGTACCCTTTTGGTGAAATTATTTGATGTGCATAATTGTCTAATTTCCAGGAGGTCACAGTCATCTATTTTGTCTGCTAGTGTTTGTGAATTTTTGCTTATATTTGATAGTGCATTTATGCCCTGATTTTGGGCTCCTATGTTTGTCCCTATTTTTTTCTCTGATGGTCTTTATGCTTTTAGGTTTTACATTCCCATCTTTGATACAACTTGTGTTCGTTTTTGTATATGGTGTGAAATATGGATCTATTTTCATTTTTCTGCAAATGGATATCCAGTTTTGCTAGTACCATTTATTAAAGAGACCATTTCTTCCCCATTTAATGAGTTTTGGCCCTTTGTCAAAGATCAACTGTCCTTGAGTGGATGAATTTATTTCTGCGTTCTCAATTCTGTTCCATTGGTCTTTGTGTCTATCATTGTCCAGTATCTGGCTGTTTAACTACATGCTGTATAGTAGGTATTGATGTTGGGGAGTGTGAAGCCTCCTACATTGTTCTTCTTTAGAAGTGCTTTACTTGTCCAGGGTCTATTAATATTTGTCCTTTTGTGATTGACTTATTTCACTCAGCACAATATCTTCAAGCTCCGTGCATAACATAGATTATATCAAGATTCATCTCTCCTACTGGCTGAGTAGTATTCCATTTGTGTATGTGTACCACATTTGGTTCACCAATCTATCTAATGATGGATATTTAGATGGTAAAAATAAATTTTTTCATGTTTGGCTTTAGTGGTTGATGTGTAAATTTGAATAACAGTTGTTTAATTGGTCTTCCTTGTAAGCATATGGATATTATCCTATCACTGCCAGCACTGTACTTCAGGATAGATCTTGAAATGTTCTTTCTGATGATGAATGCAAAAATTGAAAGTTGTCAAAAATTCCTTCTTAATTTGTTATTCCTGACATACTAGATAATATAATTGTCTCATTAAAAATGGCCAATACTAGTCAATTTCAGCTCCTTAATGCCTAGGATATCAATCTTTATGTGTTCCATTTCATTTTTGACAACTTCCAATTTTCCTAGATTTGTAATTCCTCTATTCCATGTTTTGATTAGCAATGAATGACTGCAGCTGTTTCTTCTAATTTAGTCAGGCCCCATCAGCAAATACTAGGTATATATCTTAGAGAAACAAGAGCCATGACATGAACAGATAATATGCACGCCCATGTTCATCGCATCACTATTCACAATAGCAAAAGGATATAAACAACTTAAATGCCCATCAGTGGAGGAATGTATCAACAAACTATGGTACCTACATATAATGGAATACTACTGAACATTAAAGAACAATGATGAATCTGTGAAACATATCATAACATCGATGAACTTAGAAGCCATTATATTAAATGAAGTTAGTCAATCACAAAAGACAAATATTATATGAGACCACTACTCTAAAAAGTCAAGAAAAAGTTTTCACACAAAAAGAAATATTCTTTGATGGCTACCAGGTGTGGGAGGGAAAAGGAGTATAAACCACTAACTAGAGGGTAGATCAAAAAAAAAAACAAACTGGATGGACAAATCTATCATTCAACTAAACTTTTCCTAAGCTTTGTGGAAACAAATTTATATTTTAGCACCCTCTACTAGAGAAATTTTGTTCACCTCTGCTAACTATAGATGATTTCTGCCAATGTGATCTTTTTGACTTGTGTCTTTCAAATATGGGCTCTGGAAGATATATTACTTAAAGCTGTACTAAAAGAAATCTCTCCTTGAAACAAATGTCCTTCTAAAAAACTATCTACATATCAGTGGTATTCCCGCAAATCCCATAGTAAAAGAAATAAAGATGCACACACAATCACTAATGTATGTTTAATTTACACATGCACAAAAGTAGAAGTAAATACTGAAAATTAGAAATTTAATACTATATCTCTGTCTGTCACAAACTCCCACCCTCCCATCACTGTGCACATGTGTGCAAATGTGTGCTCACACATGCACACACTCTTACCACGCACTAATTTACCTTCAATCTGTGTACAAGGTCTTCTGGGTTATCTTCCAAATCTCAGTCCAAATTATGTCATTCCCACTCATTCATTCCACAAATGGCAACTATGTGACAGGCCAAGAGCTAAATGCTAGGAATTCCATTTTGAGCTAGACAGAGTTATTTCTATCTTAAGGAGTTAGCCGCAGGGATCCAGGTGAGGAGAGGAACTCAGGCACGCCCAAAGCAGCAAGGTAAGAGAACAGGAGAAAGGGGATTAAAAGGCCTAGGAATCTGGACAGAGGAGAAGTCAGCCGCAGGGACCCAGGTAAGGGTGGTACGAGAGGTTTCCAACAGGGAGGCAAACTTGTCTGTCGGTTTGTCCTACCATGGTGACGTGTTGATGTGAGTTTTGAGGCTGAGCCACTGGTGTTTCTAACCTAGAGGGATGCACATGGTGCTCAGGTATCATCCCAGCTTACAGACGGAGACAGGCTAGGAAGAAGGAAGAGGCCATCCACTTCTCAAACAATTGGCCAGGGAAAACCTTATAAATAGCAAAGAAACACTGTTTGATACATTACCGTGCAACTTTATGAATAGTCTGGTTAGGTTAGAAGGCTCACAAAATAGGGCTGGGAAAGAGCTGCATCATCTGAGTAAACCCAGGCTTACTCCTATGGATAAGGTAAAGCTTTCGAGACTTCCATTTGCTGATGTGGCACCACTTAAATTGAAGAGAAACAGCTGCAGACATCCATTAATCATTGGAACATGGAATGTACAAAGTATGAATCTAAGAAAATTGGAAGTTGTCAAAAATGAAATGGAACACATAAAAATTGATATCCTCAGCTTTAGTGGGCTGAAATGGACTGGTTTTGGCCATTTTGAATCAGACAACCATGTGATCTACTATGCCGGGAATGACAGTTTCAAGAGGAATGGCATGGCATTCATCATCACAAAGGATGTTTCAAGATCTGTCCTGAAGTACAATGCTGTCAGTGATAGGATAATATCCATAAGCCTACAAGGAAGACGCATTAATACAACTATTATTCAAATTTATGCCCCAACCACCAAAGCCAAA
>NW_006921599.1:3571413-3573590 GCF_000298275.1 Orycteropus afer afer
GGACAATGAATAAGGAAGACTGAAAAAGAGTTGATGCTTTTGAGTTGTGGTGCTGGCAAAGAATGCTGAAAGTACCATGGACTGTTAAAAGAACTAACAGATCTGTCCTGGAGGAAGTGCACCCGAAATGCTCCTTGGAAGCAAGAATGACCAGTCTTCGTCTTACCTATTTTGGTCATGTTGTCAGAAGGGACCATTCCTTGGAGAAGGATGTCATGGTTGGTAGGATGGAGGGTCCATGAAAGAGGGGGAGGCCTTCAATGAGATGGATTGACATGGTGGCTGCGATGATGGGCTCAAGTATAGCAGGGATTGTGGAGCTGGTGCAGGATCAGGCAGTGTTTCTTTCTGCTATGCATGGGTCCCTATAAGTCAGAAATGACTCAACGGCACCTAACAACAACAACAACAAGGAGTTTACAGTCTTCCTGGGGAGCTGATTTTCACTAAATCAAGGGATTAATAAATATATAGTTATAAACTATGTGATATGTTCTTTAAAAGGATACATGGATATGAACATGTAATAAGGGAATCTAGTTTAGTCCAGCTGAATCAGAAAGTAGTGCTTGTGCTAAGATGCAAGGAACTCAGGATTTAATGACCCAAAGGGCAGGCTGGGGTGGATAGAGCATTCTAGGCATAGAAAATGGCAAATACAACATGTTGTGTTGAAAGGGAGCCTGGATGGTTCCAGGGAGTGAAAGACAAACAAGTATCCAGAGCAAAGAGATGAGGAGACTGTGGAGGGAGGTGAATCAGGAGGCAGATCAAGCTATGGCAGGGAGTTTTGTTCATTGTCTTGAAAACAATGGGAAGATGGAAATGGGGAGGTGGGAGCAGAGTAATGGTACAAGCAGGGCGCCATCAGCTCTCTATTTCAAAATAAAATGACTCTTGCTGTATTGTGGTTAAGAAATAACTGGTTGGATGTAAAAAGAGTAGCTTCCCTTTCATTCGGAATTGAACCTAAATGCTCTAGCATGACATTTAGGGTTCTCTATGACTAGTCACCATTTATTTTTCCATTTCATCCTTCTATGACTATTCATCTTGCCTAAGGCACTTGACTGCTAACCAGAAGGCTGGCGGTTCAAACCCACCAGCCACTCCTCGGAAGGAAGATGGGGCAATCTGCTTCCGTAGTGATATTGCCTCAGAAACCCAAGGAGGGGTCGCTATGAGTCAGGCCGACTTGACGGCAAACAACAACAACAACAACAATGACTATTTATTGTTCACCGAGAATACCACACACTCTCCTCCTACCATGCTCATGTGAAATGCCTTTTCTTTTACTTTTCCTATCTTTTCTCCACCTACTGAAGTGCATTCCTTCTTTAAGGACCAGAGCACAACCACCTCCCTTGGGAAGCTTTCTTTGAAACTTCAATCAAAATGAATTCTGCTTCTGCTCCTTCTGTACTTCCATAACATAGGACCTGTTTTCTACACAACATTATTTCACACCTCTCTTCCTCATGAGATTTTTATATGTCCTCATGAATATATAGAACATGTTACAGAGATAATGGGACAGTATCTTCTTCATTTTTATTGCTGTTGTTGTTAGCTGCTATGGAGTCAGCTTCAATTCATGGTCACTTATGTACAACAGAAAATAAAGGTTGCCTGGACCTCATCACCTTCATGATCATTGGTATGTTTGAATTCATTGCTGTGGCTGTTGTGCTAATCCATCTCACTGAGAATTTCCCTCATTTTTGCTGACCTACCAAAGATGATGTCCTATCTAGTGATTGGTCTTGTAGATGAAGTCTCACCATCCTTACTTTTAGGAAACATCCTAATTGTATTTCTTCTAAGACTAATTTGTTTGTTCTTCTGGCAGCCATAGTGTATTCATTATTCTTCACCAATAACCATAATTTTGAATGTATCATTTCTACTTCTGTCTTCCTTCTTCATTGTCCAGCATTTGTATGCATATGAAGCAATGGAAAACACCATGGTTTGGGTCATCAAAGTGAAATTTTTGCTTTTTAAAACTTTAAAGAGGTCTTTAGCAGCCCAATTTAGATTTGCCCAATGCAATATGTTGCTTGATTTTTCTACCCTACCATATTTCAAACCCACCAGCCACTCCTCGGAAGGAAGGTTGGGCAATCCTACTTCCGTAGTGATACTGCCTCGGAAACCCAAGGAGGGGTCGCTAT
>NW_006921599.1:3573915-3589166 GCF_000298275.1 Orycteropus afer afer
GGGGTGGGGTGTGTGGTGGTTTAAAGAATGTCATTAAATCTACCATGGGTATGATATAATAAGGATACATTCACACAAACAAATAACATTATGCACGCTAAGAGCAAATGATTAGAAAGGACAATAGGCTAGTACTTTGTTTGGGCTGAGAGAAAACACAATAGATAAAGAAAGGGAGGAGTGAAGGGAATGAATGAGTAGGTGAGTTAGACTAGGTGGGCAGTTAGTGAGTGATCTGTGGTCATCTCACTCATGCATGTGAAAGTTGGACAATAAATAAAGAGGACAAAGAGTTGACGCTTTTGAGGTGTGGTGTTGGCAAAGAATACTGAAAGTACCATGGACTGCCAGAAGAACAAATCTGTCCTGGACGAAGTGCAGCAGGAATTCTCCTTGGAAGTGAGAATGGCCAGACTTTGTCTCATCTACTTGGGTCATGTTGTCAGAAGGGACATTTCCTTGCAGTAAGATATCATGCTTGGTAAAGTGGAGGGTCAGCGAAAAAGGGGGAAGGCCCTCAATGAGATGGATTGACACAGTGGATGCAATGAGGGGCTCAGGTATAACAAGGATTGTGAGACTGGCACAGGACTGGGCAATGTTTTGTTCTGTTATACATAGGGTTGCTATTAGTCAGAGCCAACTAGACGGCACCTAACAACAACAATGGTAACAACATATAGAGCTGGAATCTTGCTTCAGATAATATATTTATTTCTCATACACTTATATTGATGTGGAAAAAAAATTGTAATATATACATATATGTGTATTGACAATGTATTGACAGAGATATTCCAGATTATAGCCCATGTATACACACACACACACACACACATATACATATATATGCACATACATAAACCAAACTCACTGCCATCGAGTCAGATTTGACTCATAGTGATCCCTCCTTGGGTTTCCAAGGCAGTATCACTAGGGAAGTAGATTACCCAATCTTCCTTCTGAGAAGTGGCTGGTGGGTTTGAACTGCCAGCCTTCTTGTTAGAAGTCAAATGCCTTAGGCACTATGCTGCCAGAGCTCCTCTGTAATATAATAGTCACAAACAAATAAACTAGTTACATTCAAATACACACCCACACGGCAATTTTAATTTGCACTTACTATTCTCCTTTGCCATTTTCTAGTTTGGGGAAAAAACCCTACTAAATCTAAGCTGATGAATATTGTTCCACTGCTAATACCAGAACTCTTAGCTTACAGGGAGGCTATAGATAACATTGATGCTTCTCAAACTTTAATGTGCATAAGTATCAGCTGATGCATATCAGCTGGGGATCTCGTGAAAACGCAGACTTTGATTCAGAATGCCTGGAATGGATCCTAAGATTCTGCTTGTGGTATTGGTGATTCTGTTGGTCCACAGACTATACTTTGAATAGAAAGGGACTAAATGATTTCTGGTAGCCCCCTACAGTTTGTTGGCAATTGTTTTATTGGAAAAACTCTCTTCTTTCTGAAAGTAATCACTTATAATGCACATATAGAATAATCTGTGCAGTTTCAGGAGAAAACAAAATGGAACATTGCAAGACAAGTGATTTAAAATTAAATAACCATTTTAAATAAAATGGAGGTTTTTTTTTCAAGGCAATAAAAACTTAAAATAAGTGATAAGGTCTAGGGCTGACTTTTTAAGGGTGCACTTAGAATCATACAGGTAGTCATTGTTAAGTGAAAATTCAGCCCTAGTCTTTGTTATACTCACTGCCGTCAAGTTGGATCCAACTCAGAGAGATCCCTCCTTGGGTTCCTGAGGTGGTATCACTGTGGAAGTAGATCACCCAACCTTCCTTTCAAGGAGTGGCTGGTGGGTTAGCAGTCAAATGCCTTAGGCACTACACCACCCGAGCTCCTAGTCTTTGTTACAGCAAAGGCAATCTGTACTAAATCAATAGCTATCAGACTATTGTGGCCCATAGTAAGAAATACATTGGAGGTTATGATCCAGTACATAAAGTTTCATAAATAAAACAATACTCACCTTTACTAAATGCAGTGTACACTGATATTTTCTATTTTATTGCAATTCGTTAAAAATGCTGCTCACAACTCACTAATGTATGGTGACCTGCAATTTGGAAAAAAAAAAAAAAACTGAACTAAATGACTGTTGATGGGTTGAATTGTGTCCCCCCAAAACAAAATGTTAACATTTTAATGTCTGATACCTATGAACATAGTCTTGTTGGAAATAATAGTCTTTGAAGATGTTTCTGTTAATGTTGTTGTTGTTATGTGCCGTCGAGTCGGACCCGACTCATAGCGACCCCTCCTTGGGTTTCCGAGGCAGTATCACTACGGAAGTAGATTGCCCCATCTTCCTTCCGAGGAGTGGCTGGTGGGTTTGAACCACCAGCCTTCTGGTTAGCAGTCAAGTGCCTTAGCCACTATGCTACCAGAGCTCCCTTTCTGTTAATATGAGGTCCTAATAGGGTGGGTCCTAATCCAAAATGACTGGTGTCTTTACTAAAGAGAAGAGACACCGAGACACAAAGGAAGGAAAGTCATGTGAATATCCATCTGGAAGTCAGAGAACCTTGGTGCTGAGAGAAGCTGAGAGAAACAAAAAAGGATATACCCCTATCGTCTTACAGGAAGCATGGCCTGACTGACATGTTACTTTGAACTTCTAGCCTCCAGGACTATGAGATAATAAGTTTCTGTTCTTACAAGCCACAGAGTTTGTGGTATTTCCTTATGGTAGACCTAGGAAAGTAACATGGTCTAAAATCAAATATTCTACTTGTTGTGGGAATGGTTAGATAAAGAAAGGGAAGTGAATGCCAGCCATATGGTCCTTCTTGGTCATGATAAGTAGGGGCTATCTGTGTAGGTTAAAATTTATCACCGAACTACCACACATAGTTAGCTATCAAAATTATCATAGGAAATCTGTGGTGTGTTCAGTGCCTCCAAAAAGGAAAAAAAACAAAAACAAAAACAACTCACTAATGTTGAGTTGGTTCTGACTCATAGTGACCCCTCCTTGGATTTCTGAGATGATACCTCTATGGAAATAGATTGCCCAGTCTTCCTTCCGTGGAGTGGCTGGTGGGTTTGAACCATCAACCTTCTGGTTAGCAGTGAAATGCCTTAGGCACTACACTGCCAGAGAGCCTAGTGACAAGTTAATCAAACCACTTTTAAGACTTGAATCACAAAAGCATCATATTTATGTGGATTTCCATGAGGTCACAATGGGAGTAGGGGACAGGGTATTTGAAATAAAAGATACTTTTCCAAATAAAGTCTAAATGGAAGTTGAGCTCTTTCTTCTCTCTGGTTCCTCATGTCCTGTTAGTCACAAAGCTTACCCTTCTTAGTGATGTCTCTTGAACTTGTTGCCCCCTTTCCAGACCAAGGGGCTACCAGAAGCTGAAGAGACAAGAAAAGATCTCCTTTTATAGGGTTCAGGGGAGCTTGGTCTGGCCTATCTGTTGATTTGGGACCTTGTCTGGGACCTCCTTAGCCCACATCTGCATCACTGTATCCTCCTTCAGATCACCTTGTTACCAGTCTTTCCGATACATTTAAACACCACTTCTAGGTCTAATCTTTTGAAAACGCTACTTTGATCTTGTCACCTCTTTTTATGGTCTCATCACTCTTTTGGCTTTAACTTTTCCAAGTTTGCAAATGACTTGAGTTCTGATGGTTCTCTTGAACTACCTCAGACACACAGTGGCATCAGCCTGCCAAACATCTTTACCCAGCTACCCCACCAGCACACTCCAAATCCAGCAAGGCAAATGTTACCTTACTCCCCTTCCCAACCCAGGTGAAGATTTCTACTGGGGTAGTGACTTTCATTCAACTATTTGGGCTAACAGTCTGGAAGTTATTGTTGAAATTGTTCAAATTGTTCAAATCCTCACAACACAGACAATGCATGGATTTTGTCCCCATCTTCCCTTTGCCACATCCTAGGTTATGTTCTGTGGCTTTTTGCCTAGATAGGTGGAGTGTGCAATACAATACGTTGAAGACATCAGAAGAAAATATCTGAAATTACCTATTTATTTATATTTAAAAGTGTAAGAAATTAAGCTTTCATGGAGCTCTGATAGTGTAGTGCCTAAGGCACTTGGCTGCTAACCAGAAGGCTGGTGGTTCAAACCCACCAGCCACTTCTCAGAAGGAAAGTTGAGCAATCTACCTCCATAGTGATACCGCCTCGGAAACCCACGTCCGACTTGACGGCAAATAACAACAATACTTACTTTATGGATTGACACTGGGACCTTCACTTGGCCCTTGTGTGAAATGATCATGAGTCAAACAGAATAGGAAGAATCCTGAGAGAAGAGTATGAGTCCACTGTCAGTATATCAGTATGCACTATTGTTTCCTTGCTATGAGTTGTTTTCAATGGGCTTAATTTTGTAAAGACGAGACTTTAAAAAGCAGACCATCAATGCGGTGGTCAGGCAAAACTTTTACATCACATTGGTTTTTCTGGTTTTCTCTTGGCAAAATATTTGAAGACAAGTTACACATTTTTCTTTCTTTGAAATGAAGATATCTCAAGCTGGATTCCATGGGAAGGAAGTTCTGAGAGACAGCCTGCAGGATGTTTATTAGGTTCTGCCCTTTGCTTTGTCCCCAGTAGGAGGAATGGAAGAAGGAAGCAGGACCGAGCAGCAGAAGTTGAGCTGCACTGTAGGCCCAAGAATCCTTGACGGACCCCGTGGGAAGCTGTGGAGCTAGAGTGGTGCTTCACAGTTGTCCTGAATTGGCTGAGACAGTCAGATCTTTTATTCCTGCAGGAAACAGTCATTAGATGTGGGCCACTCCAGGAAGGGGTATTGGCAAGGCAACTTTGAACTACCAACAGGACTCACATCAGCTGGAGCAATAAACCCTGTGTTGAAGGCAGATACATCTGAGTGGAGCTTTCAGCATTCATCACAGTGTACAAAGTTTGTTGATATTTTCTGTGGTGAAAATAATAGTGGCTCCCCACAACATACCACGTAGCAGATATTTTTGGAAAATTTTTGTTACTGTTGTTAGTTGCCATTGAATTAGCTCCAACTCATGGTGACACCTTATTCAACAGAATCAAACGTTCCCTAGTCTGACAGTAACTTACAATTGTTGGTATGTTCAAGTTCATTGTTGTGGCCACTGGGTATTTTGAGTGCCTCCAATCTTGAAGGGGTCATCTTCCAGCACTATATAGGACAGTATTCTGTTGTGATCCATAGGACTCTCATTGGCTAATTTGTAAAAATAGATCACCAGCCCTCTCCTCTTAGTTTGCTGTGGACTTCTGAAACTTGTCACCATGGTAACTGTGGAAGATGTGTCAACTTGGCTGGACTCCAGTTGTGAGTGGTGGTTCCCATGATGGATCACATGACTGCGTCCTAAGCGCCGGTCAGTCTAGGGGGAGTTTCCCCAGGGGTGTGGCCTACCTGTAATACTATCCCAGGGACAAACTGGAAGAACGGCATTCCGGACTATATACTTCCTGGAGCGAACAGCTCGCTGCTCGCCCTGGAGGTTTTCGGATTTTTTTTCCTTTGTTGGGAACAGTGACCAGCGCACTGCGTGTCAGCTTGATTCTCTCGGCTTTACTGTGCTTACGGGAACCAGACGACTCCGGGCCCCATCTCTCTCCAGAGACGAACTTTGTGACTTGAACTCCTCTGCCATGCGTGCGAAAGCCAGACGGCCCTGGGCCCCATCCCCCCCCAGAGACGAACTTTTCAGCTTGAACTTGTCGGCTTCTACACGCTTGTGAGCCATTTATCTAAGATAAATTTCTCTCTCTCTCTCTCTTTCTCTCTCTATAAATATATATATATATATATACTTTGCTGGTTTTTGTGTTTCTCTAGAGAACCCAATCCAACACAGTAACCCTGCTGCTATTTGAAATACTGGTAGCAAAGCTTCCAGCATCAGAACAACATGCAAGCCAGTACAGCAAACTGACAGATAGGTGGTAGTTGGAAAAACAGACACCTTTAATCTGTTTCCCCAAGATAAAGAAGAAGTTTTAATAATAAATGAGAAAGTAGTTGTTTTTGAAAGAAACTTACCCTATGAAGAGGGTATTTTGAAAAGGAATGTTTGAAAACATTCCCATTGTTATATGATTTAATTGCTAAAAACAACATAACTTTGTTACCTAGCTGCACACAAACCTGAAAACAGAATTTTTAACTTGTTTAAAAATTTCCAGAGAGTTGTCATGGATCTTGATCCTGTTTATAAAAAAAAAAAATAAGAATGCAACATCTTCTAATTAGTGTTCACAAATAACTAACACAAGAAAGATGGAAATTTGCTAGCTGAATTTCAACCAAAAATCTTTGAATAATAAGAGGATGGGAACGAAAATATGTGTATCACATCTCAGTGAATGTGGTCCATGATGCATTTGGATGATTTTATTTGGATGTCTGGATCTTTTAGAGGCATCTTTTACAGTTATGAAAACCCTAAGATTAAGATAAACCAAACTTAGGATCAGATCATAAACTCTTGAATCTTAAATTATTAATAATTTTCAAAAGACTTCTAAAGGTAATAAAGACTCTTTGGTGATCATAATTGTTTTTCCTACAATTAAAAATAAATTTTGAAAATTTAAATATTTAATTTCATATTTATCTCATCCTTTTAAATTTCTATTTCTGTGCATTTCATAGTATAAATTAATAAGCATAAGTAATTTATAAACAAACATATTAAAGGTGTGTGCTCAGTTAAAAAAAAGAATGGCATATAATAAAAAAATGTTTGATTATGTGCTGGAAATAATGTTTGAAAAGTTATTTGTAGAAATAATTTGAGGGCTACGACAATGAGCTTCTTTATGTGTCAGGCTTTGGGGCTACAGTAATCCAGGATTCCCTTAATCCAATTTCAGGATTTGAATTTTTCTGGGTCAGCTAGATCAGTCAAGGCTGATCTGTAGTTTTTCCCAGGCTGGCTTATTTTTGTTTTTCCCTTACTATAGTGGACAGCCCCTTGGAGTCTCAACCCTAAGTGCTAGATATTTTCCCAGGGCCTCCATGCCCTGGACTCCAACTCCACCTTAGCTCTGGAAAGCTGTCCAAAGCTCTGCTCAACTTCGGAGCCTCCTCATTAGGATTTTAAAAGGGCCCTCTGGATCAAATAGGCCTAAAATGCCTAGCTTATTTTTCTGAGGTTCCCCTTCCATCTTCTCCCTAAGCTTGACTCAGTTATTCCTCATTATCTTAATAACTCTTTGATACTTCTAGACAGATTTTTTTTTTTTTAATTCAGATTTTTAAAATTGTATTCAGCTAGAGGATTAGCCTGATTCATGGGTATACCATTACCAAAACCAAACCAGTTGCCACTGAGTTGACTCCATGTGTGTCAGAGTAGAACTGAGGTCCATAGGGTTTCCAATGGCTGATTTTTTGAAAATAGACCACCAGGCCTTTATTCAGAGATACCTCTGGGTGGACTGTAATCTCTGACCTTTTGATTAGCAGCTGTGGTGAATTACTTAATATGGCCTTTCTAGCTATAGTCTCTGACTCCCGCACAATAATTGAATGGGACTATGCAAATAAGGGCCGACTCGACGGCACATAACAACAACAACAACAATGCAAATAAGGTGCTTGTGACCCACTAAGGTGATCAGACACCTTGCTGCTAATGCAAATAAGGTGAATGGAATCTGTAATGGTTAAAGTTCTGTGTCAACATGGCTGGGCCATGATTTTCAGTGGTTTGGCACTTATGTAATGATCCTCCATTTTGTGATCTGATGTAATATCCTCCACTTTGTGATGTGTGGTATGGTTCCTTTTGGGAGTGAGTTGTCCTTTATGTTAATGAGGCAGGATTAGGGTGGGTTGTATCTTGAGTTCCTGCCTTACTAGAGGATGTAACTACCCTTACACCCTTATTCAAGTTATACCCTTATACCACCTTGTTCAAGAAAGGGGAGTTTCCTTCAGGGTATGGTCTGCAATATATATGAACGCTCTGGCAAAGTTCTCTCTCTTGCTCTGGATCCTGCACCTGGCTTGTCATAATCTAACCTTGGGTTCTTGAAACTTGACCCAGTAGTCTATCATCTGACCTGATTTGCCAGCTTCTGCAGCCTTGTGAGCCAGCAGCCTGTCATCTGACCTGCTAATTTGGGTTAATCAGTCCCTGAAATCATGTGAGCCAGGAGAATCCTCCAGCCAGAACCCTGGCCCATGGATTTGAGGATTGCCAACTTCCACAAAAGCGTGAGCCATTTCCTTGGTTGTTCATGAGTCTGTGAGACATTGCAGTGTATTACAGAACCCAAAGACAGGATGGAGAGTACTGCAGGGAGGGGCAGTAGTTGATGTTAGAGATGATGGAGTGGTACAGCAGTTAGGAAAAGTTGGACATTTGGGACACATTCAACTTTTTCTTCATAGGAACTAGCTCTGTGCTGATCATTTTTAAATAAATTATTTATTTAGCAGCCAAGTACATTAACTGTTTGCATCACCTAGGAACTCCACTGTCACTAAAAGAATAATTAGAAAATATTTAGAGATCATTATCCTAAACTATGAGGAGCTATGGTGGGGTAGTGGTTAAGGTACATGACTGTTAATCAAAAGGTTTGAACCCACCAGCTGCTCCACAGAAGAAGGATGAGACAGTCTGCTTCTGTAAAGATTTACACAGCCTTGGAAACCCAATGGGGGTCACTATGAGTTGGAATTGACTTGATGGCAGTGACACTGGTCTTTTGTTTTTGGATCCTAGGCTATGTTAATGATCCCTAAACTGTTCTTGTTGCTATCAAGTTGTTCCCAACTCATAGTGACACTATTCACTACAGAATTAAACACTGCCTAGGGAGCTCTGGTAGCATAGTGCCTAAGGCATTTGATTGCTAACCAGAAGCCTGGCGGTTCAAATCCACCAGCCACTCCTTGGAAAGAAAATAGGACCTACTTCTGTAGTGATACCACCTTGGAAACCCAAGGAGGGGTTGCTATGAATTGGATCTGACTCTATGGCAGTGAGTTTGGTTTGGCTTAGTCTTGTATAATACCCATATACCTACAAGGAAGGCCAGTTAATACTACCATTATTCAAATTTATGCACTAACCATCAAAGCCAAAGATGAGGAAATTGAAAATTTTTACCAACTTCTGCATTCTGAAATTGATTGAACATGCAATCAATATGTGCTAATTATCACTGGTGATTGGAATGCAAAAGTTGGAAACGAAGAATCAATGGTAGTTGGAAAATTTGGCCTTGGTGATAAAAATAATGCTGGAGATCACATAATAGAATTTTGTAAGATGAAGGACTTATTCATTGCAAATACCTTTTCTCAACAACACAAACAGCAGCTATACACATGGACTTCAACAGATGGAGTGCACAGGAATCACATTGACTACATCAGTGGCAAGAGGCAATGGAAAAGCTCAGTATCTTCAACTAAAACAAGACCAGGAGCTGACTGTGGAACAGACAGACCATCAACTGCTCATACACAAGTTCAAGTTGAAGCTGAAGAAAATTGAAACAAGTCTACAAAAGCCAAAATATGACCTTGAATTATAGCCCTCCTGATTTTAGAGACCATCTAAAGAATAGATTTGATGCATTGAACACCAATGACCAAAAACCAGAGAATTGTTTAATGACATCAAGAACATCATCCATGAAGAAAGCAAAAAGTCATTTAAAAGACAGGAAAGGAAGAAAAGACCAAAATGGATGTTAGAAAAGACTCTGCAACTTGCCCTTGGGTGGAGAGTAGCTAAAGCAAATGGAAGACATGACAAGATAAAAGGGCTGAAAAGAAAATTTCAAAGAGCGGCTTGAAAAGACAAAGTTAATTATTATAATGAAATGTGCAAAGACCTGGAGTTAGAAAACCAAAAGGGAAGAACATGCTCAGCATTTCTCAAGCTGAAAGAACTGAGGAAAAAATTGAAGCCTTGAGTTGCAATACTGAAAGATTCTATGGGCAAAATATTAAATGATAAAGGAAACATCAAAAGAAGGTGGAAGGAATACACAGAGTCACTGTACCAAAAAAAATTGGTTGATGTTCATCCATTTCAGGAGGTGACATATGATTAAGAACCAATGGTACTGAAGGAAGAAGTTGAGGCTGCACTGAAGGAAGTGGCAAAAAACAAGGCTTTGGGAATTGATGGAATACTCATTGAGATGTTTCAACAAATGGATGCTGCTCTGGAACCACGCACTTGGCTATGCCAGGAGATTTGGAAGACAGCTACCTGGCCAACTGACAGGAAGAGATCCATATTTGTACCCATTCCAAAGAAAGGTGATCCCACAGAATGTGGAAATTATCGAACAATATTATTAATATCACATGCAAGTAAAATCTTCCTGAAGATAATTCAAAAACAGTTGCAGCAGTATATTGACAGAGAACTTCCAGATATGCAACTGGGATTCAGAAGAGGACGTGGAACAAGGGATATCACTGCTGATGTCAGATGGATCTTGGCTTAAAGCAGAGAATAACAGAAAGGTGTTTACTTGTGTTTATTGACTATACAAAAGATAGATTGTGTGGATCATAACAAATTATGGATAACATTGAGAAGAATAGGAATTCCAGAACACTTGATTGTACATAGACCAAGAGGCTGGTTTAAAATCAAGAAGGGAGTGTGTCAGGGTTGTACCCTTTCACCATATTTATTCAATCTGTATGCTGAGCAAATAATCTGAGAAACTGGACTATATGAAGAAGAACGTGACATCAGGATTGGAGGAAGACTTATTAACAACCTGTGATACGCTGATGACACAACTTTGCTTGCTGAAAGTAAGGATAACTTGAAGCACTTACTGATATAAGACTACAATCTGCAGTATGGATTACATGTCAATATAAAGAAAACAAAAGTCCTCACAACTGGACCTATAAGCAACATCACGATAAATGGAGAAAAGACTGAAGTTGTCAAAAACTTCATATTACTTGTTTCCACAATCAACACCAATGGAAGCAGCAGTTAAGATATCAGATGACATATAGCACTAGGCAAATCAGCTGCAAAAGACTTCTTTCAAGTGCTGAAGAGCAAAGATGTCTCCTTGAGGACTAAGGTGTGCCTGACCCAAGCCATGGTATTTTCAATCACCTCATATGCATGTGAGAGCTGGACAATGAATAAGGAAGACTGAATAAAGTTCATGCTTTTGAGTTGTGGGGTTGGCAAAGAAGGCTGGAAGTACCATGGACTGCTAAAAGAACTAACAAATCTGTCCTGGAAGAAGTATAGCTGGAATACTCCTTGGAAGCGAGAATGGCCCGACTTCATCTCACCTACTTTGGTCATGTTGTCAGAAGGAACTATTCACTGGAGAGGGATATCATGCTTGGTAAATTGGAGGGTCAACGAAAGAGGAGAAGGTAGGCCATCAACAAGATGGATTGACACAGTGGCTACAACAATGGGCTCAGGTATAGCAAGGATGATGGATCTGGCACAGGACCAGACAGTGTTTCATTCTGCTGTGCATGGGGTCGCTATGAGTCAGAGATAACTCGACAGCAACTACCAACACAGTCTTGTGCCATCCTCATAATCATTGCTATGCTTATGGCCCTTGTTGCAGCTACTGTGTCAATCCATCTCATTGAGGGCCTTCCTCTTTTTCACTGACCCTTACTTTACATGTTATCCTTATCCACGGACTGGTCCCTTCTGACAACACAACCAAAGTAGGTGAGACAAAGTCTGGCCATTCTCGCTTCTAAGGAACATTCTGCTGTACCTCTTTCCAGACAGATTTGTTGGTTTTCTGGTAGTCCATGATATTTTCAATATTCTTCACCAACATCACAAATCAAATGCATCAGTTTTTCTTCAGGCTTCCTTATTCATTGTCCAGTTTTCACATGCATATGAGGCTATTGAAAAGACTATGGCTTGGGTCAGGCATCCCTTAGTCTTCAAAATGACATCTTTGCTCTTAAACACTTTAAAGAAGTCTTTTGCAACAAATTTTCCCAGTGCAGTATGTCATCTTATTTCCTGATTGTTGCTTCCATGAGCACTAATTGTGGATCTAAGTAAAATGAAATTCCTAACAGTTTCAATCTTTTCTCCATTTATCATGATGTTGTTTATTGGTCCAGTTGTGAGAATTTTTGTTTTCTTTATGTTGTGGTGTAATCTTTGTAGTCTTTGATATTCATCAATAGTTGCTTCAAGTCTTCTTCACTATCAATAAGCAAGTCTTCTTCACTTTCATCTGCATAAAACAAAACAAAACAAAAACCTCACTGTCATTGAGTCGATTGCAACTCATAGCAACCCCTCCTTGAGTTTCCAAGGTGGTATCTCTACGCAAGTAGATTGCCCAGTAGGCTGTTAATGAGTCTTCCTCCAATCCTGATGCTGCATTCTTTTTCATGTAGTCTAGCTTCTTGGATTATTTACTCAGCATACAGGTTGAATAAGAATTAACTTCCCCCCCCCAAACTCACTACCACCAAGTTGATTCCAACTCATAGATACCCCCATCAGGTTTCCAAGGCTATAAATCTTTATGGAAGTCAACCACCTCAACTTTCTTCTACAGAGCAGATGGTAGGTTCCAACCACTGACTTTTTGGTTAGCAGCCAAGTATCTTAAACACTACCCATCAGAGCTCCTTAAGTAATGACTAGCCATCTATTTTCCCTTATCTCCAATCTCTCCTGCCAAATCAATATTTTTAAAATAAAATTTCCATCATTTCTTTTTTTTTTTTTAAATCTTCAGTGATTCTCATTGTGTTATGGCTGTGTGCTATATCAATTTAGCAAAGCTGAATTTTCCAGAAGTTCCTTTAGTGTATGATCTTGGATCTGGATTCATCAATAGAGACTTTTTGAATTATGCTTGGGAGCTGGAAATGAATCAACTGCCTTTTCTTTAAATTTTGACTGTTGATGAAAGGTACCACACAACTGTCACTGATCTGCAGGAAGATCACCTCATTGGCATGGGCCAGCACCCAAAACTGAAATTCCTTCATGTCCTGGGTGGAATAGTACCTCCAAGAATTCACAACTTCAGAATATGACTTTGTTTGAAAATAAGATTTTTGTAGATGTAATTAATTAAGATGACATCATACCAGAGTAGGATGGGCCCTAAGTCCAATGACTGGTCTCCTCATAAGATGGCCATGTAAAGATGGAGGTAGGGATTGGAGTGATGCACTTGCAAGCTAAGGAACACAAGAAGCTACAAAGAGGTAAAGGGGGATCTTCCCTAGAGCTTTCAAAAGGAGCTGCCCAAACCTTTATTCCAGACTTATGGCCTCCAGAACTGTAACACAATACATTTCTGTGGATTTAAGCCATCCAGTTTGTGGTAATTTGCTACAGCAGCCATAGGAAACTAATACAGTACACTTCCTCTTCAGTTTCTTGAACTCCTGGACTGAGTGCATGTGTAGCTCCGTAGTGAAGAAAGCTAGCTTCTCCTGCAGGTTACCTTGCGATCAAAGATGATGAGAGGTAGATGTAGGTTCCAATTTGTCTTTGTGGGTTCTAGGTATTTTCATTGGACCTAGTTTGACCTTGCAGTTTCCAGTCTGCCCTTGCTCTTGCCCACATCTAACTTTCCTTTCCAGCTATCAGCATAGCAACTTTAGTTTGAACAATTAGACACAGAGACAACAGCCTGTATAAATGGTCTTATCAGCTCCCAGTAAGGTCTATCCCCTTCAATAAACTCTTTATCCGTATCACTGGTAGTGGTTCTGCTTCTCTGATCAAACCCTGACACAAGGTTTTCCAAATTCAGTAAATATCCAGGGTGAAACCAATCCCGCTATCATTTTTTTTTTCCATTGTATTAGAACAATTTTTTCCATTGTATTATGAAGTTATCAAGAGGTGTTTGAGTTTCCTAAGGCTGTCATAAACAAATACTACAAGTGGGTGACTTTAAACAATGAAAATTTATTATCTCACAGTTCTGGAGACTAGGTGTTTGAATCAGGGTATGGGCCATGTTGATTCCTTCTGAGGGCTCTGAAAGATTTTCATAGCTTTCTCCTAACTTCTTGTGGCTCCAGGCAATCCTTGGCTAGTAAATACATCATCACATGACCATTCTTCCTTTGTGTCTTTTCAATTTTATAAAGGTAGCACTCAGTAGGACCCATCCTACTTCAATATAACCTCCTGTTAATTTAACTGATTACATCTTCAAAAGATCCAATTGGAAGATGGAGGAATAGGCAGACAAGCGTCACAGACCCTCTTCAACAAAGAAAAGAAAAATCAATTGACAGAGATATAGAAGACAATCCTGGAACCCTGAGCTTTGAAAGGAACTATACAGAAGTGGATTAGGCCCCAACTAGTGGAAAAACCTGAACCAAAACAGTGAGTACAGAGATGGTCGGAGCTGCACACTGTCAGCTACTCTGATGAGACCAACAGCCTGGATATTTCCAAGTGGTGTTGAGACCTGAGAAATGACCTAAAGTTCAGTCCCAGTCACCAAGGGCTGCAGGGAGAACTGCTCTAGTGGCCTATGACTAGGAAGGGAAACAGCAAAGAGGGAGACAACCTGAGCGATGGACTTTCTGCTGTCCGGAAGGTGCAGCCATTTTGATTGTTTACATGTAGCAGCCATTTTGGATATTTAAAGTGACCGAGGATGCAGCCATTTTAAATGTTCACAAGCGGTGGCCTTTTTGGATATTTAAAGTGACCAAGGGTGCAGCCATTTTGAATATTTACAAGTGGCAACCATTTTGGATTTTAAAGTGATAGCATTCTCATTAGGATTCCAGGGACCTAAGAACAGGCTCTGTTTCCCAAGGTTGGCAAGGATATACGAGAGGCTGACAAAGGAAAGGAGACAGGTGGTGAGTGTATAAGTGCTGTTAACTAGTGAATAGAGGAGCCAGCACAGTACTCTGCCTATATAGATAACATACAAACAAACCAAAGAAAACAAAAGTTGTGGGAAAGTCACTCCAACATATAATCACCAATAAATATAAACACAAAAATGTCACAATGCCTTGGAGACAATAGAGCATCACAGTACACACAAAGACGCAAGATAAGGCAGGAGAAACAAGGGACCAGGATACAGACCCAAAACACATTCCTGAGAAAGATGCAGCATTGGAACTCCCTGATAAGGAATTCAAAAGAATTATATTTAGGTAGCTTCAAAGGATTGAGAGACAGACCAAGGAAAACACAGACAAAACCCTAGAAGAATTTT
>NW_006921599.1:3590142-3590999 GCF_000298275.1 Orycteropus afer afer
GAGTCTAATTATAGAACAGGAATTCTCTGGTGGTACAATGGTTAAGCACTTGGCTGCTGAAAGGTCACTAGTTCAAACCCACCAGTGACTCCGCAGGAGAAAAGACCTGGTTATCTGCTCTTTGAAAGATTACAGCTTTGGAAACCCTACTCTATCTTATAGGGTCATTACAAGTTGGAATCAACTTGACAGCACATGACAACAACAACATACTACAGTCTTAGGAGTCCCTGGGTGGTGCAAATGGTTAAGTGCTCAATTAGTTACTAAAACATTGGCAGTTAGAACACATCCAGAGCACCCCAGAAAAAAAGCCTGGTTATCCACTTCTGAAAGGTCACATCCCTGAAAACTCTATAAAATGCAGTCCTAGTCTGTCCACATGGGGTCACTGGGAGTTGAAATTGACTTGACAGCAACTGTTTCTATATTACCATTTTACCCCAAATTTCTGAGAACTAAAAGAATCTGTGCCTTTTTATAGGATTTCTCAACTCTCACTGCTGTCCGGTCGATCCCACTCATAGTAACCCCTTCTTGGGTTTCCGAGGCAGTATCTCTACGGAAGTAGATTTCCCGATCTTCCTAACAAACACATGCATACACAGAATGTTTTTCATGACTTCAAGACTTTGCTCATGCATTTCCCCTTACTCATTCCTTTTTCCCAAGACCTTTCCCTTGTCACTCTCTGTCTTGTAGTACAATGGAAACAACATTTCCTTTTAAGGCAAACCTGGGCTGGAATGTCAGCTCAAATTCTCTAAGACTCAATCTCATTTATAAAATCTTATCTTATACACGTAAGATAATATTTAATATGTTGTTGTTGTTGTTATGTGCCGTCGAGTCGGCCC
>NW_006921599.1:3591592-3594263 GCF_000298275.1 Orycteropus afer afer
TATGCCCATTTTAAATGTGAACAGAGGTTTAGGTAGGTTATGTAATTAAACCAAGATGGTGAAGTCAGACTCCAAACTCAGAGTCTAATTATAGAACAGGAATTCTCTGGTGGTACAATGGTTAAGCACTTGGCTGCTGAAAGGTCACTAGTTCAAACCCACCAGTGACTCCGCAACCTACCAATGGTTCTCTGTTGAAATATATTGAGCCAGATTGGGCTGTTCTGTGTCAGGGAACATATTTTATTTATTTTTATATTGCTACTGTCAAGTATAGTACCTGGCACAAAGTAGATGTTTGATAAATATTTTCTGGAGGACTGTATTTTCCTTGAGGGCTGGAATCTTGTCTTAGTCACCTTATGTCTACCCTACATTTACTACAATTTTTTTCCTCACAATATTTAGAGATCAAATGGCTAAAACTCAAGTCTGTTTCCAGGCTTTAAATATTGAAGATTTAGATCAATTGATATCTGACCAGCATCCATAACAATACATAAATGCTGGCATATGGCAATAGATAGATGCTGAGTTCATGGCTGCTTCCCCTAATTATCTTAAAATCAGTATGGGATAGCTGAGGGAAAACCCTGCAAAATGTTGCCCAACTGAGAAATTTGAAAAAGGAGTAAGACATATGGAGGCAAAAATATCACCTTTATTAATAATAAATGTTGGAGAACATATGATACTGTGAGAGCCAGACAGGCTTGTTAATTAAACCCTATGATGAGGCAAACATATCAATCATGGGCAATAGTGAACTAGGGTGGACCACACTGTGCTGAGGGCCTACCCAGATGAGGCATAAGGCAACTCTTAACCCAAGAGGAATATGACAGGGGTGAAGCTGAGTAAGCACAGCTTATTTTTCCCAGATGTACCAATTAGGTAAAAGGCTCCTCCCCTGACCAGGGGCAGAGGGAATAAAGGAGTATAAAGAAACAGAGGTATTATTATGCCAATTAAGCTTCTGGTCTCATAGAAAGAAACAGCAGGAGGAGGTAAGTGATGCCCCCTAAGCATCAGATTTGGGAAACCAAGATATATATGTGTGAAGTGCTAGCAACATAATTGCTCCATGTAGGATCAAGTAGTACATTAATTGTGTAATGAATAAGTCCTGTAGTATTTATTATGAATTCTGACCAATTACTGCATCAACCTGACCCCCTACTTTCACTCTTATAAATATGAAAAAATAAACTCACTATCATCTGTTCTAAATACTTCCTAAATTTTCAGAATTTCTCAGCCACTTTGCTAAGGGACCTATGATTATCAATTAGTTACCGGTGTATAAAGAAATCAGTTGGTTACTGGTGTATAAGGCAAAATCTGTTGCCGTTGGGTTGATTCTGACTCATAGTGACCCTATCGGACAGAGTAGAACTGCCCTATAGGGCTTCCAAAGGAGCTCTGGTGGTGCATTGCCTAAGGCATTTGACTGCTAACCAGAAAGAAGGTGGTTTAAACCCTCCAGCCACTCTGTGGAAAAAAGACTGGGCAATCTACCTGCTTCTGTAAAGATTTACCACCCTGGGAACCCAAAGGGGGTCGCTATCAGTTGGAGTTCACTTGATGGCAATGAGTTTCAGTTTTTATTGGGCTTCTGAGCTGTGAATCTTTATGGAAGCAGACTGACTCATTTTTCTCCTGCAGAGCAGCTGGTGGGTTTGAATCCCCGACCTTTTGGTTAGAAGCCAAATGCTTTAACCACTATGCCACCAGAGCTCATAGGGAGATCTTATTGAAGAGGAAATGGTGGTACAGTGGTTAAGTATTTGGCTGCTGCTCTAAAAGTTGACAGTTTGAACCCACCAGCTGCTCTGCTCCAAACGTTTTATACAGGGATGAGAATAATAAGTAGAAGGACTCCGGATATAATTTTACTCTTGAAAACTCTTACAGAATTTATCCTTGGAAAAAAATGATCTATGCTAATATAGTAAAATGAAAAGACATATGGCAGCATGGTTTAGTGAAAAGATATTTTGAGATTTAGATTTTGGTTGTGGCTGTGTGACTTTGTTCAAGTCATAGCATCCTTCACCGTTTCCTCAAGGGCTGATCTTTAAGTATTTCTCTTAAAGATGAGAGTTTGCAAAGACAGTTTGTAAAGCATAGTGGGAGGTTGTTGCACAGTCTTCCCATTTTGGGATAAGCCGTCACCATTCACCTAGAAGCTTAGTCTAAAAACCTGAGAGTCATTTTTGATTCCTTTCTTTTTCTTACTTACCCCTATATCCAATCCATCAGCTAATCTTGATGATTCTCCTTCCAAAGCCTGTCTACATTTCACTAACTCCATTGATTGCTATTCTAATTGATTAGGTCTGGGGTAGGGCCTGAGACTTTGCATTTCTAACAAGTTCCCAGGAGATGTTGGTGCTACTAGTTCGGACACCAGTTTTTGAGGCCTCTGCCTTAGAGCAATAGTTTTCAATCACGGGTATACCTTAGAATCATCTGCGGACTTAAAAAAAAAAATCCTGTGCCCTAACTCCCAATTAGTTAATGGATGGATTAATTCCATATAGGGATGAAGTTTGGCCACTTGCACTTTTTAAACCCCCTGTTGTTGTTGTTATGTGCCGTCGAGTCGGCCCCGACTCATAGCGACCCCTCCTTGGGTTTCCGAGGCAGTATCACTACGGAAGTAGGATTG
>NW_006921599.1:3594743-3596193 GCF_000298275.1 Orycteropus afer afer
CTATGAGTCGGGTCTGACTCGACGGCACATAACAACAACAACAATCTCTATGGAAGTAGATTGTCCAATCTTCCTTCTGAGGAGCTGCTGGTGGGTTTTAACCACCAGCCTTCTGCTTAGCAATCAAATGCCTTACGGTCTATGCCACCAGATGTCGCTTCCTCAGGTAGGACTTACTTGACCCCCCCAATCTAAAATAACATGGATTTTTATCACAGTACATTTATCATGGATTCCCTAGGTAACACAAATGGTTAAGCACTTGACTACTGGTCTAAACCAAAAGGCCGGTAGTTCAAACCCACCAGCCACTCCTTGGAAAGATTGGGCAATCTACTTCCATAGTGATACTGCCTCAGAAACTCAAAGAGGGGTCACTATGAGTCGGATCTGACTCAACGGCAGTGAGTTTGCTATTCTAAAGGCTGGCAGTTTGAACACAGCCAGAAGCATCTCAGAAGACAGGCTTGGTGATCTCCTTCTGAAAGGTCACAACCTTGAAAACTCTATAGAGCAGAAGCCAAAAATATCCCCTGAAGTCTTCTGAAAACCAAACATAGTTTAGCTTAACTAGTAAAATATGTCTGCCTTGAGCATTAAGCTTTTTTAGTAACTATCTATATGGGATCAAAGCAGTGGCATCACTTGGGTTGGTGTCACCTAGTGTGGTAACTCATGTGTCACTCTCCCAATGAACCTCCTCCTATATCAGACCATACAGAATCTTTATTAATGTTTATTATCAATTTTAATCATAGAATATGTGATAAATATAGTAGTAAATTGCATAAATGTAATATTTCTTAGATTATATAAATAACAAAATTGTTTTACAAAATCTTTCTACATTTACTTACAACATTAGTAACTGAGTATAAACCTTTTTTTATTTTTATTTTTCTTCAATTACTATCACATTCTCAAAAATTTTATTGATACACGTTCACAAATACTAATTATTACAATATTGTAACTAAAATACTGGAAAATTTGACAAAATCAGTGACTATAAAGACACTGGCAGTCACAACTAAGCATCTTGAGGGAGTTTGTTGGTAGGCATGCAAGCTTGGGAGCATGGTTGGCAGGGACATCAAGCTGAAGTGGCACAACATAGTACACAAAAATATTGTTCTACATCTTACTTCAGTGAGTAGCAACTGGGATTCAAACGCTTGTGGGCAGCCACCTAAGATGCAATTATTGGTTTATCCTCATCCAGAGCAAAAAAGAGTGAAGAAAATCAAAGAAACATGGAAATGATCCAAAGGACTGATGGACCACGAGAACCTCAGCCTATATGACCCTGAGACTGGAAGAACTAGATGGTACCCAGCTACCAATGCCAACTGCTCAGATTTTTGTTGTTGTTAGGTGCCATTGAGTTGTTTCTGACTCATAGTGTCCTTATGTACAGCAGAATGAAACACTGCCCGGTCCTGTGCCAGCT
>NW_006921599.1:3596643-3597309 GCF_000298275.1 Orycteropus afer afer
CTTATTCATCCAGTTATGAGGATTTTTGTTTTCTTTATATTGAGGTATAATTGATACTGCAGACTGTAGTCTTCAATCCTCATCAGTAAGTGCTTTAAGTCATTCTCACTTTCAGCAAGCAAAGTTGTGTCATCAGCATATTGCAGGTTGTTAATGAGTCTTCCTCCAATCTTGATGCCATGTTTTTCATATAGTCCAGCTTCTTGGATTATTTGCTCAGCATACCACTCAGAAAGGGACCAAAATTGGAGTTCCTGGATAGAGTGGTAGCGTAGTGCTTAAGTCATTTGACTGCTAACCAGAAGGCTGGCAATTCAAACCCATCAGCCACTCCTCAAAAGAAAGATTGGGCAATCTACTTCCATAGTGAAACTGCCTTGGAAACCCAAGGAGGGGTCGCTATGAGTTGGATCTGACTTGACAGCAGTGAGTTTGGTTTGGTGTTTGGTTTGGATGTTGTTGTTGTTGTTAGGTGTCGTTGAGTAGTTTCCGACTCATAGCGACCCCATGCACAGCAGAATGAAACACTGCCTGATCCCGTGCCAGCTCCATGATCCCTGCTATACTTGAGCCCATCATTGCAGCCACCATGTCAATTCATGTCGTTGAAGGCCTTCCCCTCTTTCATCAACCCTCCACCCTACCAAGCATGACATTCTTCTCCAG
>NW_006921599.1:3612820-3613677 GCF_000298275.1 Orycteropus afer afer
CCAGCCCACTGGAGCTAGAAGTGTTTCTTCCCTCAGACAGCTGCTGGCTGCTGAGGCTGACAAACCCAAGGTCGACAAATAAAAAGGGACAGTCCTGATGTTACCAAACCACACGGCAGGACATTCATTTAAGTCCATTTTAAGTCCCAAGGTTGGCAGAGCATGGCAGACTGCTGAACAATGACACAGCTACATGCAGGGTTCAAGTGTCCCATAAGCTAGAGACCATTCCCCAAGGCTTTTGCTTTTATATAGGAAGCAGACCACATTCCCTAAGGCAGCTACTCAGCTGCGTCCAGTATATTCCACCACCGAGTTGATTACCAGTCTCATCATGGGGAATACTATATCTAGCTGCCCAGCCACTCAACCAGGCCCAGCCAAGTTGACACACAAACTGAACTACCACACAGCTCTTTCCCACTCGTATTTTGAGAGCCTTCCAACCTAAGGGGCTTGTCCTCCCGCACTGTATCGGACAATGTTTCTGGGCTAGTCATAAAGTTGTGCAGTAATGTAGCAGACAGTGTTTCTCTGCTATTTGTAAGGTTTTCCCTGGCCAATTCTTTGAGAAGTGGATGGCCTCTTCCTTCTTCTAGTCTGTCTCAGTCTGTAAGCTGTGTTGAAACCTGTGCACCATATGCAATCTTACTGGCATTTGAAACACCAGTGGCACAGTGTCAAGCTTCACAGCAATGACACCAGTGGCATAGTCTCAAGCCTCACAGTAACACGCAAGCCCCTATACTATGACAAACTGACAAGTTTGTCTCTCTTAGCTGTTCAAAAACCTCTCCCCACTCTCCTTACCTGGATCCTTGCCGCTGCTGCTTGCTTTCTGGTCCCCCTGGCTTCTC
>NW_006921599.1:3614747-3642978 GCF_000298275.1 Orycteropus afer afer
CTGGCGGTTCAAACTCACCAGCCACTCCTGGGAAGGAAGGTTGGGCAATCTACTTCTGTAGTAATACCTCCTCTTAAATCCAAGGAGCGGTCGCTATGAGTTGGCAGGGAGTTTGGTTTTTTTTGGATTGTCACCTACAATATTTGTTCACAATCCACAATGCTGTTTCTTAAGAATACAGCTCTGTTCACAGAGCAGGGCAGCTTGGCATAGTCACAACATATTTATTAAATTAAGGAATTACTGCTTAGGTTATTTGTTTTGTTTTTGGAGACAGAGCACAGGAAAAGGAATTTGTAGAAGAGTTGAAAAGTTTGCTGGGAGTACAGAATCAGGAAAACGTGAAATGTAATCTGGAAGAACTGGGGAGTTTGAATTTCAGCTAAAGGTAAAGATTTGGGACTATTAAAGTGCTTGTTTCATAGTGGTTTGTTCAAGTTTGTGCGGCAACATTTTGTGGGTCATCTCCGTTTGGTCTGAAGAAAGCAGCTGAAGCAAACTTGCAACTCGGGCAAGTGAATTTAGGGCACCCCAGATATCGTTAAGTCACCCGCTGACCATTTCTGAAATATATTACTTATGAAAACACAGACATCCTGTTGCAGGGAAGAAAGGAGATTCTATGTCTTTAGCACGTCTCTATGGCAGGGACGTACTTTCTCAAAAGCCCTAAATATCCAACCTTCGCTCCCGGCAATAGGGTTGGGTTCAGGTGCAACCAGTTTTTCAGGCAGCTGCCTCCCTTTTCCTCCTTTGTATTCCGTCGATCATGGCTTTAAACAAAGGTGGATGGAATGCTAGTTGAAATCACACTGGTGCCTCAGCACAAGCAGGAGGGGAGGCGTCCAACCCGTTGGTTCCAAATACACCAACCACAGTGGGTAGACAGAGGTTGTACCCCAGAAAGACCAAAGGCAGTGGGGACTAGAGCGAGACAGCAGCTAAGCCGCCGACTCTGAGGTGAACTCTGGGCGTTGTAGTACCTCCGGGCCGGCTTCCTCCCGTCTCAAAAAGGCTCCGCACTTCATTTCCCAGGCACCCCCGCGCCGCGGAGGCGGCGAGCGGAGGGGGCGCTCGGTGATGAGCTGCCACCAGGGGAGGGGGCTTGAGTCTGGGAGACCGCTGCGCCAGAGACGTTGGCATCCGCCGTGCTTAGGAAGCAAGGGAAGGGACCCTGTAGCAGGTGGCGACAAGGCCGGGTCGCTGCTGTGTGTCCCTTTGCTTGCGCTCATTCTGAACATAGGCGGCGTCCGCCATGGAAGCGCATCCGGCCGCCGCCGGCGTCTCCAGGCGTCGCGTCCTCGGCACCCGCGAGCGATGAGCACGTAGGGGCGCCCCGCGGTCCCCCTTCTTGGCCCCGGGCGAGCAGCAGTGTCAATCTGGCCCGCAAAGCCGCGGCGTCCGTCCTCCACTCTGCCCCGCCCCCTGGGGGCGCTGCTGAGGGACACCCGCTGCCCATGCCGCCCCGGCGCTCAGGGCGCCAGCCGCTGAAGCCGTGACGCGCCGCTACCGGTCTTCGCCCACCGCCCTGCCGCGACTTCCCTCCTTCCCCCAAGATGTGGCACAACGTCGGGCTGACCCTGCTCGTGTTCGTGGCCACGCTGCTGATCGTCCTGCTGCTGATGGTGTGCGGTGAGTGGGAGCACCCACGCAGGGTCAGCTATATACTGCTGTTCACATGGCTTGACTGACTTGTTCTGTCTGGTTGGGAAAAAAAAAAAAAAAAGGACAAATATCTTTCGATTATTTGTTGTCCATTTACCTCTTTGGCGTGAGCTCCGAGGAGTTGTACCCCTGACCCTTGACGGACCCGCAGGCCAACCAAGGGAAGGAAAGAACAGGATCCGCGCTGGGCATCTTGACTCTAGGTTAAACCAGATACTGCTTCACTGGTAGTGTCTGCTCTCGATTGCCATTCTTCCCACGGTCTGCCCAGATTTTAACCTTGGCCTGTATGCGAAGGTGAAGTGATTGGTTACTCCTTTTTCCTTTATAGGTTCTGACCCTTAAGATAACGAGAGGTTTCACTGTCTTTTTCAATCAGGGATTGGAAGAGAGTTGGCTTTTAAGTACACGTGAAATTATTTGTTTACTTTGGATTCAGGCTTAAACTAAATTCCAGAGATGCTGAGACTAGGCAGAATTTAAAAACACTGGCTATATTAAACTCCTAGGATCAGGTAACCTAACTCTTAGTTCTGTAATAATGGTGCTGTTTTGTATGCTGTGGGTTTTTTCCTCCTTGGAATGAGAGGACGTTAAACTTTTCTCTCACAGTAATATTAACACAAGTTTAGATTTTTTTGCTTTCTCTAAGGAGTCCTGGTGGCGCAGTACTTAAGTACTCAGCTGCTAACCAAAAGGTAGGCGGTTTGACCCCATCAGCCTCTCCTCTGGAGAAAGATGTGGCAGACTGCTTCCGTAAAGATTTACAACGTTGGAAACCCTCTGGGGTACTTCTGTGTACTGCAGGGTTTCTATGAGTGGAAATTGACTCGATGGCAGTGGGTTTTTGGTTGGTAGGAGAAAGAACACCTTATTTTGGTTGCAATGGTCAAGAACTAATGAAATAATACAAGCATTGTTTTGTTAAGAGAGCTACTGAAGGGGTGTCTTGACTGTTTTGACTGTGGTTGGGTCTTGGAGGTGAGGAGAAAAGGATGGGACCAGATTTGAGAGAGAAACGGGTGTCACGTTTTTTCAGTACTCATTGAAAAGTGAGGAGTAGGTGGATAGTTTTGTTATATAGCTTTTTTATTTATTTTATTTTTTAAAAAATTTTTTTCAGTGTCCCCTCCCTAGTTTAGGTATATGTCTTTAAAAGAGGAATTCTTACCTTTCTGGTAGTCACAAGTCATTTTGATAATCTGATGAATGCTGCTATCCCTTTCCTTCGAAACATGTACCAATGTACTTCTTTTTCCTCTTTCAGAGGCTTCACTGACCCCCTCCCCTAAATCCCGTTTATGGAGTTCAGAGTAAGAGTGCCTTTAGTCACATCTGTTTTCTGATTTCATTCCATTCAGCAAACTTCAGTGTTGAGTTGCCTGCAAGGACTAGGAGGAACACAGAAGTCTATGCTAGGGGGGACTACCTGAAGTAACCCCTAGCCTGGTATGTTTCATAACTGACAGGCTTTCAAAACAGGGATTCTGATTTTCAATTTCAGTGCCCTGGGGAGGTTTTTCTACTCCTGTCTGTATTGGTTGTTTCTACTTTATGGCCTCTCATTCACTCTAAAAGCTGCTGTAGGTCTGTTTTCCACCCCAACTATCCTTATCTATGGCAATAACAAAGGACCTCCATGTTGCCAATCAGTGGACACTTACCTGTCCTTATTGTACTTAACCCTTTATAATCTATAGTTTAGTATTCCCTCTGTAAATCATTTCTGTTGACTTTTCTACCTTGTATATTCATGGTTTCCTTCCTACTATTACTGGATAATTGTTTGTTTTATCTTTTCCTGGCTTCTCATCCTCTACCTCAGAATTTCTTAACTTTTTTTTGACCACAATTTTTGACGTTGTTGTTGTTATGTGCTGTCAAGTCGGACCCAACTCATAGAGACCCCTCCTTGGGTTTCCGAGGCAGTATCACTACGAAAGTAGATTGCCCCTTCTTCCTTCCGAGGAGTGGCTGGTGGGTTTGAACCGTCAGCCTTCTGGTTAGCAGTCAAGTGCCTTAGGCACATATTATCCTAAGGTGTTCTGGTAGCACAGTGGTTTAAGCATTCAGCTGCTAACCAAAAAGTTGGTGGTTCGAACCCACCGACCACTCTATGGAAGAAATATGAGGCAGTATGCTTCTTTAAAGATTTATAGACTTGGAAAACTTATGGGGTAGTTCTTCTAAAGGGTCATGATGAGTTGGAATCAACTCAATGGCAATGGGATTTTGATTTATATATTACCATAGTATATTCCCAAAACTTAAGTATATAAATGATGTATATCAATTAATTTATACATACATCTCTCTGCCCATCTAGCTGTGAAGTAAAAATTGTATGGAGTAGTACTTAGCTTTAGTCCATGAGACGTATGCTGATAATCTGTTCTCTTTCTTTTCTTCTGCTAGTTTCTTAGTGTTGGAGAGCTGAGTACTTGGCTCTGAGTCCTCTTTGTACCATTTCTAGTGGTATCTCATCCAGTTCCAGAGATTTAAATTGAGGGTAGCTAATTCCCCTCAGTTTTGTATCTCCAACTCTCCCTTATCTCCTGAGCACCAGGCTCATACATCAGACCTCTTTCTTGATATCTTGGAGATCTAATAAACATCTAAAACAGAACTCTTGATTTCTGCAACCTGCTTCTCTCCACAGTCTTTCCCATCACCCTGTTACCAACATCTATTCAGTGGTTTAAGCCTATGACTTGGTGTCATCCTTGATTTTTTTCCCTTTCCTTTAGTACTCATTCTCTTCCCCATACACATCAAATCCATCCACAAGTCTCAGTTTTATCTCCTAAAAAAATCTGAAATATGTTATCTTCACCATTTGACTGCTATCAAGAAGGTTAGTGGTTCAAACCCACCAGCCACTCAGTGGAAGGACGATGGGGTGAACTATTTCCCTAAAGATTTACTGCCTCGGAAACCCAGTAGGGGTTGCTCTGAGTTGGAATCAACTCAATGGCAGTGGGTTCTCTATGTCTCACTTGTCATTTCCCTCTTTTCCACACCACTCCCCCTTCTCGTTAGAATCCACGTTCCACATACTAGCCAGACTGTTTTTATTAAGAAAATATTTCATCAAAAATTTCAACAAAAATATAGTTTCAAAAGTCAGTAGTATTAAGAGAATTAAAAAAAGTAGTTCCTTTTAAGCCTCCGTTTTATTGTTCCCCCTAGTTATTTATTTCTCTATTTCTGAATAACTCATTCTTTGCTATTTTTGGATTTTTCTATTTTAGACATTATTTATTAACCATGGTAGATTCCCATTTCTTATGCCATTAATTCCTGCATGCCCTTAATGTGATAATTTTTAGTTAACTTGATAGTCTAAGAATTATGTTTTGATTGAGTAAATATTGTTTCCAGCTGGTCAAATAGTGGAATATGACTCCATCCCTCCTTTTTAAAATAGTTTTCCATTTTTTCTTGAGGTTAATAATTGCCTTATTAATTTACCTTACATTTTTGTATATATCCATTGTTATTCATCTGTTCTTTCCACAGTGTTCCATAATCTCTTATACACACCCATCAGTAACATTTCCTGTGTTCAAATAATTGTTCTTCTTCCCATTCCCCCCACCCCTAAAACCCACAGCTTTTCTTCCTTCCCAGTAGCTGTCATTCGGGACCTACCCTTTACTTTCTTTGCTGTAACCCTTGTTTTCTGACTGAATATTATCATCTTAGTTTATTGTCTTGTTTTGTTGGAGTATTTTTTCTAGTAGCTTTCTAAGAAAGGATACATAGAAAATAATTTTGAGCTAGTGTATGCCTGAAAATGTCTTTTTACTTGTTTTATTTTCTATCTTCACATGTAACTGATAATTGGAATAGATTGGGTTTCAAACAATTTTCATTCAAAATTTCAAATGGATTGCTTTCAGGCTGATTTGAAAAATCATATGCCATCTGTTTCCTTATCTTTGTAAGTTAGTTGGTTTCTCTTTCTAGATGCTTTTTGGATAGGTTTTTTATCATTAGCATTCTGAAACTTGATACTGATTCACCTTGATAATGTGTCTCTCATTTTTTGGGCCCTTTCAGTTAAGATTTATTCTTTATTTCTGGGAAATTTTTGTGTTTGATCTTTTATAATTTTCTCCACTCCATTTGTTTTTTCTTTCTAAAGCTTTTCTTAGTTAGATATTAGACTTCCTAGGGTGATCTTTAATTTTATCTTTCTGTTCCTTGTTTTCCATTTCACTTCCCTCCTACCTCTCTCTTCTGGGAGATGTTTGGGATTTAATCTTTTCTCTTATTCATTGGATTTTTATTTTAGCTTTCTGTTATGAATTGAATTGTGCCCCTTTCCCCAATATGTGTTGAATTCCTGGCCCTTGTGTTTATGGATCTAATCCCATTTAGAAATAGGATTTTCTTTTGTTATGTTAATGAAGGGATTGCTGTGTAGGGTGCATCTTAACCTAATCACTTGCCAGAAACCAAACCAAACTCACTGCCCGTTGAGTTGGATCTGACTCATAGCGACCCCTCCTTGGGTTTTCGAGGCAGTAGCACTGGGGATGTAGATTGCCCAACCTTCCTTCTGAGGAGTGGCTGGTGGGTTTGAACCACCAGCCTTTTAGCAGTCAAATGCCTTAGGTACTATGCCATATAAAGAGACCAGAATAAAAACAAAGACACGTACAGAGGAAGATAGATTCCACTTGAGGATCCTCTGTAAGCTAAGGAACCAAGGAATGCCCACAGCTATGGATGACATGACTGAGACTCTGATTTGGACTTTTAGCCTCCAGAACTGTGAGGAAATAAATTTCTGTTCTTTGGATCCATCACCTGTGGTATTTGTGTTATAGCGGCGTTAGATAACTAAGATACTCCCTAGTTTTTAATATCTAAGAGCTTTCTTGTTACCTGATTATTCCTGTTCTGTAGCATTTGTTCTTGCTTTACATATGCAATATATTATCTCCCTAATTATATTAGTTATAGTTTATTTTTAGTAAAGTGTTTTTGTCTAGTCATTGCCTTTGTTTCTTCTATGTTTTTTCTTTTTTGTTTGAATGATCTCTTTCTTGATGGAAGTTTTCTGCAAATGTCTAGTGATCTGTTCTCTATTTATATTGAAGGGTGAGGGACTGGAAGACAACAATGCTAGTATGGGGTTCACCACAAGATTGAACAGTGAATTGGCTTCTTCTCTAGGGTTATCCCCAATTGTTAGTACATGGAGGGTTATTCTCTGTAGGTATTCCAATTCTCCAGAGAAGAATCTTTTCATTTCTGGCTTGAGTGTCATAAACTTGGCTGCCTGGGTGTGTGACAGTTCTGTGAATAGACTTTCAACTACTCTTTTTTTCTTCCATTTCTTTGCCATGATCCAGCTGAAGTCTTGGTTTTTTCTGTGGTTCTTTATTGCATTTTGGCCCAGTTGGTGTCTCTCACTGCTGTCATCTAGAATTTTATTTAATTTTTTTCATTTAGTTAGGTCAGTTACTACTTGTTTTTAGTGTAATCTTTTAAAATTGTCACCCTTCGCTTAAAACCTGCCTTCCAATGGCTACTTCCCAATTCTTTTGGAATAAATTCCAAATTTCTTACTGTGACCTACAAGGATCTTCTTGGTCTAGTCCCCACCTACCTCTCTGACTTCATTTCTAACCACTCTTCCTACTACACACAAAATTTCAGGAATAGGCCACCCTTGTATTCTCTGTAGGGCCTTTGTCCTTGGTCGTCTTCTCCCTCTTCACATGGCTGGTTTCATCATCATTTAGGTTTCACCCCAAAAGTCACTGCAGAGAGACCTAAGACATTCTCTGACCACCTATGGTAGCCTGTCCATTTAGTCTTTATCCCCTTGGCCCTTCATTTTAGCACTATCTAAAATGAGTAAAATGTAAGCTCCATGCAGTCAGGGACCTTGTTTGGCTTATTCATTGCTCTATCCCTAGATCCTAGAACAGTGCCTGGCATGTTCTAATGTTGTTGTTAGGTGCTGATGCATAGCAACCCTATATACAACAGAATAAACCACTATTGGTGTAACCTGGTCTTACACCATCCTTAAAATCATTGCTGTGTTTGAGTCCAATGTTGCAGCCACTATCATTCTTGTTGAGAGTTTTACTCTTTTTTGCTCTCCCTGTTACTAAGGAGCTCTGGTGGCACAGTGCCTAAGGCATTTGACTGCTAACCAGAGGGTTGACGGTTCCATCCCACCAGCCACTCTGTGGAAGGAAGACTGGGCATCTACTTCCATAAAGATTTACTGCCTCGGAAACCCAGTGAGGGTCGCTATGAGTCAGAATTGACTTGATGGCAGTGGGTTTGGTTTTTTTGGTTTGGTACCATGCACCATGTCCTCCAGGGACTGGTTCCTCTTGATAACATGTCCAAAGTATGTGAGAAGAAGTCTTGCCATCCTCTCTTCTAAGGAGCATTCTGGCTTGGCTTCTTCCAAAACACAGTTGTTTGTTCTTGGGCTGACCGTGGTATATTCAGTATTCTTCGCCAGCACCATAATGCAAGGGCATCAGTTCTTTGATCTTCCTTATTCATTGTCTAGCTGTCACATGCGTATTAGATGATTTGAAGACCTTGGTCCTCAAAATGACATCTTTTTAATACTTCAAAGAGGTCTTTTGCAGCAGATTTGCTCAGTGCAATACTTTGATTTCTTAACTGCTGCTTCCATAGACATTGATTATGAATCCAAGTAAAATGAAGTCCTTAACAACTTCAGTCTTTTCTCTGTTTATCATGATGTTGCTTATTGGTGTAGTTGTGAGGATTTTTTTTTTCTTTATGTTTAGGTGTAATTCACACTGGAGGCTGTCATCTTTGATCTTTATCAGTAAGTACTTCAAGTCCTCTTTACTTTCAGCAGGTAAGGTTGTGTCATCTGCACATTGCAGGTTATTAATGTGTCTTCCTCCAATCCTGATGCTTCATTCTTCATATGGTCCAGCTTCTTGGATTAATTTGCTCAGCATACAGATTGAATAAATATGGTGAAAGGATACAACCCTGATGGACATCCTTCCCGATCCCAAACCACACAGTATCCCTTTGTTCTAACAACTACCTCTTTGTCTATGTACAGTTTCTGTATAAACAGTTTAAAAACCAAAAACCCACTGCCATTGAGTCAGTTCCAACTCATAGTGACCCCCATTGGGTTTCCAAGGCTGTAAATCTTCACGGAATTGCCCAGCCTGCCTTCCGTGGTTCAAAACCACCAGCCTTCTGATTAGTAGTCAAATGCCTTAGGCACTGTGCCACCAGAGCTCCTAAGCTCAGTTTAAACTCCGAAGCACAGTTTAGTGTTCTGGAATTCCCATTTTTTGCAGTGTTATCCATAATTTGTTATTGTCCACACAGTCAAATACCTTTTCATAGTCAGTAAAACACAGGTAAGCACCTTTCTGGAATTCTCTGTTTTCAGCCAAGATCCATCTGACATCAGCATATAATATTTGAGGACTGAATAAATAAACTAAATTCCTGTTACAAGTAAGTCTTAAGTATGGGTGGTGCAAACCAGGTTTGCTACAAGACACGTAACTTTCATATTACTCAGTAAAACACATCATTGGGCTCTTATGTTCAGGTGCTTTAGTGGTTCAAAGATACCCAAATACTAAGACATGATGATGCCTGTTAGTAGTTTATAGGAAGATACTTACACAATAGGAAATGAGTTGCTTTCGGGTTGATTCTGATTCATGGCATCCTCACATGGAACTATGCTTCGTAGGGTTTTCAGTGGCTGAATTTTTGGAAGTGGATTGCCAGGCCTTTCTTTTGAGGTACCTCTGAGTTGACTTTATCCTCCACACTTTCAGTTAGCAGCCAAATGCATTAACTGTTTGCACCACATACAACTGGTAACTCTGTTAAACACTGAGGCTTTTCTACTGGCTTCTAGTTGCACATATACAATTCTGTCTCTTTTTCTGGTTGTCTCAGAGTTCAGAAGTTTTGCCTAAAACTTGAGCTCTTCTTGTTCTTGGCTTATGCAAAATAAACGTTTGGGATGGATTATTTTACCTTCCTCATTCATTCCCAGTCATTGTGCCACTTGTCTTACACCCATTTATCCCCCAATATTTGGGCATTATTATAAAGCAGGGTCTTGAGATACAAAAATAAGTAACATTTGGTTTTCCTTCCAGAAGTACTGGTAAGGGATAAAACTTGGCCATTCCTTTCAACAACAGATTGCAAGAATCTATGATAAAGGTCTAATGGATGTATACTGTATGTGCACATGAAATTCATCAACTTGAGTGTATATGCTTCTTCCCTGTCATCCCCTTCCTTCCAAACAGAAACAGTCTTTCCCTTTGCACAAGTAAGCACTCAGCAAGCACTAAATTAATCTTCTTACCACTACAAAAGATTGTTTTGATCATTATTTAATTTAATAAGTTTATAGATTTAAATCACAGTTTTCCCAAGCCGTTAAGATTAATACACAGATCTTAGGCTATTTAATGTATTTGGCACTTTTATATACAAAACTTTTACTCATTTGTTGATTAATGTGTACTCAGAGAAGTGATTTAATATCTAAATATTTAATACCATTTCCATATTAAATTAATAATTCCATTAGACATTTAATATATTGATTCTCTTGAACACTTCATTCATCTAACCTTTTCAGTGCATTGGTGGTACAGTGAGTTTTAATATGGCCTTTCTAGCCATAGCGTTTATATCTCCTCCAAATGACTGTGTAGGACTTGGCAAACATGAGGTGCTTGTGCCATCAAGAGGATTGGATAGCTTACTAATAATGTAAATAAAGGGCATATCACCGTTTTGGGGGATGTTGTTGCTGTTAGGTGCCCTCAAGTCAATTCTTAATCATAGCAACCCCATGTCCAACAGAATGAAACACTGCCCTGTCCTACGCCATCCTCACAATCCTTGCTGTGCTTGAGTCCATCATTGCTGCCACTGTATCAGTCCATCTCCTTGAGGGTCTTCCCCCTTTTCTTTGACCATCCACTTTACCAAGCATGATATCCTTCTCCAGGGACTGGTTCTTTCTCACCACATGACCAAAGTAGGATGCACCTCTTGCAGGATAGATTTGTTTATTCTTCTGAAAGTCCATGATATTTTCAATATTCTTTGCTAATACCACAATTCAAAGGCATCAATTCTTCTTTCGTTTTCCTTATTCATTGTCCAGCTTTCACATGCATATGAGGCGATTGAAAATATCGTGGCTTGGGTTAGGTGTACCTTAGTCTTCAAAGTGACGTCTTCGTTCCTCAACATTTTAATAGGGCCTTTTGTGGCAGATTTGCCTAGTGCAATATGACGTTTGATTTCCTGACTCCTGCTTCTGTGAGTGTTAATAATAGCTCCAAGTAAAATGAAATCTTTGACAACTTCAATCTTTTCTCCGTTTATTATGATGTTGCTTATTGATCCGGTTGTGAGGATTTTTTTTTTTTTTATGTTGAAATGTAATCCATACTGAAGACTATACCTATGATCTTTATCAGTAAATGCTTTAAGTCCTCTTCATTTTCAGCAAGCAAGGTTGTGTCATCTGTATATTGCAGGTTGTTAATGAGTCTTCCTCCAATCCTGATGCCACATTCCTCTTCATATATTGTCCAGCTTCTCAGATTTTTTGCTCAGCCTACAGACAGAATAAGTACAGTGAAAGGATACAACTCTGATGCATACCCTTCCTTATTTTAAACCATTAATTATTCCCTTGTTCTGTGTGAGTGACTGCCTCTTTGTCTGTGTACAGGTTCCTCACGAGCACACTTAAGTATTGGAATTCCCATTCTTTGCAGTGTTACCCATAATTTGTTATGATCTACACGGTCAAATGCCTTTGTGCAGTCAATAAAACACAGGTACACTTCTTTCTGGAGTTCTTTGCATTCAGTTAAGATGCATCTGACTTCATTGGTGATAATCTCTCATTCCATGACCTCTTCTGATTCCAGCTTGCATTTTTTGGAAGTTTCCTGTCAATATACTGCTGCAGCTGTTTTTTAATTATCTTCAGCAAAATTTTACATGTATGTGACATTAATAACATTGTTTGATAATTTCTGCATTCTGTTGAATCACCTTTCTTTGGAATGGGCACAAATATGGATCTTTTCCAGTCAATCGGCCAGGTAGTGTCTTCCAAATTTCTTGACATAGATGAGTAGTGCCTCCAAAGCTGCATCCATTTGTGAAAACATCTCAGTGGGTATTCCATCAATTCCTGGAGGCTTGTTGTTTGCCATTTCCTTCAGTGCAGCTTGTACTTCTTCCTTCATTACCATTGGTTCTTGATCATATGCTACCTCCTGAAATAATTGAACATGGGGTAGGACCATACAAATATAATATGTGGAACCTTAATGTGAAGATTGGTCAGTTTTGCAATCCCAGGAGGCTTAAAATGAGCCATCCCAGAGGCAGGAAGTGGGAACCTGACTACCACCAAGAAGAGATGGGAGCGAAGTGTGTCTGTCCTTTGGACCCAAGGTCTGTGCACTGGGAACCTCCTTGATCCAGGACACAGAGCTGTAACACCAGGGAGATGGTGAGCAGGAGAAACTGGTAATAGAGGCGGAAGAACCAGTAGAAAGTATATTGGGCTTCTGGACTCATGGAGCAAGAAACTGAGCACCTGTAGGCAGGAAGCTTACTGGTGGAATGAGGTGTCTCTGGGCAGTTGATGGAGCGAGAGCTGAGTGCCTTTAGGGTGGAGTGAGTTGCCTTTGGGCGCTTATCTGCAGTGTTTTGTTAACACTTGCCAGAGTAGGGCAGGGGTGTGGGGAAAGAGGTGGAGGGCCAGAGAGAAGTATGTCTGTGGGCATTCCTGAAAAGAGGCTGTCTTTGTTGAAGAACTGTATCTTGAGTTTCTGATCCTGAGTTGTAACCTTTTACTTCCCCAGTAAATGGCATAATGGTGAGCATCCCTGGGAGTACTGTGTGGCCATTGCAACAAATTACGGAACCTGGCAGAAAAGAAGTGTAGAGAGTGCTGTGGGAGGGACAGTGGTGTCAGAGTCGGTAAAAAGGTTGGAAGGTGACAGCATGTCTGACTTCCACCTCATAGAAATTAGCTTTGGGCTGTTAACTTGATCCTCTTTGCTCCTGGTGAAGTTAGAGGAAGTCAGATGCCACTGCTATGCCATTTTTTACAGTAATCTATAAAACAAAATGCTCTTAAGCATTTGAACAATCTCATGATCCTAAATAATTATGGAAACTATAAATCAGACTTATTTAGTGATATACTTTGTCTTAAAAACTAAAAAAACCAAACCCACTGCTCTCAAGTCGATTCTGATTCATAGTGACCTTATAGGACAGAGCAGAACTGTCCCATAGGGTTTCCAAGACTGTAAATCTTTATGGAAGCAGACTTCCTCATCTTTCTCCCATGGAGTGGCTGGTGGCTTCAGACAGCTGATCTTTTGTTTAGCAGCTTTAACCACTGCATCACCAGAGCTTCTACTTTTCTTAAGCATGACTGCTTGCCATAGAGTTGATTTTGATTCATGGGGACTCCATGTGTTACAAAGTAGAACTGAGCTCAATAGGGTAGATTCGAACTGCCAACGTTTTGTGCAAATGCAAACCATTTACGCCACTCAGGGACCTTAAAAGTCAGAGCTGGGACGAAGACACGTAATTTAGAAATTTTGCTTTACCCCTTCAACATCATTAATATTACTTAGTGAGTGGTACCTTACTCATGGTAGCAGCTCTTTAAGGCTGTTTTTTAAATTGTAATTGAGGTCACCAGCACCCTCCACCTTCAAATAAATGCGCAATTTCAGCCACCTTCTTACCGGGCCTATCAGAAACACGACACAGCTGACTATTCCTCCTACACTTGGTTTCTGGGCCGCTCCTCTCTCCTGGTTCTTTAAGATCATTGACCATTCTTCTTTCTCAGTCTTCTTTGCTGATTCTGTATCTCCTCATGATCCTAGGGGCTTTGTTCTCAACCACTGACACCCGTTTCCTAAGCGATTTTGTGCAGGTTTGAAATTTTCAGTAGCATCTATATGTTGGAAACTTCCAAATATATATGCAGCTTTTCCCATTTTAGTAAATGGCATGTTTATCATTCCAGTTGCTCAGGCTGAAAACCTGGCACTCATACTTGACTTTCCTGTCTTTCTCTCACTCCATATCTGATCTGTCAGTATGTTTTAATGGATACACTTTCAAAATTTATCTGAATCCAACCACTTACCAAAATGTTCTTTGCTACCATTCTTACCAATCTACCATCCTTTGCCAGCGTTATTGAAGTAGACTTAGTGGTCTCCCTGCTTCTGTCCTTGTGTTCTTTGAAGTCTCATTTCAACTTCCAGAGTGAAGGAACTTCCAGGAAGTTCAAATACATTACTATTTTGCTCAAAGGCTGCCTGTGACTTAATAATATAAAAGCCAGTCATTATGATGGCCCTTGAGGCTATATGTGATCCTGCTGCTTCTCAGCCCGCATCTACTACCACTCTTCTCTTTGCTTGTCTGTTCCAGCCACTCTGGCCTGCTTAGTGTTATTTGAATGTAACATGCCAGGCACATACCTGCCTCAGGGACTTTGTACTTACTGTTCTTTCTGCCTGGAATATTCGTGCTCCAAATAGCTATATGGTTTGTTCTTTTACTTCCTTCAGGAAATTGTTCAAGTATCACTAAGGACTACTGTTATGGATTAAGTTATGTCCTCCAGAAATATGTGTTGACATCCCAACTGTTTAGCTAAATTAGTTAACCAGTAGTAAGTATATTGATGGGACTGCCAGAAATTCAAGGTGGATTCAGAAGAGGGCATGGAACGAGGGATATCATTGTTGGTTTCAGATATCTCTTGGCTGAAAGCAATACCAGAAAGATGTTTACCTGTGTTATACTGACTGTGCAAAAACATTCGACTGTGTGGATCATTACAAATTACAGATATAGCAGCCTTATGGGACAGAATAGGACTGCCCCATACGGTTTCCTAGGCTATAACCATTACTTTTGATCAGCATCAAGCACTTAACCATTGCACCACCAGGGTTCTTATATTATATAATATAGTGGGTGTATAAAGAGAACTGCTGTGCCCCTCTTTTCACAAAAATACTGCCAAAAAAAAAAAAAAAACACCCTAACCACCAAGTTTACCTAATCAACATTTATTAAACATTCCACTCAGTAAGAGCGAAATAAACATTCTTTTCATGTATTCCTGAAATATTCACCAAGATAGACCACATTCTAACATTTGATGATCTAGGGGTATTATGATTCAAAATTGTTTTGATTGGTTCAGTAATGGTACCTCCAGGGGTAGCCTTCCCTTTCTCTGGTAGCGTAGTGCCTAAGGCACCTGACTGCTAACCAGAAGGCTGGCGGTTCAAACCCACCAGCCACTCCACGGAAGGAAGATGGGGCAATCTACTTCCGTAGTGATACTGCCTCGGAAACCCAAGGAGGGGTTGCTATGAGTTGGGTGTGACTCCACAGTACATAACAACGAAGTGTGTCATTAAGAAAGAGTGTGCAGTATCAAGAATGTTGAGTAGGAAGCTGAAGAGCTTGGTTCTTTTTTTTTAAAAAAAAAAACTAGTATTTATTGTGTTTATATAGCAGTTTAGGTTTCCATTTAGTTTTTTCTACACAGATTGTTTAGTGTTATTGGTTACATTCTTCACAAAGCATGAACAGCCTCATTATTTCTGTCTGGTTATTCATTGTCCATTAATCTAGTTTCCCAGCTTCCTTACATTCTCATCTTTGTTTTGACCATTTGGTCTCATATAGGTGATATTTAAAAGGGGCACAGTACTTATGGGTAATATTTATTATTTTTGAGCTAGTTTGTTAGTTAGCTATCGGGTGACCTCAGGGGTTAGTTTTAGTTCAAGGCTGGAAGAGTGTCTCAGGGCATTAGTCTTGGGGAATCCTCCAGTTTCAATCTGTCCGGTAAGTCTGAATTTGTGTGTGTGTGTGTGTGTGTGTGGCAGGGGTTTGTTCCACATTTTTCTCCCATTTATCAAGGTCTATATTTTGTAGCCCTGATTAGGATGGTCAGTAGTGGTAGCCAGACACCATCTAATTCTTCTGGTCTCAGGGTAGATGAGGCTGACTTGGCTCTGTTTTGGCTTAACCTACATCTGTGGCTTGGACATACTATTTTATAAGTGAGTCTTGGTACTTTCAGAGTAAAATGAAAATAAGGCATTAGGATTGAAAATGGAAAGAAGCTTTATACAAATGTAAGGTTGGTATTAAGCCAGCCAGTCAGCCACTTAGATGCTGTCATGGAGGTAGATTATGTGTAACTCTAGTGGAATGATTCCACATTTTACAGAGATAAGATGTTTGTGTTATATTGCCACCTGGCTTTTAGATTAAAACAGACCTGGGGGAGTGAAATCAAATCCTTATTCTCTAAATAGTATTTTGTGTTTTAGGCATACTTTCACCATTAAAATCTGAGAAACTTGGTACACTCTTAAAATCCATCGCTTTATTTAGCATAGTTGACTCATGATTGTGAGTCACTTTGAGCCGTTACCTTATTTAGAAAATGGGGCTAATGATTCCTGGTCTAACCAATTCATAGGGCTGTAGTGAGTATTAAATGAAATGTTGAAAGTAAAACACTTTGGGGAGTGAGAACACTATAATGAAGGTGAAAATACAATTATCTCCAGGGTTTATGGTGAAAGTTCATCACTCAAGTTCATCTGCCCTTTCGTTGCTAGCACATTCATCTTGCATAGGAAAACAATATACAGCGTGTTTTGTGAAATTCAACTTTTGAAGTAATGCTTAGTTTTTGGCACACCCAAGTGACTACTTGTTTGATTATCCAAGGATACACCCTTTCTATTGTTGGCCTTTTTTTTTTTTTTTTTTTAAATAGATAGGGCTTATCAGTGTGAGATTGGAGCAAGGCACAGACTTGCCTTTTAAACTGAAAAACCACAATGCTTGGTTTAAAAGACAGCATAAGTTCTTGACTGTAGGTACATATAATTATAGACAATCCTTTTTCCTCCACCTCTCCTGTCTTTTCCTTCCTCCCATATGTTTCTTTTAGTAAATTCCAGGGCATGGTAAAAGACATGCATCCCATTGAATAGAGTAGGTAAGGAATGTTTGCATATCAAATATGAGTGGATGAATTGTATGAGCTATACTTTCATTAGAGGTCTTTTCTGCTCTTGGCATACAGAGTGCAGAGTACAAAGGAGAAGCCACTTTCACTAAACAATAGCCTGGATTTTAGTGGTTAAATCTCCCTCCTGTCCCCTTCCCTGAAACACACATGTATACCCCTGGGAAAGTTAGTCGCTAGGGCCCAGAGTCCAAATTAGGCTGGTCTGCAGTGATGCTGAATAGATTTCAGCAGATTTTTCAGACTAAGATAGACTAGGAAGAAAGACCTGGACATCTGCTTCTGAAAATCAGCCATGAAAACCCTATGGATCACAGTGGTTCATTCCACAAGTGATCATGGGATGATGCAGGTTTGGGCAGCATTTTGTTCTGTTGTGCTTTGGGTTGCCATGACTCAGGGGCTGATTTGATGGCAGCTAACAATGACTCGACGGCAAAACAACAACAACAACGAGGAAAACATTTTTATGACAAATCTGAGTTAAAAATCTGAACTGGTAATTCTGTCCTGTGTGTCTGTATTGTCTCTCCCCCTCTCAGTACACACGTGTACACAAATATGTCCCTCATATTATTTCTTGCTCTCTTATGGCCAGTAACATGTAGATAGAGGGTCATTTTATATTAGTTAACCTCCCACTTGTTCTTTCTCTTATATCCATAGTATATAAGAGAATGCACTCAGAATATATAAGTGTTATATTAATCCATTCTTTTAACTAGAAACAATGCAATTCTATGTGGAGCAAAGGCATACATTTTTTATGTCCAACTTCTTCCATTTATATTTTTCATTGCATCATTCTTCACTTGCATTGTCCTGCTGCAGCATGGCCCCAGTTGGCCCTAGTCATTGGTGAGGCCTGCCATCGAAGTTTTGATGGGCACTTTCTTTATAGCTCTCCCTCACATAGTCATGTTGTTCCATTAATATTTGTGTGGCTTTTTTTTTTTTTTTTTTTTGCCTTTTCCCATTGGGGTCTTCTCACACAGGCTGTCTTCCCCTTTGGCATATTATTACTCATCCCTCTTCCCTTTTCTTGGCAGTTTCCGTAGTTGGTAGCAGCACTCATGTTTCCTTTTCAGTCTATTTCTGTCTTTTGCAAACCTGCCTGTGCATCAGAATCACCTAGGGAAGTTTGAAAATAGAATGAGTAAACATGCTCTCTGGAGATTGATTTGGGAAATCTAGAATGAGTCCTTGCGAATCTAAACCAAAACCAAACTCACTACTGTTGAGTCGGATCTGACTCACAGCGACCCCTCCTTGGGTTTCTGAGGCAGTATCACTATGGAAGTAGATTGCCCAACCTTCCTTCCAAGGAGTGGCTGGTGGGTTTGAACCGCCAGCCTTCTGGTTAGCAGTCAGGTGCCTTAGGCACTACTACGCTACCAGAGAAGTGATTCCTGTAATGGAGATAGTCTTTTAGGAGCCTGTTGTGTGCCATCAAGTCGATTCCAACTCATAGTGGCTGTGTAGGACAGATAGAACCACCCCAGAGGGTTTCTTAGGCTGTAATCTTTACAAGAGCAGATCACTGGGTCTTTTCCCCTGTGGAGTGACTGGTGACTTGGAACCTGTGACCTTTCAGTCAGCAGCCAACCCTTACTCACCAGGGCCCCTTTAGGAACCTACTGCCTAATAAAGGAGCTATGGTGGCATAGTGCCTAAGGCATTTGATTGCTAACCACAAGGCTGGTGGTTCAAACCCATTAGCCACTCCTTGGAGGGAAGATTGAGTAATCTACTTCCATAGAGATACTGCCTTGGAAACCCAAGGAGGGGTCCCTATGAGTCAGAAACGACTCAACGGCAGTGAATTTGGTTTTTTTGGCCTAATAAAGGCAGAGGAGACATCTTTACTGAGGTTCTTCCTCCTGACTATCCTAGCCACTCACCTCTAATTCTTGAAAACATCCTTTTGTTCTCAGGGTTGAGGGCAGTTGTGATTCAGTAGTAGAATTCTTGCCTTCAGTGCTGGAGACCTGGGTTCGATTTCTGGCCATTGCCCCTCAAGCATAGCCGCCACTTGTCTGCCAGTGAAGGTTTGCATGCTGCTGTAATGCTGAACAAGGCTCAGCGAAGCTTCTGGACTAAGATGGACTGGGAAGAATGATCTAGTGATCTTGTTCCAAAAATCAGCCAATGAAACCCCTACAGATCATAATGGTCTGATCCACAAGTGTTCAAGGGGTTGGTGCAGGACTGGACAGTGTTTCATTCTTTTGTGCTTGGAGTGTCCGTGAATCAGGGGCCATAGGCGGCTGTTGACAACAATACTCTCAGGGTTAGGCCCTACAGCCATGTTCACAATACTTCTTTTCTGCCCTTAGGTAAAACAGACTAGTCCTGGGGCTGACACATAACTCAAGGTGGGATAGAGATTCTATGCTATGTTTTTTGAGGCTATGATAGAAAGCTGGGGAAGGGGAAACTGTGGAAGAGAAGTAGAATAGAGAGCAAAGCAAGCATGCCTGGGGAAACAGATAATGCTGACAATGACCTCAGGTCACAGGAGCCTTTCCTTGTTCTGTGGCTGGTAAGGCCACTTCCTCCTTGGGTTCTGTGGGACAAACCCTGGCAATCTTGTAGTGATACCGCCTCAGAAACCCAAGGCAGGGTCGCTGTGAGTCAGGTCTGACTTGACGGCACATAACAACAACAAGGTCTTGGGGTTAGTAGTATTACTTGAACTAAAAGCTGCTTTATCAAAATAATGAGAGTAACTGTGTCTGTGACCATCCACTTTGTTTTATATTTGTTATAATATCAGTACAAGTATTGTAGGGTTTAAGAATAAAGATGAATAGATGGGCCTTATTAATCAACTACAGGGAGCATGACATACCAGAAGTATGTGATGGGAAAGTTTTGTTAAATTGATTAGTAAGTTGGCCATTAAATAAAATGATATGTGCAAAGGATTCCTTCACAGAACCTGACCCAAAGTTTTTTTTTTTTTTTTTTTAAAGTTGTTATTTCTGTGTCCAATTACCATAGCCAATGGATGTCTCCTTAGCAGTTTTATCTGGTAACGCAGTATTTCTCTTAGTTTCTTATTTGCCAAGTCATGCTTTTCCTGGTATTTTGTTTCATTTAAAACTACATGGCATTTTCAGTGTTGTGTTTATTAATTTTATGTGTTAACTTCTCTAGGCTATGGTGCCCATTTGTTTGATCAAACACTAGTCTAGATGATACTTTGAAGGTTTGTACATGTGATTAGCATTTACATCACTTGACCTTAAGTAAAGCAGACCATTTTCAGTAATGTAGGTGGGCCTCATCCAAACAGTTGAAAGCTTTAAGAGCAAATTCAAGTTTTCCAAAGGAGAAAGATTTGGCCCTGAGAGTATAAATAGACATCCTGTTGGAAACTCCCTCTTTTCCACCCATCCCCACACACACTGCCTGGCCTACTGATTCTGGAACACAAAACCCAAACCCAAACCCACTGCTGCTGAGTTGATTCCGATTCATAGCGACCGTGTAGGACAGTAGAACTACCTTATAGGGTTTCCAAGGCTGTACATCTTTACAGAAGTGGACTGTTCCATTTTTATCCCATGGAGTGGCTGGTGGGTTAAAACCGCCAACCTATTAGTTAGTAGCTGAGTGCTTTAATCATTCTGCCACCAGAGCAGCCAGAATGTCCAGACTGTCACCTAACCTACAGATTTTACTGGTTCTATTCCTCTGGAGAACCCTAAGTACCATTCTTTGTTCAGACTGTTAACACTCTGACAGTCTGTTGTGTAAGATTTTACCATTTGTATTGTAAGGAGGGAGCTCTGATGACATAGTGATTAAAGCATTTGGCTGCTAATTACAAGGTTAGCAGTTTGAACCCACTGGTCTCTTCACGGGAGAAAGGTGAGGCAGTCTGCATCCGTAAAGATCTACAGCCTTGGAAACCCTATGGGATAGTTCTACTCTGTCCTAAAAAGGGTTCCTGTGGTTATGAATTGGAATCATCTTGATGGCAGTGGGTGTTTGGTGATGGTTGTGTGTGAAGGAGCCCTGGTGGCACAGTGGTTGAACTGCTTGACTGCAACAAAAAGTCAGAAGTTCAAACCCACCAGCTGATCCAGGGTGAAAGATGTGGCAGTCTGCTTTCCTAAAGATTACAACCTTGGAAACCCTATGGGTATGTTAACACTATTCTGTCCTGTAGGAATCAACACTGTGGCAATGGTTTTTTTTTTGTGTGTGTGTGTGATAGGTTTTGTGTGCTGTTGATTCTGACTCATAGCGACCCCATGTGACAGAGCAGGGTTTCCTAGGCTGTAATCTTTACAGGAGCAGGTTTCCAATCCTTTTATCCCGCAGAGCTGCTGAGTGAATTCCAGCTGCAGACCTAAATGCTTAACCACTGTTCCACAGTGCTTCCTTACTGTTCCTAGGTACTGTGGTATGAAGACCCCCCCCTCACATCCTCTTTTTATCTTGCTCCTTACAGTTTTTTTTTTAATTACAGTTCTATAAGAACTTACTCATTTTACATAATGGACAACTTGCTAAACTTCCCTCAGGTTAGCGAACCCCACTGCAGTTCTTACCAACACTACAATTTATCTCTTTCGTTTGCATTCTTGTCCTGTCATTACAGTAGTCACTGTAAAACCAAGCATAGGGATATGTGTTCTTTTTAGGATCATCTGCCCAGAAGATGAACTCTATGTTTATATTAGGGGAATTCTCTACCTTATGATTTTTTGTGGGAAGTACTATCACTACCCCTCCCCCTCCCCCACCCTACTCCCCACACAGGCAGAATAGGGGAAGAAAAACATGTCTTTTAGGTTTGCTTATCTCCAGATTTGGGGATAAAAATTAAAGAGGTATGGAGTCTGAATAATTCAGTGGCATTAGTAGGGAGGATAGTGGTGAATGTGGAGTTAGCAGCCTTAATTTGCTACTCCAGACTCTGGAATTTTTGTCATTGGCTGCTACCTTCTGACCTTGATCTAAGATTACATTGGTTGCCAGTGATTTTTTTTTTTTTTTTTTTAATTAGTCTGGTTCATTTTATTAAATCGAAGGAGAGTCTATGACCTAGCTAAATCTAAATGTCTTTACATGGCCCAAGACTCTGACTACTACAGCTAACCTCAGTTCCCTTGTTGTTGTTGTTATGTGCCATTGACTCAGACCTGAGTCAGACCCGACTCACAGCGACCCCTCCTTGGGTTTCCGAGGTGGTATCACTACAGAAGTGGATTGCCCAACCTTCCTTCTGAGGAGTGGCCTTATGTTGTAGATTTCTGTGCTGGGAGTATCTGTATTCCATTAAGTCTTTGCTTTCTTCTAATGTGCTATAGTATTTTATGGTGAGAACTCCAGTGGTGATGGCCCTTTCCCATAGGTCGTTTTCAGTAAAGAGACCTCTAATCCCCTCCCTCACTATTCTTTGTGGTCATTTTATACCTTGTAGCTATTGTTGGAATCTTTGATCATTATGAAGTCAAGGTCATCATCTTTAGCGGGATTATAATTTCCCTGATGGTAAATTCATCTTCATAAGGTTAGGTAATGTACTTCCATAGTGATACCACCTTGGAAACCCAAGGAGGGGTCGCTATGGGTCAGGTCCGACTCGACAGCACATAACAACAACAGCAGTCTCTATCTAGCCTAGTACCTTGGGTGAATGAAGTTTTTAAAACTTTAAGTTTAGGTTCTCTAAATTAAACTAGGAGAAGAGTATCTGTTGAAATCATCTGACATTATTAATTTAGGCCAACTAATGGATGGCATTGTGGTATTTTTAAAAATACTAAGTTTACAGATTATTTTATGGTTTAGACTTACCAGTTTCTCACTTGCTTTTCCCTCTTGATTTTCTTGATTTTGAAAGCCGTGTGTATTCATCATGGAAAAGTATTTAAAAATACTTTTTAAATACAGACAAGTATTAAAAAAATAGAATAGATCCCTAAAGTGATCTACAGATTCAGTGTAATGCTATCAATCTTTTGCAGAAATTGACAAGGCTTCTTATGGAAAGGAATTTTAGAATAGCTGAAACAGTCTTGAAAATGAAGAACAAAGTTGGTAGACTCATACTTCCTGATTTTAAAACTTACTGTAAAGCTACAGTAGTAATTCAGACTGTGGTACTGGCATAAGGATAAATATATAGTTCAATGGAATAGAATTAAGAGTTCAGAAATAAACCCATACATTTATGGTCAGTTACATTTCAACAAGGGTGCCAAGATTATTCAGTGAAGAAGAGATTGTCCTTTCAACAAATTGTGCGGGGACAACTGGATGTCCACATGCAAAAGAATGAATTTGGATTTCTCTTTTGTACTATAAATAAAACGTCACCAAAATGCATCACAGACTTAAATCTAAGAACTGTAAAACTCTGAAGAGATTTACGTAGCTGTAAATCTTCATGACCTTAGGTTAGGCAGTCATTTCTTAGGACATTAAAGCACAAACCACCAAAGAATTAGGTAAATTAGACTTCATCAAAGTTGAAAACTTTTGTGCTTCAAGTAAGTGAAAACCCAAAGAATGGGTAAAAATTTGTAAGAATTTGTAAATCATACATCTGATAAAGGACTAGTATCCAGAATATATTAAAGAATTCTTACAATTAAAAAAGAAATAATTAGAAAGAAGGAGAAGATTTGAATAGGCATTTCTCCAAAGAATATATACAAATGGCCAAAAAGCATGTAAAAAGATGCTCAACATCGTTTGTCATTTGGGAAATCCTTATCAAAACCACATGATAAACAGTTTTACACACAGTAGGATGACTGTCATAAAAAAGATGGACAATAACAAATGTTGGTGGGAATACAGAGAAATTAGAACTCTCATACATTGCTGGTAGGAATGTAAAATGGTGCAGCTACTTTAGAAAACAGTTTGTCAGTTCCGCAAATGAGTAAACATGGAGTTGCCATGTAATCTATCAATTTCACTCCTACATATATACCCAAGAGAAATGAAAACATTTGTCCACATAAAAACTTGTGAACAAATGTTCACAGCAGCCAAAAAGTGGAAACTGGGTTTCTATTTTTTGGCTATTACGGGTAACAAGTAGATAAATGTGTAAACAAAATATAGTACATCTATGCAATGGAACGTTGTTCTACAATAAAAAGGAAAGTAGTTCTGATAAGTGCTATCATATGGATGAACCTGAAAACATTATACTAGTGAAAGAAGCCAGAAACAAAAAGCCACATATGATTCCATTTATTAGAAATACCCAGAATAGCAAATCTATAGATACATAAGGTAGATTAGTGGTTGCCAGGGGTTAGGGGGAGGAGGGAATGGGGAATGACTACTAACAGATATGGAGTTACTTTTCAAGATGATGAAAATATTTGGGAAATGATTGTGGTGATGGTTGCAGCATACGTACATAGGGAAATGCTAAAATTTCAAGCTGGATTCAGAAGACATGAAATGAGGGGTGTCATTGCTGATGTCAGTTGTATCTTGGCCAAAAGCAGATAATAACCAGAAAAATGTTTATCCGTTTTATTAACTATGCAAAGGCATTTGACTCTGTGGATCATAACACGTTATAGATAACATTGCAAAGAATGGAAATTCCAGAACACTTAACTGTGCTCCTGCAGAACCTCTACATAGACCAAGAGGCAGTTGTTCAAACGGAACAAGGGGATACTGTGTGGTTTAAAATCAAGAAGTGTGTGTGTCAGGGTTGTATCTTTTCACCATACTTACTCAATCTGTATGCTGAGCAAATAATCTAGGAAGTTGGACTACATGAAGAGGAACATGACATCGGGATTGGAGGAAGACTTATTAACAACTTGCATTATGTAGATGACACAACCTTGTTTGCTGAAAACAGAGGGCTTGAGGCACTTAATGATGAAGATCAAAGATTACAGCCTTCAGTATGGATTATATTTCAACATAAAGAAAACAAAAATCCTCACAATTGGAGCAATAAGCAACATTATGATAAATGGAGAAAAGATTGAAGTTGTCAAGGATTTTATTTTACTTGGATCCACAGTCAATGCCCATGGGAGCAGCAGTCAAAAAATCAAATGATGTATTGCACTGGGCAAATGGGCTGCAAAAGACCACTTTAAAGTGTTACAGAGCAAAGATGTCACTTTGAGAACTAAGGTGTGCCTGACACACATCATGGTATTTTTAATCACTTCATATACACGAGAAAGCTGGGCAATGAATAAGGAAGGATTAATGCATTTGAATTATGGTGTAGTGAATAATATTGGTTTAACATGGAGTGCCTGAAGGATGAACAAATCTGTCTTGGAAGAAGTACAGCCAGAATGTTCCTTAGAAGCGAGCATGGCAAGAGTTTGTCTCTCACGTACTTTGGACATGTTATCAGGAGGGACCAATCCCTAAAGAAGGATATCATGCTTGGTAAAGAAGAGGCCAGTAAGAAAGAGGAGAAGGATATCATGCTTGGTAAAGTAGAAGCCAGTAAGAAAGAGGAAGACCCTCAACAAGATGATAGACACAGTGGCAGCAACCGTGGATTCAAACATAACAATGATTGAGAGGATGGTGCAGAACTGGTGAGTTCCAAGGACATGGCCTTAGGCATAGTAGGCCACCCTTAGGTCCCTTTCAGAACTGCTACTGCTACTATTGACACACACGGGGCTGCCTGGGGCATCCTCCTGGGGTTACTACCTATTGCCGACAAGTCAATTTTGACTCATAGCGATCCTGTAGTACAGAGTAGAACTGCCTCATAGGGTTTCCAAGGATATAAATCTTTACAGAAGCAGACTCCTGCTTCTTTTTCCCCTGAAGTAGTTGGTGGATTCAAACCACTAACTTTTTAGTTAGCAGCTGAGCACTTTAGCTACCTGGGGCCACTAGCTCATACCAATCCTGCCTCTGGTGGATATGTGGCTCAGTGGAATCTGGCTGATGTCCTTGCACAGTACCTGCACCATGGGCAGGAGAAATCTGGTGTTTCTTTAGAGAGAGAGGTGGGCTTGGCTTTCCAGTGACACACAGAGTAGGGAACTTCCCAAAAGTGTACAACAAAACAAGTCTTTATCTACTGGACTACCAAAAAATAAAAAATAACCTTTGAATTATTATGTCTGTGATAACACTAAAATAATTTAAATAGCATGTATAACTTTCCATAGAAGGAAGTGGGGAATAAAGATAATTGGGTCAATAAAAGGAAAATAGAGATAGTAACCACCTGGGGAAAACATAATAAAAGTACAGATTCTTAGTTCTGACCTCAGAGGTTCTGATTCAGTGAACTGGAATAAGGAAGGGTCAAGAATCTGCACTTAGCAAGCACCTCAGGTGTTTGCTGTCATTGAAAATAATGGTTTAAGGAGAAAGACACCACTCAACCATCATTACTTTCTTCGTTATATTCTGCTACAAATGCTAATATATATTAGAGTTTTGTCTTGTATTTATATTTGAATATGTACTTTTTTTTTTTGCAAATGACATAAGGCGATTTAGATGTTTCACCTAATAAATAAATAAATAAATAAATAGAATTATATTTCCCTTCTCTAAGGGAGCTCTGGTAGCATAGTGGCTAAGGCACTTGACTGCTAACCAGAAGGCTGGCGGTTCAAACCCACCAGCCACTCCTCGGAAGGAAGGTTGGGCAATCCTACTTCCGTAGTGATACTGCCTCGGAAACCCAAGGAGGGGTCGCTATGAGTCAGGGCTGACTCGACGGCACATAACAACACAACAACAACAAGTAGCATAGTGGCTAAAGCACTTGACTGCTAACCAGAAGGCTGGCGGTTCAAACCCACCAGCCACTCCTCGGAAGGAAGGTTGGGCAATCCTACTTCTGTAGTGATACTGCCTCGGAAACCCAAGGAGGGGTCGCTATGAGTCGGGGCTGACTCGACGGCACATAACAACAACAACAACAAGTAAAAGGCAGAAGCAGCTCAGGTTTGGCACTTAACTATGTGGTTGGCCAAGTTACTTTACATCTTTGAACCTCAATTTCTTTACCTGAAGATAGTCCTTGTCCCTCCTTCCTCACACTTTACAAAGCTGTGAGGTTCAAATAAGGCAATATATGAAAAACAATTTTGCAAATCAAAGGCACTGTTCAACATGAAGCTTTATTATTTCCTTAACATCTCATCAGAATGTAGCTTTTCCCTGACTCCCACAGTGAGTTTGTGGGCCTTTTAATCAATCATCTTTTCAGCACTCATTTTCTCAAATAGCCTTTTGGGAGTCATGAATTGGGAGGCAAATTTAACTGCTCTTTGTGAGCACTCCCTTTTTGTTCTGCCTGGAAACCCTGATTAGTGGGAGTCAAGGACCATAAATACTATTATCTGGCTTGCTCCAGCTTTAGATGGGGTGGAAAGACTTATTTCTGTGTCCAGAACAGTCTTGGTTTATATCTGTCTCTCTACACAATGAATAAGGAAGACTGAAGAAGAATTGATGCCTTTGAATTAATGAAATTGGTAAAGAATATTGAATTTATTGTAGACTGCCAAAAGAATGAACAAATTTATCTTGGATGATGTCTAGCCAATATGCTCCTTGGAAGCTTTGTGGAGTGTGAGGAAGGAGGGACAAGTATTATCTTCAGGTAAAGAAATTGAAGTTCAAAGATGTAAGGTAACTTGGCCAACGATATAGTTAAGTGCCAAACCTGAGCTGCTTCTGCGTTTTACTTAGAGAAGGGAAATAGAATTTTTTTTTTTTTTTTAAGGTGAAACATCTAAATCACTTTATGTCATAAGAAGTCCTTGTCTAAGACTTTGTCTAATGTACTTTCATATGTTATCAGAAGATACCAATCCCTGAGAAAGGACCTCAGGCTTGGTAAAGTAGAGGGTGAGTGAAAAAGAGGAAGACCCTTAGTGAGATGGATTGACTCAGTGGCTCAATCACAGTAGTGGCTCAAACACAGTAGTGACTGTGGGAATGGGCAGGATTGGGCATTGTTTTGTTCTGTTGCACATAGGTTACTATGAGTCAGAACCTATTTAACAATACCTATGAGTCAGGGCTGACTTGACGGCAAACAACAACAACAACAACAAGAACAACAAAGTAACAGTATTTATTAAAATCAAAATTTTGAGATCATTTTTCTGGAGAAAAAGACTGTGCTTTGATATTTACTTGGATTTCATACCTCAGTGCTGTTTACCAAAAGCACATTTGCTTCAGTCAAAACCAGAAAACCTAAGCCCACTGCCATCGAGTTGATTCCGACTCATAGCGACCCCCATTGGGTTTCTAAGGCTGTAAATCTTTATGGAAGTAGAATGCTTCATCTTCCTCCAGTGGAGCAACCAGTGGGTTTGACATCGATCTTCTGGTTAGCAGCCAAATGCCTTACCCATTGTGCCAATAGGTCTCCTTTTACTTCGATCAGAAAGTCAGAAACTTTCAATG
>NW_006921599.1:3643819-3668195 GCF_000298275.1 Orycteropus afer afer
GTTCCTTAAAAAGCTGGAATTAGAAATACCATTTGACCCAGCAATTCCATTACTAGGTATATATCCTAAAGAAATGAGAACCAGGACAAGAACAGATGTATGCACACCCATGTTCATTGCAGCACTGTTTACAATAGCAAAAAGATGGAAACAACCTAGGTGCCCATCAATAGAAGAGTGAATAGCCAAACTATGGTACATACACACAATGGAAGTAGTGTCAAGTAGTCAAGTCAAAGTCTTTACAAAGTTTGAATAACTGTCTCTATTAAAAAAAAAAAGGTAATCAAATTATATTTGATTTTGCAAGGAGTTTTAAATTTACTAAGTTTTAGATGCCTTCTAATAAAGAACAAACATTTATTACTTGACTACTATGCAACCCTAAAGAATAACATAGAATCGGCAAAACACAGTATAACTTGGATGAACTTGGAGGATATTATGCTGACTGAAATAGATCGATTACAGAAGGACAACTGTTGTATTAGTCCATTATTGTAAAAAGTCAAGGAAAGGTTTATATGTGGCAGGAAATTTTCTTTGTTGGTTACCAAGGATGGGAGGGGAAGAGAGGGAACACTGTTAGATAGGTGCAGACAGGTATTGATTTGGGTGAAGAGAAGGGCAGTGTACCAGATGTGAGTGATCAGCTCATTGGCATTGAGAAAGAGGAAGACATAGGTGCATGGGAGGTATGACAATGAAGATGAACCTGTTTGCACATATAGTACTGCGTGGTCAGTGATGGCAAACATTGATATATGGGTGGATAGGTGGGTGGACAGGCTGAATGATTAGGTATGTCTATATGGGCAGGGGAGTGTGCCTATGACCATGTATAGGGTTGGCAGACAGTGTTTCTATTAAGTGTATTTGTACTATATACCTATTTCTAGGTATATAGTAGAGCTGACAAGGGACAAGGTTGTGGTGACTTCTTGGCCACAGCCAACTACCCAGAGGGAGCAAGTAGTTGGACCTGTCGGTTCAAGATCATAGTTGCAGGGGACATCAAGCTCAATTGGCATAACATACTATACAAAAACGTTTCATATCCTACTTTGGTGAGTAGCGACTGGGATCTTAAAAGCTTGCAAGCAGCCATCTAGATGCAGTGATGGGTCTCCCCTCATCCAGAGGAAAGAATAATGAAGAAAACCAAAGACACATGGAAGCAATTAGCAAAACACATGGAAGCAACTGGTGCACCATGTCATCCTCAGCCTATATTACTATGAGATCAGAAGAACTGGATGGTGACCACTGTCAACCACTTGAAGGGGGATGTATGTAGGAGATCCTAGATAGAGTGGGAGAACAATGTGGACCAAAACTCAAAATCTTTAAAAAAAAAAAAAAGGACCAGGTTTGCTGGTCTGATAGAGCCTGGAGGAACCCCTCAGACTATGGGCCCTAGCTACCCTTCAGGTCTGGAATTGAACTTACTTCTGTGGCTTCCAGCCAAACAAAAGACAGGCATTTAAGCTGAACATTTACATTAGGTAGATACACTCCTTGGAGAGATCAATCACAGGAGAATAGAAAGGCTGTATATATGTATGCACAGAGAAGACAGGTCAGGGGACAGGAATGCATGGGAGGGAAGGACACAGGGAAGAGGTGGCTATGGGGAGGAAGTGAGAGGAGAACTGTTGCATTGTGGGAGATTGCAGTCATTGTCATGAGACAAAGTGTATGTGAACTGCTGTATGGAAGATGAATTTGCTCTGTAAACTTTCACCCAGATCACAATAAAATTAAAAAATAGAGAAGAATTAATATGAACTCCTTGCCATCAAAAGACTAACTAACCTTCAGAGATTTAAGCCATTTCTCAAGCTTGTACTTTTCCTCTGTGGAGTACTGAGTGTTAACTGAATACAACAAAAATACATATTTTTTGTCAACTGTGTATTTGAGTAAGACATATAATTTTTTGAAAAGGTATTTTAATGGAATTTGAAATTAGCATACTCCCCCTTCATCCCAAATTCTTCACAAAATAGTCATAGCACATTAGTGGAAGGAACACTAGAGAAGGAGCCTGGAGTCCCAGGTCTGCAACTTTTCTTTGCATGGGCACAAACATGAATCTCTTCAGTCAGTTGGCCTGGTAGCTGTCTTACAAATTTCTTGGTATAGATAAGTGAGTGCTTCCAGCATTGCATTTGTTTGTTAAAACATCTCAGTTGGTATTTCATCAGTTCTAGGAGGGTTATTTTTTAACAGTGCCTTCAGTGCAGCTTGGTTGTTGCACTGTAGTAAATTACCTGGTATGGCTTTTCTAGACATAAGTGTTTGTAAACTCCATGGTGGAATTGGCTATGAGCAACCAAGTAGCTCCTGATTGTTAGTTATCCACCTGGGGTATTTCTGTTGGGAGCAGCACAAAATAATTTTCTGGGAAGTTCGCTCGCTCTCAGGTGTATGGAATTCTGATGTTGGGATTGGTTAGTTTGGCCACTTTGCCAGGCTCAGAAGGAGGCCTCCTAGAGGTGGAAGAAGTCTCTCTGACTGCTGGCTGAGAAAGACGTGCTGCTGAAAGAAACTCCTGAGAGACACGTGCTGCTGAGAAAGAGACATTGAGAGACACGCATTGCTGAGAGAGAGAGACATGCATTGCTGGGAGAGAGACTGAGAGAGACTCTTGGCTGCGAGATAGTGGGCTGAGAGAGACTGAGCGTTTTCCCTGAACTTGAATTGTAGCCTGGTGCTTCCCTAATAAACCCCATGATCTGTGAGTTCTATGTGGCCACTGCAGTGGATTATTGAACCCAGCAGAGAGGTGGTGGGTGCTGTGGGAGGAACCATTGGTGTCAGGGCTGGAGGGAGGCGACATGTCTGTCCTCACAGGGATAGGCCTTGGGCTACTGATGGTGATTCTGTCTTCCTCTTGTGGGGTTAGAGGAGGTCAGAAGATGTGGCCTCCTTGTGTCTTTGGCAGTTGTCTTCCCTTAATAACACTGGTTCTTGATCTTATGCTACCTCCTGAAATGGTTGAATGTTGACCAATTTTTTTTGGTACAGTGAATCTGTATATTCCTTCCATCTTCTTTTGATGCCTCCTACAGTGTTAAATATTTTGCCGATAGACTCCTTCAATATTGCAACTGAAGGCTTGAATTTTTCTTCAGTTTTCTCAGCTTGAGAAATGCTGATGTTTTCTTCCCTTTTGGTTTTGTAACTCTAGGTCTTTGTACATTTCACTTTTCCATAATCATTATACTTTAGTAGATGGACCAAGTTTGGATTCTGAGTTCCACAAGAGCACAAACTTTTTGCCACTACTGTATAATCTGAGAGTTTATCCTCATGCTTTGCACATAGTATATCCTGAATAAATATTTCTTAACTATGTATTTTAATTACATATATTTTAAATACTGTTTTGTTACATATCTCTTCATCCCAGTTAACTTGCATGTTTTGAATCAATAACATTGTATGTAATATTTTTTCTTAATGTCTTTGTCTCTCTTTAGGTTGGTATTTTGTATGGCATCTATTTTTATCTAAATTCAAGTTTCTGCGGGAACTGGTGGGAGACACAGGATCCCAGGAGGGAGATCATGAGCCTTCAGGATCAGAAACAGAGGAAGACAGTTCATCCTCTCCACACAGGATCAGGTCTGCTCGCCATAGGAGGGCACCTGCTGATGAAGGCCACTGACCCCAGAGGTAGTCCTTTACTCATGCATGATGATAGGTGGCTGGGAGCCTCTGTCTTCAGTGACTTGGTTTTAAAATTTATTAGAAAACTGAAGAACATGTATATTTGGATTTTAAATCCAACTGAAAAGTAAATTTACATGTAAGCCATATAAAAATAAAGGGAATTATAACCAAATCGGATCATTTCATTTTAAAATAATCTTTAGCTTTACTAGCTTTCTCCTGACACATGTATTCCTTGGCTCTTGGGCTTGTTTCCTTGCAGTGGTGCAAATCTGGTAAACATTACAGGCTTGAAACTCCCTATTTTATTTGTTGTAAAATGTGTGTTTTTTTTCACATTTTAACTTAATCTGAAATTGGGATGCATCTTACAGTTGCTGTCAATCTGATGATAGTTATGATGTAGTTATCCCAGTTTGTGCATTTGTGAACTTGGTCATAGCTTGTCATAGTGTCATCACTTTCAATGAGTATATTGCTGGTATCAAACTTTTCAGGTTTCATTGCATTGAAAAATGTCTTCAAAAAGATTACACTATGATTCAGCATTGAAACGAAAAGTTATTGTGTATGCAGAAAAGCATGGAAACAGAGCTGCAGGGCGTGTGTTTGATATTAGCGAAGCAAATATCCGTCGTTGGAGGAATGACCGCAAGTCCATATTTTCTTGCAAAGCAACAACAAAGTGCTTTACAGGACCTAAGAAAGGAAGATACCCACAAGTAGATGAAGCTGTACTACATTTTGTCAGTGAAACGTGTGCAAAAGGATTGCCTATCACACGCCAAGCGATGCAATTGAAGGCAGGAGAAATCGCCAAAACCCTTGGAATAGATGAAACAAAATTCAAAGCAACAAGAGGCTGGTGTGATCGATTCATGCATCGAGCAGGACTGTCTGTCGCTAAGGCGTCAAACATCATTTTGTCCAAAACTTCCTGCTGACATTAAACAGAGGACAGTGGTAGAGCACTCGCTTAAAAAATGTTGCATTACCAGTGCTTTCAATTCAGAAGGTGATATTGTGTGGAAAAACGCAGATGTTGATGACTGTGATTTGAAAAGTGATTCAGAAGAGGTGGACTCAGAATATGAAGTTATAGTTATAACTTAACCAGTTTACTTCACACATTTTTCTGCACAAGATCAAATTTGATCTGTTTAACTCTAAAAGAGCTCTTCCAGTAAATAATAAATAAACCTTCTGCATAATGAAGTGTTGTGTCACAGTTCACTTAATGTTTTTCTTAGTGATAATATATGGTGCATCTTAACGATTGATGATATCTTAGATTAAAAATTATATTTGTAAATTCATTTTTCATTCTAGTATAGCAGTTATTTATTGGGGAACTTAATTCAGACTCTGTTGCTAAAAGTAGTCATCCTCTATGAAGTACATTTTTTTTTTTGTGGGGGAGTAACCTATTCAAGATTTTAGAGTAGTAATTTAGGACTCTAAGAACTATCTTCTACTTTAGGAAGAGTCGGATTAGTTACTCCTTTGTATGGGAGGACTTTATGCTCAAGGCATATATTGTGGAGAAAATACTTCTGCACAAACAGTTCAATGATACGACCTCAAAGATACTTGGTATTGAGGAAAAAATATAGTGAGTGAAAATACCCACTCGACTGTAAAGTGACTCTTGCCAGGTTTCCATGTTTGTCTTAACTGAACTTTGGACTGAGTGTTTACTAGAGAAGAAACAGATGACTTAAAGAACTTTCTGTTTATTGCTATTTATTGCTTTGTAGAAGAATGGATTGCAAAGCCAACTTATTTTATTAATACAAGTTCTTTTTATGTTTTTAACCTTTGTCTCTCAAGGACTAGTCATCATAAACTATCACCTCTATTTCATGATAGTGTGTACTTATATTTGATACCTCATACGTCATGCTGGTGGTTTTGTTTGCTTATTAACAGTTCACTTGATCTGTCCCAAGTTATATTCCCAAAGAACACCACTTTGCTCTTATTGTAGCTCTTTGGATATGCTAAAAGTGAATTAATTCAAAGAGCATAATTTTAGTTTTAAATATTTTCTAGGGGAAATTCCCCAGCAGCTGAGAGTAGGGGCTATCTTTCTGTCTTCATTTCCTTATTGGACGCAGGGGTTAACAAAACAGTGACATGTTTTGCATTAATTTTAATGCTTCATACTAGCAAAATATCACATTAAAATGATCTTCAGTTAGAAAAAAAATGGCTGGAAAGGTTCTTGGTACTGGGAGGATATTTAAATTGGATCTTTCATAGTCTTAAGGTTTTGAGCTGTAGATTCTGCCTTATGGTGGGTATCTTAGGTTTAGATAATAATAGTTGCTGAAAACCACTTCATTGTATGAACTTCCTATTTTGTCAGCTTTAAAGAACAATGGCTGACAGTGCCCCCAAATCTGCAAGAACAAAACCAAAAACAAACACACTGCCACCGAGTTGATTCTGACTCATAGTGACCCCACTGACCCCCAGTTTCCAAGGCACTAAATCTTTATGGAAATAAGATTGTCCCATCTTCCTTCCATGGAGCGGCTAGTGGGTTTGAACCACCAACCTTCTGATTAGCAGTCAAATGCCTTAGGTATTTGGCCACCAGAGCTCCTTAAATCTACAAGGGTCACCCTCAAATCAGTTGACATTAATCCATGTAAAGGTATACATGTTGGTATTAATTATGGACATTTATACTTCAAAAACATCTTATTTTATGGAATTTTAAGAAGTGTTCTGTAGATTTACTTGAGAAATATACCCAAAAGTGTATTAATAGGCCACATTCACCATGCTTTAATTCTCAACAAGGAAAGTTAAAAAAAAAAAAAAAAAAAATCACTGATGTCAATATGAAAATCCTGCAAACTAATTCCTTTGTTTAAAACTTTTACCCCGCCCTGTAACACAGACATCGTATCACGTGTTTCTAAGGCCTCTAAGAGAAGCAAGAGAAAATAGTGGTTTACACAGAGTTGTTTTTGTAGTATAGTGTTCCTCTTCTTTTTCCTGGTATAGTGCTTTTGTAGTGAACTTACTGGAACTATGTCACAAGTGCATTTTCTGTCTCTCAGTACGAGATACACTAGCCTGTGGTTAATTTTAAAAGTTAAAGTTAGGAGCATTAAAAACATATGCAAATGTTAGACCCTTATCTGCATCCTCACAAAGAATGATGGTGATAAAGTATGTCAGTTTTTGAGGATTTAGTCTGAAATTGAGGATTCTGATAAGTGGTTTCATTTTCTTCCCAACTAACCATTCCCAAATCTTTTCTTCTTTTGCCTCTGAAACTTTTGTGAAGATTGCCTGTATAATTAATTATATTGGTAGCATTGCTCTACTTTAAATGCCAAAAAAAAAACAGTAAATATTTGTGTAGCACTTAATAGGTTTCTAATATTTACATAGTGGCCAATTCAGTCTTGCTGACCTGTTAGATGCTATTAGGTTTAAAAACAATGTTAAGAACCAAATGCTTGGAATATTAAATAATGTTTTCACAAAATGTGGCATTTAAAAATATGTTGAAGAATTTGAAACTAGTTCATTTTTATTTTTAAGAGTAACAAGTTTTGAAATTATTTTACATCAATGCAATCTTTTTTAAAGACAAGTTTTCTTAAAAGCTGTGTTTTAATATAACATGTAACCAGTGTAACTTTAGCTTTTGATGGTAAACTTGAAGTGCTATTGTAGCTGAAGTTCCCTTTGAAAAGCCAATGAGCAGTACTCAAGTTGATAGACTTTCAAGCAATTAATGGAATGGTGTTTTGTCATGGAGTCTAGAACTAAAGCATCTTGTATTGTCTGCTTTTAAAGTATCTTATAGTTTCTAACATAGAGCATAAAGAGTGACATTTTCCATTTGTTAATATACATGTGCTATCTGTTTAATGAGGAATGTTAAGCATTACCCTTCAAGTCAGTTCTATGCATAACCATTCAACAAATACTGCTGCTGTGGTTTCTTAAAGAAAACACCCCGTGCTGTGCAATGATGCATTGTCATCTTGCTGCTTGACAAATAGGTTTGTAAGGAATTAGACTTGTGTTTGTTAATAGTTCCTTTGTATAATGAAATGTTAGTTTAGAGATGAGGAATGTGTATAAATGATCATTTGCCTATTCACTGTTTTTGTTTTAAAACCGCTTGTTAGTATATCTAAAGCTTCTGTGGTATGTGTGATGTTTTAACTTTCACTTTAAACTGCACAAAATAAATTATAATGAAAACAAAAGTTGTAAGAGTCTCATTGATATAATAAATATGATGTGTGCCTTGACAAGAAGGGGTTTGTGGTCATTTTAACTAATGGTCCGGACTGCAGTTCATTTTCCAAAGTCTCTAAAAATTATAAGAATTAAGATCGTTGTAGTATTCCTTGTGCCATCAAAGTGGTTGACTTAGAACCTAGGATAGGCACTATTAGAGCTAGATGACATTTAACATATTTAGCCTTTACTTTTCTTCTCATACTTTATCCACCACCCCCAGGATTGTCTGGAGAATCTCTTTACTACAGGTCATTTCTTACATTTTTGTTAATATTAACCACCAGGAGGATTGAGAGCAGAAACTGACCAAAGCCAAGTATTGATATTGAGGAATGCCTTTGAAAAAATCCTTATAGATAGGAAGCCATGAATTGCAGTGGCTAGGGGTCAAATTGTATGTGTGTGTGTTCCCCCCCCCCCCCCAGCAGTGCTCACCTGCCAAGAATGTAGGATGGGAAAAAGTGGATTGTTCCAGGGCCAGGTTTTATACGGTAGATGTGGCTAAAAGACAAGATCATTAAAGATTGCTGGAAATTGGCCCTAGGATTTGGACTGGGTTGTAAAAGAAGTAAGAGTTTCAAATACTGATAAATTGGGTGCATGGGAAAGAGGAGGAGATTGAAAATACTTAAGAATGTGACATGTATCTATGGTGGGAAGAATAGGAAGTTTAGGACAGTATAGAATTTTAGAGGTGAAGCAGTTCTGAGCAGTGATAACACAGCCATAGAAAAGGGAAGTCAGAACCATGATTCATTTTATGGTGGTGTTCGGATCATCAGCAGGCCATTAATATTTTACACAATGGCTGGAGTTGGGATGGAGAAGATGACCATAAACTTGGGTGCCAGGTCAAGGACTTGAAAGACTAGATATATCAGGGAGCATAATTCTTATAAGAAGAAAGGAATTTTCCTGAGAGTGGAAGAGGAATATTCTGGGGGAGGTTCGAGAATGCTGTCTTCATCCTTGCCCTTAAGGGGCCCTACAAACGAGAAAGGGAAATTGAGAATATGCAAGTGAATATCCCAGAAACCCAAGGAGGGGTCGCTATGAGTCGGGTCTGATTCTACGGCACATAACAACAAACAATAATGCAAGTGACTACTTCAATTGCTATAAAAATGATGCTGTTGTGTATAAGGGGGAGTTGTGTTAGGACCAAGAAGAGGGAAGGGCAATGAAAGTTCTGGAAGATTAAAAGGAGAAGTAGTTTTCCAGGTAGAGAATAGGAGGAGACTTCCAAACAGAAGAAAGCATGTGTGACAGACAACAGAGTTATGGGAAGATGTCTCTTATGGAGAATTGGGTAGATGGTTATTCCTGGAATAGAGAATGTAAATGAGGAACACTGGTTTGAGTATAGGGAAATAGGAATGATTTAGGTCACACCAGGCCTTGTGTTCAGTGGCAGAGTTTCTGAAGTTCAGGCCCTAAGTAATGGAGAACACTGAAGTATTTTAAATTGAACGAGATAGCATTGATTCAGTTTATTTAACATAAGCATTTGAGTGCCTACTCAACCAGGTGCCTCTACCAGTGCAGGTGATATAAAAAGCTCATTCTAATTTCTGTGAGGAGGATCATTTGGAAGCACAATGGAAACAGGAAATCTCTTACTGTAGTCCAAGCAAGGAAATAGAAAGCTAGTCATCTACTGGGAGGAGAGAGAGATTATTGTGGAATGCTTTAGGACATGGTAGAATCAATAGGATTTGAGATTGGATTGTGAAGGCAAGTGTGGGATAAGTGAAGGATGGTTTTTGTGTTTAAGTTTGGGGTTGATAGCATTGAGAGATGTAGGTAGAAGGAGAAGTAGGTTGGAGGTTGGGCACAGGGAGATGGAAGATGAGAAGTCCAGTGTGGGGCATACATAATGAATTTGAGGTGCTTATAGGTAGCTGGAGGAGCTCTGGTAGCATAGTGCCTAAGGCACTTGACTGCTTACCAGAAGGCTGGTGGTTCAAACCCACCAGCCACTCTTTGGAAGGAAGGTTGGGCAATCTACTTCCGTAGTGATACTGCCTCGGCAAACCAAGGAGGGGTCGCTATGAGTCAGGTCCAACTCGATGGTACATAACAACAGCAACAACATAGGTAGTTGGATATGGAGCCAGAATGCTCCTTAGAAGCAAGAATGGCCAGACTTAGTCACAGCTACTTTGGTCATGTTGTCAGAAGGGACCATTCCCTGGAGAAGGATATTATGCTTGGTAAAGTAGAGGGTCAGTGAAAAAGGGGAAGACCCTCAACAAGATGAATTGACAGTGGGCTAGTTCAACAGTGGGCTCAAGTATAGCAAGGATTGTGAGGATGACGCATGACTGGCATTGTTTCTTTAGATTGTACGTAGTGTGGTTATTAATGGGAGCCAACTTGATGGCACCTAACAACAACAACAACGACGACGACGACGACCATCTGGGTAGACAGAAATGGTATTCCATTGTAAAAATAGCTCAGGGACATAGAAGAGGGTATGAGTTGAAAACGTGGACTGAATGATTATTGGTATGTGGATGTAGTTGAAGCTGTAGGCAAAAATAGGATCTGCCAAGGGAGGGGCTGTAAGAAGAGACCCTATGAGAGATCCCCTAAGGAGCATCGAAATTTAAGAGGCTAGAAAAGGACATTGAGAATGATAAGAGAACGAGGAACAGACTTGAAAGGGAACAATAGTAGAAACAACTTGAAAAGTGAGTCTTCAACTGATACCATATATTGTGGAATGATGTCACTGAAATGTGACCATTAAGAAATTGTGGCAACAGGACACTATTGCAGTACTCCTTGCAAATGATGATGTGAATCTTGCAAGGCTGGTGGTAATGAGGACAATTTGAAAAGATTAATGGGGGTTGATGTGACAGGATTTGGTGATTGGTTAGATAGGGCAGGTGAAGGACAAGGGTGCATGATGAATCAATAATGGAGCACTCATGGATGACATGATGGAGCATGTTTGAGGGGACAATTTGGGGATAGGTCCAGGTGTGTATGAGACCAGTGCAGATGGTCAATCTGGATCTGAAGAACTGAGTTCCTACCTGAATGTTGTAACCTGATAGTTGACAAGTTATTTAACCTCTCTGTTTCCTGGTCTGCGAAATGGTAATGATAGTGCCTATCTCATAGAATTGTTGTAAGGAGTAAATAATAATGATAGAGTTGACAAGTTATTTAACCTCTCTGTTTCCTGGTCTGCGAAATGGTAATGATAGTGCCTATCTCATAAGATTGTTGTAAAGAGTAAATAATAATGATATACCCATTAAACATACTCCATAATATACAGTAGACAACCAGTAACTTTTCCTTCCTTTGTTTCTTCCCTCTCCTCTCCTCCCTCCTTTCTTCTTTCAACTAAGTTTGCATAGAAACAGCAACCCTCTTTTCACACTCATATTTGTTATATTTAATAAATTATGTCATTACAATATCAGGGACAACTGTAATAAACATTTGGGAACAATGCTTGGTTAAATAGTGAACTCAATTGGTGAGACCAGAAATATGTGAGCTTACAAGAAACTAATCTTCAATGTTTGTCTGTTCACCCCACCCTGACGGGTACATTGCATCTTATCTCACACAGCAAATCGAAGCACAAGATTGGAATTTGTGCACGTTTCTTCTATGGGTTTTTCAAGCTTGTCTGCATCTCTCTGTTTTCCTTCTGGTGCATTAGAGGACATATCCTTCTTCCTATTGGAAAGGAATTCCCTTTCCTATGCTTTGGATCCTATTTCCTTTCATTTTCTCAGAAGATTTACACTATCAATTATTTCTTCTATATAGTCCATCATTTCTTGTCAACTGTATTGTTCCCTTCAACATTTAAACATACTCGTTAACATTTTCTATCTTGAAAGATAGAGGGAAAGACATCCTTCTGCCCAAACCCCTCAGGCACCCTTCCCTTTCTACCTCACAGACTTCTCTAAGTCATTCTCTCTGACTCCCCTGACACAAAATCTGAAGGGCATTTTCCAGTCTTGGCCTGGCCTCCCAGCAGCATTTGTTGTGGCTGCTCATCCCATTCTTGCAACAGTCTTTCTCTGGCTAAATGACACTAAATTCTGGCTTTACTGGTTTTATTCCTGTTTCTTTGGTCACACCTTCATCTTATTTGCAGGTTTATCCTTCAGTTAAGTGCTAGAATTCCTGGGGTCTTCTTTTTATTTTGTCCTGTCTTCTGCCAGAACCAGTCAGAATTACCGTTGAGTCATTCCAACTCATGGCGACTCCATGTGTGTCAGAGTAGAACTGTGCTCCATAGGGTTTTCAATGGCTGATTTTTTTTTGGAAGTAGATTGTCAGACCTTTCTTCTGATGTGCCCCTGGGTAGACTTGAACTTCCAACCTTTCACTTAGCAGCTGAGTGCATTAACTGCACTACCCAGGGATTTCATGCTGTCTCTTGGGCAGTCCAATTCATGGTTCTACCACTATATCTGCACCAATGGGACCCACATTTATATCTCTTGCCTTCTTAATATCTCTGCTTAACTGTCTTGAACTGGTTAAACTCAACATACACAAGATAAAATTTAGAACATGGCTCCCAACCATGGTGTTCTCCGCTGTTGCCATACATAGACTTGCTTACGTCGGCTTCTTAGGCATTTTTTGCATGTCCCATATTCAGTACATCATTAGATCTTGTTGATTTTACTTCTGAAATATGTCTTGAATCCATGTGTGTTTCTCTCTCTCTCTCTTTTGATGTATGTAGACAGTGTAGTATGGCCTCTGAATTAGACTTCAGTGTGCCTCATTTTTCATCTGTAAAATGGTGGTGATTTCTCAGGGGTTTAGTGAGGATCAAATAAGTTGAAACACATTTAGAATAGTGCCCAGTGTGTATCGAGTGTTTCCTATCAGTATAATGCTTTCTCTGAGTCCTGCAACAATGACTGTCTTGAATCTATTATAGCCCCTCTCCAATCTGTTCTCAGAATGATGTTTTTGAAAATTGAATGTGATTCTATCATTTCCTTGCTTATAACAATTTCCTGTTGTTCCTAGAAAAATAGGCAAAAAACCCTCCACCTGCATAGTGCTGCTCCACATTGCATTTAGCAGCCTTTCCAGCCACGCTTTCTACCCTTCAAGCTCTAGGAGTCATTTTAGTCTGGTCTCCCTGACTAGGACATGTACCTCCCCTCACCTTATCTCTTAGTCATCCTTCAGATTTCAATTCACAAATCACCTCTTCAGGGTAGATTTCTGTGAATACCCCTCCCCCCAGTCCAGGCAGTTTGTTATATACTCCACTCTCATAGAGTAGCCTTCTTCTTTCCTTATAATAACTAAACATTTGTTGGTAGATTTATTTGCTTAAAGGCCATTACCCCTACTATGTTTAATTCATTAACCAGCACTTCAATTTAAGTATAGAACTTAAAGTGAAGTAACATTTTAACTGCAAGGTGCAGATATCTAATCTTATAAAATCTGAGAGGCTAGAATCAAAGAGACAAGCCCTAGAGGTGTAGTTTTTAAAGTGATCAGCTGCTAATCAAACAGCGGTTTGAACCCACCAGCCTTTCTGTGGGAGAAAGAGGTGGCAATCTGCTTCTGTTAAGATTTACAGCCTTGTAAACTATAGGGCAGTTCTATGCTGTCCTAAAGGGTTGCTGTGGGTCGGAATTAACTCAATGACAGTGAGTTAGAATCAGAGATCTCATTCTTGCCTTTTCAGCATCTCTAGAAAATGCCTACCAATTTCATTCATCAACAAACACAAAGTGTATGTCAATGCAATACTCATTTTGCAAGTCCCTGGTTCTTTCTGCATATTCTTTGTTCATTACTCATCTGTTGGATCTAAAAGCCAAAGGATCCTGTCAGATGCTATTAGAACATCAGCCTTTGACCACCAGGTGGCGACAGGTTTCAAGAGTTAGCAGGTGAGGACAATTTCCATTTCAGCAAGCAGTCTGTTCCTTTAAAAAGGGTATTGATGGGTGGAAGTTTGTTTGATAATTATATGGCAGCTTGTTTTGCATCATAGGTATTTTACCTAATCTTCATTACTTAAAACATCCAGGGTGATCATAGCAATTATTCATCACACTGGAATTTTTTTTTTCCCCCAAGAGGTATAGTTATTCATCATTAGTCTGTTAGGTGCTGTAGAGTCAGTTCTGACTCATAGCGATCCTCTGTACAACAGAACAAAATACTGCCCAGTCCTGCACCATTCTCACAGTCATTACTATGTTTGAGCCTATTGCTGCGGCCATTGTGTCAGTCCATCTTGTTGAGGGTCTTCCTCTTTATTACTCACCCTCTGCTTTACTAAGCCTGATGTCCTTCTTCAAGAACTGGTGCCTTCTGATAACATGTCCAGAGTACATGAGATGAAGTCTTGCCAGTTGCTCTTCCAAGGAACATACTGGCTGGACTTCTTACAAGACAGATCTATTTGTTCTTCTGGCACTCCATGGTTATTCAGCATGTATCAATTCTTTGCTCTTTCTTATTCATTGTCTAGAGTGACAGATATAAACCAGGACTGTTCTGGACACACAAGAAATGTCTTTGCACCCCATCTAAAGCTGAAGTGAACCAAATAACAATATTCATGGTCCTTCTGACTCCCACTAATGAGGGCTTCCGGGCAGAACAAAAAGGGAGAGCTCACAAAGAGCAGTTGAATTTCCTCCCAATACATGACTCCAGAACAAGACTGTTTCAGAAAATGAGTGCTGAAAAGATGATTGATCAAAAGGCCCACATACTTACTGTGGGAGTCAGGGAAGTGCTGTTTTTTGGTGAGATGTCATGGAAATAAAGCTTTGTGTTGAAAAGTGCCTTAGATCTGCAAAATCCTTTTTCATATATTGCCTTATTTGAACCCCACAGCTTTGTGAAATGCAAGTAATATAATCCTCACTTTATAGATAAAGAAATTGATGTTCATTCAAAGATAAAAAGTATCTTGGCCAAATACATAGTAAGTGCTAAACCTAGGTTTCTGCCTTCTACTTATGGAAGCGGAATAAAATTTCTGTTTTCCTAAGGGAAGCTTCTAAATCACCTTACATCATTTAGCAAAAGGAAAAGTAAATATGTATTCAAATACAAATACAAGATATAAAGCCGTAATTTATATAAGCAAATGTGACAGGATATAATTAATTAAGAAAGTAATGATGATTGATTGGTTGGTTCGTTGATTGGTTTGTCTGTTTATCTTTCTCTCTTCACAATTTATCTCTATTTCTATCTTTGTATCTTTCCCCCTAGGAGCTCTGGTAACATAGTGTCTAAGGCATTTGACTGCTAACCAGAAGGCTGGCGGTTCAAACCCACCAGCCACTCCTCAGAAGGAAGACCGGGTGATCTACTTCTATAATAATAATGCCTCAGAAACCCAAGGAGGGGTCGCTATGAGTTGGATCTGACTCGATGGCAGTGAGTTTGGTTTGATCTTTTCCCCTAAACAAGTGTTCCCAATGCCAGCATCACCTGAGGTGCTTGCTAAAAATGCAGATTCTTGGCCCTTCCTTACTCCAGTTCACTGAATCGGAACCTCTGAGTGTCAGGACTAAGAGTCTATATTTTTAATATGTTTTCCTCCCTTGGTTACTATCTCTATCTTCCTACATTTTATTGACCCAATTATCTTTATTTCTGACTTCCTTCTATGGGAAGTTATACATTCTGTTTAAATTATTTTAATGTTATAGTAGACACAAGTATTTTTTTTTTTTTTTTGGTGGTCCAGTAAGTGAACACTTTTTTTATTTTGTTTTGATAAACACTTTGAGAAATTTCCTACTTTGTGTGCCATTTGGAAAATGACTCCTCTCTGTAAAAGTGAAGAAATACCACATGACTTCAGGGAAAATTTTTGGTTTAAGATTTAAAGATTATCTTAGGGCAAGTTTCAGAGGTCCATGAGAATTTGAAATTGAGTTGTTCATAGAGGCAATTAACCACACATTCCATATCCTCCTCCTGTTCCTGACTCTTCTTCCTCTGTTGCTCCAGGTGAATAGAGACCCATTGTTGTGCCTTAGAGGGCTGTTTGCTTTCTTCTTGTATGATGCTCTTGATGTCATCCCACAGTTCGTCTGGTTTTCAGTCATTGGTGTTCAATCCATAAAATCTGTTCTTCAGATGGTCTCTAAATTTAAGTGGGATATAATCGAGGTCATATTTTTCTTGGGGATTTGTTTTAATTTTCTTTGGCTTCCACTTGAACTTTCATATGAGCAATTGATGGTCTATTCCACAGTCAGCTCCTGGACTTGTTTTCACTGATAATATTGAGCTTCTCCATCACCTCTTTCCATGGAAGTAGTTGATTGGACTCTTGTGTATTCCATCTGGTGAGGTCCACATGTATAACCTCCATTTATGTTACTGAAATGGAAGAAAGGTTGGGCAATCTATTTCCGTAGTGATACTGCCTTGGAAACCCAAGGAGGGGTCGTTATGAGTCGGGTCCAACTCGACAGCACACCACCACCACAACAACATGTTACTGAATAAGTCAGTCTTGCAAAATTCTATCGTGAGATCTCTGGTATCATTTCTATTGCCAAGGCCATCTTTTCCAACTACTAATCATTCTTCTTTGTTTCCAACTTTGGCATTCCAATCACCAGCAATAATCAATACATCCTGATTGTTGTTGTTGTTGTTAAGTGCCGTTGAGTTGTTTCTGACTCATAGCGACCCCATGCACAGCAGAACGAAACACTGCCTGATCCCGTGCCAGCCCCACAATCTCTGCTATACTTCAGCCCATCATTGTAGCCACCGTGACAATCCATCTCATTGAAGGCCTCCCCCTCTTTCGTCGACACTCCACTCTACCAAGCATGACATCCTTCTTCAGGAAATGGTCCCTTCTTACAACATGACCAAAATAGGTGAGACGAAGTCTGGCCATTCTTGCTTCCAAGGAGCATTCTGGCTGCACTTCCTCCAGGACAGATCTGTTAGTTCTTTCAGCAGTCCATGGTACTTTCAGCATTCTTCGCCAGCACCACAACTCAAAAGCATCAACTCTTCTTCAGTCTTCCTTATTATTCCTTATTATTACTGATTACTGTTGGTCAATTTCAGACTGCAGAAGTTGGTAAAATCTTCAATTTCTTTGTCTTTGGCTTTAGTGGTTGGTGTGTAAATTTTAATAATAGTATTAACTGGTGTTCCTTGTAGGCATATGGATGTTATCCTATCACTAACAGCATTGTCCTTCAGGATAGACCTTGAAACATTCTTTTTGACAGTGAATGTGATGCCATTCCTCTCCAATTTGTCATTACTGGCATAGTAGACCATATGATTGTCTGATTCATAATGGCCAATACCAGTTCATTTCAGCTCACTAATGCCTAGGATATCAATCTTTATGCATTCCACTTCATTTTTGACAACTTCCAATTTTCCTAGATTCAGACTTTTCACATACCATGTTCTGATTATCAATGAATGTTTGCAGCTGTTTCTTCCATTTTGAGTCATGCCCCATCAGCAAAGGAAAGTCCTGAAAGCTTTACTCCATCCATGTCATTAAGATCGACTCTACTTTGGGGAAGCAGCTCTTCCCAAGTCATATTTTGAGTGCCTTCCAAGCTGAGGGCTCATCTTCTCTTGAGGCTAGCACAGGAGTGGGCAGTGTTTCGATCTGCTGTTGTGTAAGATCACTGTGAGTCGGAGACAACTCGACGGCACCTAACAACAACAATTCTTGACAATCAGTGTTTTTCATTGTAAGCAACAGAAACCAACTGAGACTGGTTAAGGAGGAAAAAGATTTATTTTTAAAATATATTGATGCAAATCAAAACTACAATGAGATACCATCTCATCCCCGCCAAAATGGCACTCATCAAAAAAAAAAAAAAAAAGATGGCACTATATTAGACAATCTTTCAAGGCTACTCATAAAGTTTTCCAGTAATATATCAGTGTTTTACTGCTATCACAAAATTTTCACTGGCCAATTTTTTTACAAGTGTATGGCCTTGTCCTTCTTCCCAGTCTGTCTTCATCTGGAATCTCCACTGAAACCTGTCCACCATGGGTGACCCTGCTGGTATCTGAAATACTGGTGAATAATAGTACTGGTGTGAGGCCTCCAGCCTCACAGCAACATGCAAGCCACCACAGTATAGCAAACTAGCAGACAAGTGGTGAAAGTTTTATATATATCTATATATAGGTTATTAGATTCTTTTTGGATATGTGGTTCCTAAAAATATTCTCCCAGTCAGTAGCTTGTCTTTTCAATTTTTTGGTAAAGTCTTGATGAACAGAAGTTTTCATTTTTTATGAAGTCTTGTTTATTTGTTTTGTCTTTTGCTGTTTGTGCTTTATTGTATTAGGTAATCCATTTTTACTAACATCTTTATTCTTTATAGCTCTGTAATATTCCATTGAATGTAGGTACCACAGTTTGTTTATCCATCCATCCATTGATGAGCATTTAGGTGGTTTCCATCTTTTTACTATGTGGATCATGCTGTAGTGAACATAAGTTTACATATATCTATTTGTGTCACTCTTGGCAGATCTCTGGGATATATACCTAGGAGTAGGATTGCTGGATCATAAGGTATTTCTATTTCTAGCTTTTTGAGGAAACATTTTCCATAGTGTTTGTATTCTTTTACAATCCCACCAGCAGTATATAAGGGTTCCAATCTCCCCACATCCTTGCCAGCATTTGCTGTTTTTTTTTTTTTTTTTTGATAAGGACGATTTTTGCAGGGATGAAATGGTATCTCATTGTAGTTTTGATTTGCATCAATATATTTAAAAAATAAATCTTTTTCCTCCTTAATCAGTCTCAGTTGGTTTCTGTTGCTTACAATGAAAAACCCTGATGGTCAAGGGTTGTTGTTGTTAGGTGGCATCGAGTCGTCGCAGACTCACAGTGACCTTATGCACAGCAGATTGAAACACTGCCCACTCCTGTGTCAACTTCATAATCTTTGCTATACCTGAGTCCATCGTTGCAGCCACTGTGTCTATCTGTCTCATTGAGGGACTTCCCCTTCTTTGTTGACCCTCCACTCTACCAAGCATGATATCCTTTTGCAGGGAAAGTTTCCTTCTGACAACATGACCAAAGTAGGTGAGACAAAGTCTGGCCATTCTTGCTTCCAAGGAGCATTCTAGTAGCACTTTTTCCAGGACAGATTTGTTAGTCCTTTCAGTAGACCATGGTACTTTCAGTATTCCTTGCCAACACCACAACTCAGAAGCTTCACTTCTTAGGTCTTCCTTATTTATTGTGTAGCTCTGACATGCATAAGAGGCGATTGAAAATACCATGGCTTGGGTCAGGTGCACCATATTTTTTCTTTTTTAAAACAAGGATGCTTATTCAAATAAAGTCTAATGACAGACAATGTTGTTTCCTCTTTAACATCAGGACCTTACAAGGTAATAAGTGTTCCATGCTATTCATCTATCCTGGGATCAGCATTTTTGTTCTGCTTTAATTTTAAATGATCCCCGAGTAGTCATTACTATTATTACATTTATTATTACTTTAATATAATGATAATATTATGTATTTTAAGAGTTTATGCTTTGCTGTTGTTAGTGTCCATTGAGTTATTCTGACTCATGGTGATCCCATGTGTTACAATGTAAAACTGCCCCATAGGGTTTTCAAGGCTACATAGGGTTTTTGGAAGCAGATTGCCAGGCCTGGCTTCATAGGTGCCTCTGGGTAGGTTCAAATCATCAACCTTTCAGCTAGTAGTTGAACATTTAATCATTTGTGCCACCCAGAGACTCCTTATCCTTTTTCAGTTGTACTAACATGTTTACCAACTTATTTGTTCTCCATGGTTTCTTGCAATGCAATTCTTTCTTTTGGCTTTAATTACCTTTTCCCCAAAATACACTACAATCCTTAGTAGTTTGTGTAGTGATGATCTTCACATAGGGCACTTTCAGTCTTTGTCTGAAAATGTCTTTATTTTGCTCTCCCTCATGAGATATAGTGCATAAAGAATTTTAAGTTGGAAGTGATCTTCCCTCAGCATTTTGAAGTTACTCCATTTTCTCTGGCCTCTGTTGCAGATGAGAAATTAGGAAAGCTATACATTATCATTTCTTTATTTCCTCTCCCCTCTCTGGTTACTTTGCTGTTTTACAGTTCAGTTTTATTACCATGTTCCTTGGTGTAGATTAATTTTATAAATGCTGCTTGGGAGTTCTGGTGCTTCTTAGGTCTTTCTGCAATTCTGGAAAATTTTTATCTATTGTTTTTAAATTTTGCTTCTCCTCTACTCTTCTAGTCTTTCCTGGGCCTCTGAGTAGAATAATATTAGACCCTTCATACTTTTCAACTCCTTATCTGACTGTACTACTTTTTACTTAATTTCTTCATATTTATCTTTCAGTTAATTAATTCTCCCTTTACCTATGTCTAGTCTACTGTTTAAAACATTCAATTGAATTCCATTTATTTTTCATTGTATTTCCTTATCAGCTAATATGTATATACACATCTATATTTTTATGTTGTTGTTGTTGTTGTTATGTGCCGTTGAGTCGGACCCGACTCATAGCGACCCCTCCTTGGGTTTCCGAGGCAGTATCACTACTGAAGTAGATTGCCCCATCTTCCTTCTGAGGAGTGCCTGGTGGGTTTGAACCGCCAGCCTTCTGGTTAGCAGTCAAGTGCCTTAGGCACTACGCTACCAGAGCTCCTAAACTATTTGTATCACTCTATAAATGTGATCTTGTCAAACTTAATTTTTTTTTTTAATGTGTGTAATCTTCCCCCCCCCTCCTTTTTCTTAGCTGCTTTTTCCTGCTCTCCATTATGCCTTCTCCAATCCCGTGTAACTCATGTTAACTATGCAGTGTTTTCTCCTTGCTCATATAATCTTAAACCAACATATTGTATATAAACATAACAAGGTATGTTTTTCTTTTATTATTTGTTTTACAAAAATAGCTACATATACATGCTTTTGATATATTGATCAAAGATACCTCATAAGAACTTTTCTAAATCAACTGGTATAGCTTAAATTGCTTCTTAAGACTTGCTTAATATGTTGTGCTGTGGACATATTATGATTTATTCAAGCATATCATAATGTGGACTTTTATTCTGTTTGTCTCCAAAAGGAATGCTGCAATAAACATTCTTGTACAAATGGCTGTATAGACTTGTGCTTTTGTTTCCATTGGGTAAATTAAGGATCAGCAAACTTTTTCTGCAAAGAGCCATACAATGAATATTTTAGGATGAGTAGGTTATATGGTCTGTGTTATGACTAGTTACATCTTCAGGGAGAAAGCAGCTATAGATTATGTAAATGTCATAGATTATGACAGTCAGACTAAGCATGACTCTGTTCCAAAGAACTTAATTTATAAAAACAAGTAGTGGGCTGGATTTGGTCCATGCATTATAGTTTGCTGACCCCTTGGGACACATTATCAGAAATGGTATATATATTTAAAAATTATAATAGTAATTACATGTGTGGTCAATTTCAGACTGTAGAAATCAACCAAACATGCAATCAAGATGTTGATTGGAATGAGAAAGTTGGAAACAAAGAAGAAACATTGGTAGTTGGAAAATATGGCCTTGGTGAAAGAAATGATACTGGAGATGGCATGATAGAATTTTGCAAGACCAATAACTTACTCATTGCAAATGCCTTTTTTCAGTAACATAAACAGCAACTATACATGCACACCTCACCAGATGGAATACACAGTAATCAGGTTGACTACATCTATGAAAAGCAATAGATGAACTCAGTATCATCAGTCAGAACAAAGCCAGGAGCTGTCTGGAAGAGACCATCAATTGCTCATATGCAAGTTCAAATTGTAGCTGAAGAAAATTAAAACAAGTTCATGAGAACCAAAATATGCTTTCATTATATCCCACCTGAATTTAGAGACCATCTGAAGAATAGATATGACTCAATGAACATCAGTGACATCAGTGGGCATCAGTGGGATGACATAAAGAACATCATACATGAAGAAAGCAAAGGGTCATTAAAAGTACAGGAAGGAAGATAAGACCAAAATGGATGTCAGAAGAGACCTGAAGCTTGCTCTTGAATGGAGAATAACTAAAACAAATGGAAGTAATGAAAGAGCTGAACAGAGGATTCCAAAGGGCAGCTGGAGAAAACAAAGTAAAGTATTATAATGAAATGTGTAAATATCTGGAGTTAGAAAACCAAAAGGGAAGAACACATTTGGTATTTCCCAAGCTGAAAGAACTGAAGAAAAAAACTCAAGCCTCGAGTTACATTATTGAAAGATTATGTGGGTAAAATATTAAATGATGCAGGAAACGTCAAAAGAAGATGGAAGGAATACACAGAGTCACTGTACCAAAAAGAATTGGTTGATGTTCACATATTTCAGGAGGCGGCATATGATCAAGAACCAATGATGCTGAAGGAAAAAGTCCAAGCTGCACTGAAGGCATTGGCAAAAGAAGGCTTTTCAGGAATTGACAGAGTACCCATTGAAATGTTTCAAGAAATGGATGCCATACTGGAGGCACTTATTTGTCTATCCAAGAAATTTGGAAGACAGCCACCTGGTCAACTAACTGGAAGAGATTTGTATTTGTACCCATTCCTAAGAAAGGTGATCCACAGAATGTGGAAATTATTGAACAATTTCATTAATATAACACATGTAAAATTTTGCTAAAGATAATTAAAAAATGGTTGCAGTAGTATATTGACAGGGAACTCCTGGAAATTCAAGCTGGATTCAGAAGAGGATGTGGAATGAGGAATATCATTGCTGATATCAGAGGGATCTTGGCTGAAAGCAAAGAATACCTGAAAGATGTTTACTTGTGTTTTATTGACTATGCAAGGTAAGTAACCATGTGGATGATAACAAATAATGGATAATGTTGCAAAGAATGAGAATTTCAGAACAACTTAGTTGTGCTCCTGAGGAACCTTGTACATAGACCAAGAGGCAGTCGCTCAAACAGAACAAGAGGATACTGCATAGTTTACAATCAGATAAAGTGTGCGTCAGGGTTGTGTCTTTCACCATACTTATTCAGTCTGTGTGCTGAGCAAATAATCTGAGAAGCTGGACCATATGAGGAAGAACATGACACCAGGATTGGAGGAAGACTGATTAACAACCTGTGATATGCAGATGACACAACCTTGCTTGCTGAAAGTGAAGATGACTTGAAGCTCTTACTGATGAAGATCAAAGTCTACAGCTTTCCATATGGATTACATTTCAACACACACACACACACACACACACACACACACACACACACTAGTCCTCATCAGGATAAATGGAGAAAGTTGAAGCTGTCAGGGATTTAATTTTACTTGGATCCATAATCAACACCCTTGGAAACAAACAAACAAAACCCAAACGTACTGCCTTGGAGTTGCATCTGACTCATAGTAAAATCAGACATCATATTGCACTGGGCAAATCTGCTGCAAAAGACCTTCTTAAAGTGTTAAAGACTAAAGATGTCACTTTGTAGACTAAGGTGTGCCAGACATAAGCCATGGTATTTTTAATTGCCTCATAGGCATGTGAAATCTGAATGATGAATAAGGAAGACTGAAGAAGAATTGATGCCTTTGAGTTGTGTTGTTGGCAAACAATATTGAAAATATCACGAACTGCCAGAGAACAAACAAATCTATCCTGGAAGAACTACAGCCAGAATGCTCCTTAGAAGTGAGAGTAGCCAGACTTCATCTCATGTGCTTTGGTTATGTTGAAGGATCATTCTCTGGAGAAAGATATCATGCTTGGTAGAGGGCCAGTGAAAAAGGGGAAGACCCTCAATGAGATGGATTGACACTGTTGCTGCAATAATGGGCTCAACCGTAGCAAAGATTGTGAGGATTGTGCAGGACCAGACAGTGTTTTGATCTGTTGTACATAGGGTCACAGTGGGTTGGAACTAACTTGACATCACCTAACAACAACAATAGTAATTGCCAGATAGTTTTTCAAAATGGATGTAATAATTCACATATCCTTACAATGTCTGAAATTACCTTTGTTCCTGAATCCCAAAAACAAACAGGTATTTTGGATATTTTTATTTTTTATGACAGTTTGAATGATATAAAGTGATAGCTCCCTATCATTTATTTGCATATTTTTAGCTTTTAATGAATTTGAACATATTTCATGTTTGTTGGCCAGTAATTTTTGTCATATGTGGATTATCAGCATATCATTTGTCCATTGTCTAGTTTCTTTTTTTTAACTAATAAGAAATATTTGTGTATTGTAGATATTAACTTTCTTTATTCTCTGCATTGGCACTATTTTTCTGGATCTATTTTTATCTATTTGTTTTGTTTATGGTATATTTTGCCATAAAGGTTTTTAAAAATTCTTTACAGAGTCAAATATATCAATCTTTGTTGTTGTTTTTGTTGTGTGC
>NW_006921599.1:3668655-3671347 GCF_000298275.1 Orycteropus afer afer
TCAGTTTTAATCATAGAATAATACATGATAGATATAGCTGTAAATTATTAAATGTAGTATTTCTTAGCTTTTGTTAGATTTTCTAACAATTGTTTTGTAAAATCTTTCTATATTGAATTAGAACATTACTTGTTGTTGTTGTTATGTGCCGTTGAGTCGGCCCTGACTCATAGCGACCCCTCCTTGGGTTTCCGAGGCGGTATCACTACAGAAGTAGGATTGCCCAACCTTCCTTCTGAGGGGTTTGAACCGCCAGCCTTCTGGTTAGCAGTCAAGTGCCTTAGGAACTATGCTACCAGAGCTCCTTACAACATTACTAGTTCCAACATTATTAGTAACTGAGCAGAAGACTTTTTTCACCTTCTTTTCCTTTATTCACTATGTTCTTGAAAAAGTTAGTGATATATGTTCACAAATACTACTTAGCACAATGTTGTAGCTAAGCAGCAGAAAATTTGACAAAATCAGTAACTCTAAAAAACACCAGCAGCGACAGAAACAACAGTGCATGCTTGTGGTGTGTGGAGACAAAGCCACATGATTTTAAGTGTCATTGGGCAATAATGACAGCTCTGACTGGAGCACATTAGAAGATTCAAAAAGCAAATTAGCATAGAATTTTAGCCTTGTATGTATATTGATATATGTAAACTGGGCTTATGAAAAATGTTTTTCTTGTTATAACTAACTACAAGGATATTTTTATTAAAAAAATAATACATTCTGCTGAAACAACGCACAAAAGTTTTATGGACTTTATTTTGGCGTCACTTCTCTGATGGTGCAGCCCACATCCCTCCTCTGGTACTCCTCTAGTCATGCCACTGTTACAACAATTGGTCTCTGTTCAACCTGGAGCAACAGAAGAAGGAGAATCAAGAAGAGGATGAAGAAATGGAATGTGTGGCTAAATGCCTCCATGAACAACTGCCTCCTTTGCCACAAGACCAAAAGAACTGGATCGTATCCAGCCACCATTAAAGAACTTTTTTTTTGCTTTGATGTGATTTTGGTGAAAGTTTACAGAGCAAATTGGTTTTCCATTCAACAATTCATATACATTTTGTTTTGTGACATTTATTGCATCTCCACAGTGTGACAGCACTCTTCTCACTTCCTTTCTGTGTTTACCATTTACATTCATCTTTCTTTCCTATCCCTTCCTGCCTCTGAGCTTTATCTCTGGGGAAATGCTATTCTTTTGATTTTATATATTTGTTTTTTCTTTGCTTTTTAACATTTTATTTTTTTAAATGCATTTTATTGGAATATAATTTATGTACAGTGAAATACACAAAACTAAAGTGACACGGGTCAATGCATTTTTTTTTTCAGTGTTCCCTCTCCTCCCATCCCACACCTGGCAACCAACAAAGAAAGTTTCCCTCCATATATAAACCTTTCCTTGACCCTCCACAACAATGAACTAGTACAGTATTTGTCCTTCTGTGATTGACTTATTTCACTCAGCGTAATGTCCTCCAAGTTCATCCATATTATGCAGTGTTTTGCAGACTCTACATTATTCTTTAGTGCTGCATAGCATTCCAGTATGCGTATGTACCATAGTTTGGTCATCCACTCTTCCGCTGATGGACACGTAGGTTGTTTTCATCTTTTTACTATTGTAAATAGTGCTGTGATGAACATGAGAGTGCATGTATCTGTTCCTATCCTGGCTCTCACCTCTCTAGGATATATACCTAGTAATGGGATTGCTGGGTTAAATGGTATCTCCGATTCCAACTTTCTAAGGAATCGCCATATTGCTTTCCACAGTGGTTGTGTCACTTCACAGTCCCACCAGCAATGTATGAGAGTCCCAGTCTCTCAACATCCTTGCCACATTTGTTATTTTCTGTCTCATTGAACCTTGCTATCAGTGCTGGGGTGATACGGTATATCTCGTTGTTTTGATTTACATCTTTCTGATGGCCAATGGTTGTGAGCATCTTTTCATGTATTAGCTGACCACCTGAATATTCTCCTTGGTGAGGTGTCTATTCATGTCTTCTGCCCATTTTTCATTTGGATTGTTAATTCCTTTGGTCTTGAGACGTTGGAGTTTTCTATAAATTTTAGAGATAAGTCCCTTGCCAGATATATAATTATTGGCCAATATGAATTTGTTGCTGTCATTTTTGTTATGTGCTCTTTCATGGTGTCTATTTCTTTGTTCCATATAATTTTCTATGCTGAGCTTGTTTTGTTTATGAATCGTGTTATCACTTCCTTCATTGCTATTGTTATAGTATTTGCTGAATATTTATGCTGGTCCTCTTTTTTATTTTGATGTGAAGGTTTATCATTTTTCTTTGAGGTTACCCTGTGATTTATGTTCTTCCCAAGTGTAGAACAGTCCGTTTTATCTTGTAGTTGTCTTGACTTCCCTGCCATCTAGACGTTCTATAACAACACAGATTTTTTTCCCTCTTTTTGGTTTGTGGTTGTCCTCATTTGTTGGTTGGTGTCTCTGGTTCCCTGTTTATGATCTTGTAGGCTTATTTACTTTGGATACTTTCATAGTTGAGTTAGTTTCTTGGTTATATCATCATGCATGTTAATGGTCAGTTGTTGTTGGCTGTTGTCGCTTCTCTGTCCAAAGGGCTCCCTTTAGCATCTCTTGTAAGGTTGGTCTGGTTTTAACAAATTCCCTTAATTTCTGCTTATCTGGAAATGTCCTAATTTCACC
>NW_006921599.1:3671877-3675634 GCF_000298275.1 Orycteropus afer afer
TAGTATTAATCTTCTGGATTTCTATCTGTAGATTTAGAATCATTTCTAATTTTTCATTGATTTTGTCATTTTGTTCTTGTGCTTTCTTCCAAAATTCTTCTAGGGTTTTGTCTGTGTTTTCCTTGGTCTGTCTCTCAATCCTTTGAAGATACTTAATATAATTCTTTTAAATTCCATATCAAGGAGTTCCAATGCTGTGTCTTCCTCAAGGATGTGTTTTGGGTCTGTATCCTGGTCCCTTGTTTCTCCTGCTTTATCTTGCTTTTTTTTGTGTGGACTGTGGTGCTCTGTTGTCTCTGCGGCATTGTGACGTTTTTGTGTTTATATTTAACTGGTGATTATATGTTGGAGTGACTTGCCCACAATTTTCATTTTCTTTGTTTTGTTAGTATGTTATCTATACTGGCAGGGTAGTATGCTGTGCTCCTCTGTTCACTAGTTGACAGCACTTATACACTCACCATCTGTCTCCTTCCCTATTGTCAGCCTCTCATATGTCCTTGCTGACCATGGCAAACAGAGCCTATTCTTAGGTCTCTGGAATCCGAATGAGAATGCTGTCACTTTAAAATCCAAATGGTTGCCACTTGTAAACATTCAAAATGGCTGTGCCCTCGGTCACCTTAAATATCCAAAATGGCTGCCAGGTGTAAGCAATCAATATGGCTGCACCCTCTGGACAACAGAAAGTCCACAGCTCTAGTTGTCTCCCTCCTTGCTGTTTTCCTTCCTAGTCATAGGCCACCAGAGCAGTTGTCCCAGAAGCCCTTGGTGACCAGGACTGATCTTGAGGTCAATTCCCAGGTCCCAACATCACTTGGAAATATTCAGGCTGTTGGTTTCATCAGAGTAGCTGACAGTCCGCAGCTCTGACCATCTCTGTACTCACTGTTTTTGTTCAGGTTTTTCCTCTAGTTGGTGCCTAATCCACTTCTGTATGTTGTTGTTGTTGTTATTTGCCATCGAGTCGGCCCACTTCTGTATAGTTCCTTTCAAAGCTCAGGGTTCCAGGATTATCTTCTGTATCTCTGTAGACTGGCTTTTCTTTTCTTTGTTGAAGAAGGTCTGTGTCACTTGTCTGCCTATTCCTCCATCTTACCAGAAGTCTCAGTTTCTGCCACTCTTAAACTGACTGTATAGTTGTCTAGGTTTTCTTGTAGAATTTTCATTTTTTCTATTTACATCTTTAATTCATTTTAATTATGATGTAAGATGGTGGTTTGATTATGATCATTTTTATATGATGTAAGATGGTGGTCTGGCTTTATATTCTTTCATACCCACTTATGGCAAATATTTGAGATTTGTCAGGGGTGATTTTCTTTTCCCCATCTAAGGCCCTGCAAAGATGGCTAAATTTCTCATCTCTTTCCTGGACTATTGTGTAGACTTTGCTATTCCTGCTTTCATTGCTTCACACCAGGGCTTCGTTCCAGCCCTCTGCCTCCGCAATTGGAGACCATGTTTCCTCTCCATGTGTCCAGAAAAAGAAAACAAAAACAAAAACCAAACTCACTGCTTTCAAGTCAATTAGACTTATAGCAATCCCTCCTTGGATTTCTAAGGCAGTATGTCTATGGAAGTAGATTGCCCAATCTTCCTTCCAAGGAGTGGCTGGGGAGTTTGAACTGCCAGCCTCATTAATAGTCAAATGCCTTAGGCACTATGCCACCAGAGCTCTCTGTCCATGTGTGGGCCTGAGCAATGCAAGGCCCTAGGCCTTTAGTCAGTCCCCATGCTTAGTGGGCCACCATGGATCAAGGCTGCATCATCATCTTCTTCCTGCTTTACTTTTGATTTTGTTCTTTGTTCCTTATTCCTGGTAATCTCCCATTCTTTCTTTCTTTCCAGCTGCTCTGTGAATACTAAAATTTAAAAAGCTATCACATGCAATTCTTACATGTGTTTGCAATAGGAAGGAAGGCCTGTCTGCATCACCTTAGTATGTTTTGTTGCCAGAAGACTAATAATGAATATATATTTTCGAACATTACAAAACCTAAATATATAACACCTCTAGGCCTTGCATCAACATTGAGTGTACAAGTCTGTCTATTACTCTTAAGATTCTCTGCAGTTGCTGCCTTCAGGTGCAGGTTCAATACTACCAGTACCCATTAAATGTCAAATCCAGTTCCAAATATATTAGCCAAGCTCCTGCTCAACAGACTCATAATCTTCTGAGCAGCTGCTTTTTTGACTGGAACAAAAGTAGTTGGTCCGGATTCTTAAATACTGTTGTTAAACCAATGAAGTATGATTTTGATTTCCACCCAACCCTCCTTCTGAGGAGTGGAAGGTTGAACAATCTACTTTCATAGTGATACTGCCTTGAAAACCCAAGGTGGGATCACTATGAGTCAGGACTGACTCGATGGCAGTGAGTTTTTTTTTTTTTAATGTTTAGGAAAGAAATTATATTGAGAAACCTGGGGATGGAGTCCTGTAGTGCATGATCCAGTCAAAAGATCTCACATCATATAGTATTTGGTGGGAGAATACAGGAGTGCTAATAATTTTCTTCTGAGGAAGTGTTTGTTTATTTACTGTGTTTGCTTGTGTATTGGAGGAGAGTCACTCTTCTGGGAAAGTTTATTTAGGCAACAAGTAAGAATCAAGGAATAGCTTAACATTTTCTTAGAGGAGAACACTATTTTTTAAGGAAGAATAACATTTGCTGAGTCAGAAGATAATTCTAGGAGAGCTTGGAAAATAGGTAAATTGGGTAAAATATGAGGTGTGGTAAAGATATGATACTTTGGGGGGCAGCTTATTCAAATAAACTGTATCTTTTTTTAGTCCTTAAAAAGTTTATTCTGTTAACAACAAAAGAACAAACAACTCAATTAGAAAATGGACAAAGGACTTGAATAGACATTTCTCCAAAGATATGCAAATGTCCAACAATCACATGAGGAGATACTCAATGCCATTAGTCATTGGGATAATGCAAATTAAAACCACAAAGAGATGCCATTAGGATGGCTATTAACAGGAAAATGGAAAATAACAAGTGTTGGCAAGAATATGGAAAAATTGGAATCTCAGTCATTGCTGGTGGGAATGTAAAATAGTGCAACCGCTATAGAAAACAGTTTGGTAGTTCCTTGAAAAATTAAACCTGGAATCATCTTATATTCTACTTCTAGGTATATAACTTGAATGCAGGGACTGAACTTTGTGCATCAATATTCACTGCATCATTTATTCACATTAGCCAAATGTGGAAACAAATTTTCCAAAAACAGGTGAATTCATAAAATGTGGTATAAAATACAATGGAATATTACTGAACCATAATAAAACCATGAGGTTCTGATACATGCTATGACATCTATGAACCTTGAGACACACTAAAAAATAAACCAGATACAAAAGGACAAATATTACATGATCTCACTTATATGAACTATGTAGAATAGGCAAATGCATAGAGATAAAGGCTTATTAGTGGTTACCAGAAGGGTTGGGCAATCTACTTCCATAGTGATACTGCCTTGGAAACCCAAGGAGGGGTTGCTATGAGTTGGTTCTGACTCAATGGCAGTGAGTGAGAAGCTAGGGTGGTAGGGGTGTGGGAGGAGAATGGGAAGTTACTGACTAAAGAGTACTAAGTTTCTGTTAAGAGTGATGAAAAAATTTGGAAATGAATAGTGATGATGGTTGCACAACAGCTTAACCATAATTAATGCCACTGAATTGTATGCTTAAAATTGATTAAAATGCCAAATTTTGTGTTGCATATATATATATATAT
>NW_006921599.1:3682754-3693115 GCF_000298275.1 Orycteropus afer afer
GAAGTTTCTGTTGACAAATTTACCCTTTCACTGATTCTTTTCTTGCCTGTGTCTGGTTTACTAATGAGCTCATCAAAGGCATTCTTTTTTGTTATAGTTTTTTTTTTTTTTTTTTTCCCTAGCATTTACTTTTGATTCTTTCTTAGAGTTTCTATCTCTCTACTTGCATTATTCCTTTGTTCTTGCATGTTGCCCACCTTTTCCATTAGAGCCCTTTGCAAATTAATCATGGTGATTTAAAATTGCTGATCTGATAATTCCCAAATCTCCACGTTATCTGGCTCTTATTTTGATGCTTTCCCTGTTTCTTTAGACTGTATTCTCTTTTTTTCTTTCCTTTTAGCATTCCTTGTAATTTTTTTGTTGAAAGCCAGACAAGATGTGTTAAAAAAAAGAAGCTATAGATTTTCAGTTTGTTCAGCTTTTTCATGTTGTGAGAATGAGAATTGTGATTTCAAAACTCTTGACATGTTGGACTAGAATTTTTTTTATTATTCTTAAAGTTATTTTTAATTTACTGTCATCAAATAGGAATTCCACAGGTAAGAGAGAACTAGGTAATTCAGACCAATTTTCTTGCTAAAAATGATAGGAAATCTAGATGAAATATAAAATTAAGTTTAAAAACCATCAAAGGACTAAATGTAGTGAGGAATTACTGGAGAAAAAACTGAGAAGAGGCAAAAATTAAGAGAGCAAGCATGGTATTTGGCACTACTTTTGTCCTAGAAAATATTTGCAGATATTCAAAGGGCAACTGAAAGATCAAGCTCCGCTTTTAAAAACTCCTTAGGTAGTAAGAGCTATATCTAGGGCTGCCAATGTTGGAAGCCCTACAATGCACCTCATACTTTGGGGCTGAACACTGAAGGCCTGTGTTTGAGAAGTAAGGATGGAATAAAACTAAATGATTTCTAACAAGAACTGTAGCCTCTCTTCAAGTTATTTGGGAAATGTAGAAGATCTAAAACCTTAAAATTAGAATAAGGTGAATCTGGGTTGCTAATAATGCTCCAGGATGATGGCATAAGCAAATAAAAATCCTCTTTGGAGCAAGATAATATAGACCCATGTCTCAAACTATTTCTACAAATAATTTTTCAAATACAAATGTTCTAGCATACAATAAAAAATAATGTGGCAATACTTCTTCAATTTAATAAAAGATACCTACACACACATATGTCTATGTATATCTATCTATCTATCTATCTATCTTAATCCAAAACTCGTCATTTACTTACTGATCACACACTTAAGGAGGCATTCTCACTAAGATCATGAACTAGACTAGAATTTCTACTATCTCTGTGATTACTCACTATTGCATTGGGGTATTTGTTAATGTAATTGAACAAGGGAAAGCAATTAGAAAAGCTTAAGAACTGTAAAAGGAGAGGCAAACTTTCTCTCTTTGTAATGATACAATTGTCTGTATGGAAAAACCTAAGGAATCTATGAAAACCACTGCAAACAATAAGATAATTTAATACATAGCAGTGTATAAAATTAGCATACTGAAATAAATATCCTTGATGTATGAAAGCTATCAGCAGTTTGGATTTATAATGAAGAGAAGACTCCATATACCATAACAAAAAATTAAATACTTAGAAATAACCTAGTAAGAAATGTGTCAGACTAATATAAGGAATACTGTAAAACACTCTTAAAAGAGTGAAAAATAAATTTGAACAAGTAGAAAAACATACTGTATTCTTGAATAGAAAAAGGCACCATCATAAAGATGACATTCTCCCTAACTTAGTTGTAAATTTAATGCAATCTCAATAAAAATCTCTGTTTTTATTTTATTTTATTTTATTTTTTCTTTTGGGGGGATCTAGAAAAATTGATTCTAAAATTCATGTGGAAGAATAAACAAGTGGGAATAGCTATGAAGTACTTTAAAAGAAGAGTATGTTGGCAGTGGCTAATCCTAGTAGATTCTATTAAATCATCTTCAAGTCTCTAAATTAAAATTGCAAAATACTGGCTTTTGAAAAGACATATAGATCAATGGATCATATTAAAATATCTGGAAATATGTCCAAAGAAAATTTAATATGTGACAAAACTCTAAATCAGAGGGGAATAATGTTAGAGCAACTGGATCAATGTAAAGAAAAAAAAAAAATGATTTTTTTTCTCACTAAGTACTTCAGGATAAATTACAAATGTATTAGTGATATAAATGAAAAACAAAAACAAAAATTCAACCCTTATAAGTACTAGAAGAAAATAGGAATACTTTTTCATAACCTGAGAGTAGAGATTTCTGTGACTATAAAAAATCTAGATTCAATAACAAAAAATTGATAAATTTGACAACTTTGCAATCAACGATAAAAGCAAAATCACAAGATAACTATAAACTTGGAAAAAAGACCGCAACTTATGCCACAGAGCATTAATATGTAAATGTAGCAAGAATTCCCTAAAAATTGAGAAGAAAAGACCCACAACCTGATTTTAAAAACGATCAAAAGTATAGACAGTTCACAGAAGAAGTGTGCTAATGGCCCTCATTCACAATAAGAGAAATACATGTCAAAACTACACTGAAATATTGTCTCCTTTCTATGAAACTAAGGAGCTCTGGTGGTTTATAGCATTTGGCTATAAACGAAAATGTCGGTGGTTTGAATCCACTAGCTGCTCCAAGGAAGAAAAATGGGGCAGTCAGCACCCATAAAGATTCACAGCCTTGGAAACCCATTGGGGGTTGCTATGAGTCAGAAATGACTTGATGGCAATGAGTTTCGTTTGGTTTGGGATCTATGAAACTGAAAAAGTTCTCAAAGTTTGACAATGTAATTTTTTGGTGATCTTATGGGAAAATAGGCACTTTTAGACAAACAAAAGGGTAAAAGACATATGGGACATGGTCTACCGTGTGAAAAGTTCTAAATAGGTAATTCATGTAAAAGAGGGGAAGGAAAGAGAGAATGAAACAGAAGCAATATTTGACGATGCAAAACCAAGAATTCACCAAAAGGTATAAAAAACATTGACTCCTAGAAATAAAAATTACTAAGAACCCCAAGAAAGATACCAAAACCAAAAACCAAACCCACTGCTGTGGAGTCGGATTCGGCTCATAGCGACCCCTCCTTGGGTTTCTGAGGCAATATCACTTAAAGTAGATTGCCCAACCTTCCTTCTGAGTAGTGGCTGGTAGGTTTGAACCGACCTCCTTCTGGTTAGCAGTCAAATACCTTAGGCACTACACCATCAGAGCTCCCCCAAAAAGGATAAAGGGAACAAAATTCCACCTTGGCTCATCATAATCAAATCACAAAAATTCAAAGTCAGAGAAAATGATAAAAGCAACTAGAGAAAAAGATACATCAGTTTCAAAGAAGCAACAATAAAATTGATAGGTAATTTCTTAACAGAAATGATAGAAGTAAAATGATGGCATGCCAGTTTTAAAGGGCTGGAAGGAATTAACAGTCAGTCTAGAATTCTATATCTGATAAAAATATCCTTTAAAAGTAAAGACAAAATAAAGATATTTCCAGGAAAAGAAAATTGAGAGTATATGTCAATAGGAGACTTACATTAGGAAAAAAAAAATGTTCAATGGAGTTCTTAATATTCTATATCTTGATTGTTGTAATGTTTACACAAATTTATGTTGTTGTTGTTAGGTGTCATTGAGTTGGCTCTGACTCATAGTGACCTTGTGTACGACAGAACAAAACACTGCCTGGTCCTGCACCATTCTCACAAGCCTGGCTATACCTGAGCCACTATGTCAATTCATCTCATTGAGGGTCTTCCTCTTTTTCACTGACCCTCTACTTTGCCAAGCATGATATCCTTCTCCAGGGAATGGTCCCTTCTGGCAACATGACCAAAGTTCGTGAGACAAAGTCTGGCCATTCTTGCTTCTAGAGAACATTCTGGCTGCACTTCTTTCAGGACACATTTGTTCATTCTTCTGGCAGAGCATAGTATTTTCAATATTCTTCACCAACACCACAATTCAAAGGCATCAGTTCTTTCTTGGTCTTCCTTATTCATTGTCCAACTTTCACATGCTTACAAGGCAATTGAAAATACCATGGGTTGGGTCAGGTGCATCTTAGTCTTCAGAGTGAAATCTTTGCTCCTTAACACTTTAAAGAGGTCTTTTCCAGCAGATTTGCCCAATGCAATGTGACATTTGATTTCTTGACTGATCTTTCCATGGGTGTTGATTGTGGATCCAAGTAAAATGAAATCCCTGACAACCTCAATCTTTTCTCCATTTATTGTGATGTTGCTTATTGATCCAGTTGTGAGGATTTCTGTTTTCTTTATGTTGAGGTGTAATCCGTACTGATCTTCATCATCAAGTGCTTCAAGTCATCTTCACTTTCAGCCAGTAAGGTGGTGTCATCTGTGTATCACAGGTTGTTAATGAGTCTTCCTCTAATCCTGATACCATGTTCTTCTTCGTATAGTCCAGCTTCTCAGATTATTTGTTCAGCATAGATAGAGTACACAGGAATCAGATTGATTATATCTGTGGCAAGAGGTGATGGAGAAGCTCAATATCTTCAGCCAAAACAAGGTGAGGCGCTGACTATGGAATAGACCACCAACTGCTCATATGCAAGTTCAAGTTGAAACTGATGACAATTGAAACAAATCCATGAGAGCCAAAATATAACCTTAATTGTATCCATCCTGAATTTGGAGATCATCTAAAGAATAGATTTGATGCATTAAACACCAGTGACCTAAAACCAGAGGAATTGTGGGATGACATCAAGAACATCATCCATGAAGAAAACAAAAGGTCATTAAAAAGACAGGAAAGGATGAGAAAACCAAAATGAATGTTAGAAGAGACTCTGAAACTTGCCCTTGAATGGAGAGTAGCTATAGCAAATGTAAGAAATGATAAGATAAAAGAGCTGAAAAAAAGATTTCAAAGAGCAGCTCCAGAAGACAAAGTCAATTATTATAATGAAATGTGCAAAGATCTGGAGTTAGAAAACCAAAAGGGAAGAACATGCTCAGCATTTCTCAAGCTGAAAGAACTGAAGAAAAAATTCAAGCCCTGAGGTGCAATACTGGAAGATAATATGGGCAAAATATTGAATGATTTAGGAGACATCAAAAGAAGATGGAAGGAATACACAAAGTCACTGTACCAAAAAGAATTGGTCACTGTTTATCCATTTCAGGAGGTGGCATATGATCAAGAACCAATGGTATGAGAGGAAGAAGTCTAAGCTGCACTGAAGGAACTGGCAAAGAACAAGAGTCCAGGAAATGCTGGAATACCTATTGAGATGTTTCAACAAACAATTGCTGTACTGGAGGCACTCACTTGTCTATACTAAGAAATTTAGAGGACAGTTACTTGGCCAACTGACTGTACCCATTCCAAAGAAAGGTAATCCCACAAAATGTGGAAATTATCGAACAATATCATTAATATCACACACAAGTAAAATCTTGGTGGAGATAATTCAAAAACAGTTGCTGAAATGTATTGACAGAGAACTTCCAGAAATGCAAGCTGGATTCAGAAGAGGATGTGGAACAAGAGTTATCACTGCTCATGTCAGGTGGATCTTGGCTCAAACCAAAGAATACCAGAAAGATCTTTACGTGTGTTCTATTGACTATGCAAAAACATTCTATTGTGTGGATCATAACAAATTATGGATAACATTGAGAAAATGTGAATTGCAGAATACTCAATTGTGCTCATGAGGAATGTATACATAAACCAGGAGGCTGTTGTTCAAACAGAACAAGGAGATACTGCATGGTTTAAAATCAGGAAGGGAGTGTGTCAGGGTTGTATCCTTTCACTAAACTTATTCAATCTGTATGCTGAGTAAATAATCCAAGAAGCTGGACTATATGAAGAAGCATGGCATCAGGATTGGAGGAAGACTCATTAGCAACCTGCGATATGCAAACGACACAACTATACTCGCTGAAAGTGAAGATGACTTGAAGCACTTACTGATGAAGATTAAAGACTACAGCCTGCAGTATGGATTATATCTCAACATAAAGAAAACGAAAATCCTTACAACTGGATGAATGAGCAGAATTATGATAAATGGAGAAAAGATTAAAATTGTCAAATATTTCGTATTAGTTGGTTCCACAATCAACACCAATGGAAGCAGCAGTCAAGACATCAGACGATTTATTGCCCTGGGCAAATCTTCTGCTAAAGACCTCTTTCAAGTGCTGAAGAGCAAAGATATCTCTTTGAAGACTAAGGTGCGCCTAACACAAGCCATAATATTTTCAATCATCTCATATGTGTGAAATGTGAACAATGAATAAGGAAGAATGAACAAGAATTGATGCTTTTGAGTTGTGGTGTTTATGGAGAATACTGAAAGCACCATGGACTGCCAGAAAAATGAACAAATCTGTCCTGGAAGAAGTGCAGCCAGAATTCTCCTTGGAAGCGAGAATGGCCAGACTTCGTCTCACCTGCTTTGGTCATGTTGTCAGAAGGGACGAAAAAGGTGAAGGCTATCTATGAGATGGATTGACACAGTGGCTGAAGTGATGGCTTTGGTGTAGCAAGGATTGTGAGGCTGGCACAGGACCGGGCAGTGGTTCGTTCTGTTGTACATAAGGACTATGAGTCTGAGCTGACTTGACAGCACCTAACACAACAACAACAGGGCAGAGTGGAATTGCCTCATAGGGTTTCCAAGGCTGTGATCTTTATGGAAGCTGACTGCTACATCTTTTTTCCATGGAGTGGCTGGTGGGTATGAACTGTTGACCTTTCAGTAAACAGCCAAGCACTTAACCACTCTGCCACCAGGACTCCTCAGATATATTCTAATGACACAATACAAAACTTTCAAATGGCATTTAATATGTAAGTGGTACTAGTAATATTGTTACTTTGAAACTATTATATGAATATTATATGATAAAGAAAATAAATGATTTTATTACTCTTGTGAGGAATCAGAATTTTCAATGTAAAAAAATGAGTTAAAAGTACAAGATAAAAGAAGTTAAGTAAAATCCTGGAATATACTATTATCATATCCCTTTTCATTGCTAATCTTACAAATTAATGCCACCCCCTCCAACCCTGGGCACACTTGCTACAGATTTTCTTTCTGTCAGACTATTAAAAGCAAAAATTTGGTCTTAGTTGTCAATTCTTTTTGCTTTTATCTTTATGATCTCTTCTACTACATTTTGGTTTATTTTATTGTTCCTTTTTTTTCTCTTTTCTTGAATGAAAGTTAGTTTACTTAGGTTAATCCCTTAATGTCCAATAGTTTTTATTTTTGTGTGTGCGTGTGTGTGTTGTTCTTGATTTAAATGTGAAGATAGATACCTTCTGTAGAGAACTGAAGATGTTATTTTCAAATTCCAAATATTGGACTGCATTAATTATGCCCTCTCATTCAAGGAATTAGCCTGAGAAAATTCACATATGAAGTTAGATTTGTAAGACAGAAAAGACTGTAGTCGGTCTTATAAATTAAAGATGTCTTCTGAAAATATTAAATGTGAATGATCCTGTTTCCTAATTGAGGTTCTGATTATCCAGATTCCCATTTTCTAATACTACTAATTCAAAGAAGGTGTGGTCCCCCAAGGAATATTTTTCCTTTCAAAACTTCACCCCTCTTAACCAAAATCTTTATTATTTAGTATCATTTTGGCAGTTCTCATTCCTTTTGACCACCAGTTCTCCAAGTTCAACCAACTTTGTTCAGAAACATCTAACTTTTTTAAAAAAATAATGTGAAGTGATTCATTTTAATTGAACAGAGCTTATTCAGAATTTCCAAAATGAAATTTGAGCGCAGACAAAGAAAGCTTCAGAAAGAAAGGCTTATTTTTCATAAACTACTGAAAACAGGAGGCATAAAATGAACATCTGTCCCTGCCTTTAGCATTTGTGGTTCCTACCACAAAACTGAATGGACATTCTTCATTGTTTTTCTGTGACTCAGCCCTTGTTCATGAATACTTGTATAGAACAGAGACACACAGAACAGCAATTCTTCACTAGTTAAAATTGTTTATACATCCTTGTACCTATAATTCACAATTTAAAAATTCCCCTAAATGCGTTTGTTTGTATGTTACTCATGTTTAACACTGGGGCTTTTGAGAAATTCCTATGTACTATTACACTATGAAATGTCTCCCTATCATGGAAAAAGAAAAGGTTGTGGAGAGTTGAGGTGCCCTGAGAACATGTGCAGGAACGCAAGATGACTGTGGGAATCTGGGGAAAGAAATTATTCCTCCAAAAACTAAATGAGAAGGAGTGTGTAAAAAGTACTCCAGTATTGGGGAGGATAAACAGGACAAGGGAAATGGACAGATTTGGGTTCAAATCCTCAACCTGCTATTTGTTATTGTTGTTGAGAATATACACAGCAAAATATACACCAACTGTTTCTACATGTACAATGTAATGACATTAGGTTGTGCAACAATTCTCACCCTCCTTTTGTAAGTTGTTTCTCCCTCATTAACATAAACTAACTGGATCTTAAGGTTCCAATCTAATCTTGTGAGTTGCTGTTGTTAATTTGATACCATATAGATAGTTCTTAAAAGGGCATAACGCTCAAGGCAGATCTTTTTCACAGCTAAGATAAACTATTATTCAGTTTTAAGATGACTTCAGGGGATATTTTTGGTTTAAAGTTTAAAGATGATCTCAGGGCATTCCTCCAAACTTTGTGACTCCAGAAAGTCTGGAATCCTTGTGAATTTGAAATTCTGTTCTACATTTTCCCCCTTTTGATCAGGATTTTGCTATGGAATCTTTGATCAAAATATTCAGTCATGGTAGCTGGGCACCTTCAAGTTCTCCTGGTCTCTTGGCAAAGGAGGCAGTTGTTCACAGAGACAATTAACCACACAATCCATATCCTCCTCCGATTCCTGACTCTCCTTCTTCCTCTATTGTTCCAGGTCAGTAGAGACCCATTGTTGTGCCTTGGATGGATGCCTGCAAGCTTTTAAGAGCCCAGGCACTATGCAGTGAACTAGGAAGTTGAACAGAAGCACTAAACCCATTATTAGGCTAATTAACTGGGATGGCCCATGAAATCATGACCAAGGCACCAAAACCCAAGAGGTGTTTCATTATACATAAACAGCCTCAGCAGCCACGCTTTTGTTCTTCCTATTGTAAATATATCTATCACACAACTTTTGTCAAATCCACTTTTTATAGTTGTACAACTTATTGACAACAATTACAACAATCAGTTGTGCAGCCCTACCCTTAATCAGTGCAATTTTCCCATTACTGTTAGTCCCCTTTTCTCCCCTCCCCTCCTGCACCTGATAACCACTAATAAACTTTGGTCTCTCTACATTTGCTTTTTCTTGTCTTTTCCTATAAATGAGGTCATATAATATTTGTCCTTTTGTAATTAGCTTATTTTGCTCAGCACAATGTTGTCCAGCACTGCCTATTTTGTAGCATGTATCAAGACTTCATTTCTCCTACTGACTGAATAGTATTCCACTGTTTTGTTTAACCATTCTTCCACATTTTGTTTAACCATTCTTCTGTTGGTGGAAATTTAGATTGTTTCCACCTTTTGGCTATAGTGAATAGTTCTGCAATGAACACTGATGTACAAATCTCCTTTTGAGTCTCTGCTTCCAAGTCTTTAGGATATATATCTAAAAGTGGAATAGCTGGGTCATATATTAGTTCTAATTTTAGTTTTTTTTAAAGAAACTGCTACATTTTTTTTTCACAGTGGCTCTTCCATTTTGCATTCCCACCAGCAATGGATAAGAGTTCCAATTTTCCCATGTCCTCATCAACATTTATTATTTTCTTTCTTTCTTTTTTTTTTTAATCTTAGCCATCTTAGTGGGAGTGAAATAATATCTAAGTGTGGTTTTGATTTACATCTCTCTAATAGCTTATAACATTAAGCATCTTTTCATGTGTTTGGTGGCCATCTGAATGTCCTGTTTGGTGAAATGTCTATTCAAGTCCTTTGTCCATTTTTTGATTGGGTTATTTGTCTTTTTGCTGTTGAGTTATCAAAGTTTTATATATGGTTCAAAATATATTTATTATTTTTGTTGGATATAAAATTTCCAAAGATACTCTCCCAGTTGGTAGGTTGTCTTTTCACTTTTTTGGTGAAGCCTTTTTTTTTTTTACTTTTATTGTGGTGAAAACGTACATTAGCTAACATAACACTTCCACATTTACAGCTCAGGGACATTCATTAAAAATATGGAACACTTCACGAATTTGCATGTCATCCTTGTACAGGGGCCATGCTGATCTTCTCTGTATCGTTCTAATTTTAGTACATGTGCTGCCGAAGTGAGCATTTTGGTAAAGTCTTTTTTTTTTTTTTTTTTTT
>NW_006921599.1:3694420-3699794 GCF_000298275.1 Orycteropus afer afer
TATATCTGTTCTTGTTATGGCTCTCACTTCTTTAGGGTATATACCTAGTAATGGGATGGCTGGGTCAAATGGTATTTGTATTTCCAACTTTTGAAGGAATTGCCATACTTGGTAAAGTCTTTTGATAAACAAAAGTTTCTAATTTTTATGCAAAAAACCCCCAAACTCACTGCCATTGAGTAGATTCCGATTCATAGTGACCCCCTTTGGGTTTCTGAGGTGGTAAATCTTTATGGAAGTAGATTGCCCAGTCTTCCTCCTGCTGAGTGGCTGGTGGGTTTGAACTGCCAACCCTCTAGTTAGCAGTCAAATACCTTAGCTACTATACAACCAGAACTCCATTTCTATGCAGTCTCATTTATTTATTTTATCTTTTGCTGTTTGTGCTTATTATTATTAGTATTATATTAGATAATCCATTGTTGAAACTAGACTGACAGCAATGCCCCTACTTTTTCTTCCAAGAATTTTATGATTTCAGTATACACATTTCAGTCATTAATCCATATTGAATTTATTTTGGTGTATGGTGTGAAGCATGGATCCTGTTTCATTTTTCCGTATGTGGAAATCCAATTTTCCCAGCACCATTTATTAAAGATACTCTTCTTTCCCCATGGAATGGACTTAGCACCCTTGTCAAAAACCAGTTCACTATAGATATTTGGTTTTGTTTCTGGGCTCTCAGTTCTATTCCATTGGTCTCTGTCTATTGTTATTACTAGTTTCAGGCTGTTTTGATTACTGTGTGCGATATAATATGTTTTAAAATCAGGAAGTGAAATAAGTCAATCACAAAAAGACAAATGTTGCATGTGTCCACTATTATAAAAAGTTGAGGACAAGTTGACACACAGAAACATTCTTTGATGGTTATCAGGGGAAGGGAAGGAAAATTACTAACTGGATAAGAGGCACATACTAATTTGGGTGAAGGAAAAGGCAATATATAAGAAGAGGGGTGTGCATCCTAATATCACTAAGGAAAAAGAAGACACAGAGAGATGAATGAGAGTTACAGACAACAAAGGCAATCACTATTACATATACAATCCTGCATTACCAGTAGTAACAAACATTAATCTATGAGTTGCCACATAGATAGACAAACAAAATGAACAAGTATGGGTAGGCTAATGAGAATACACCAGAATTCATATTTGGGTTTGGCAGATGATATTTCTACATATGTATTTGTGTATGTTGAAAAATATCTGTGTATATGACATACAAAAATCTATGAGGCATAGCAAAGCAGTGCTCAGAGGGCAGTTTATAGCAAGAAATGCACACATCATAAAAGAAGAGCCAAAATCAACACCATAATTTAACACCTCCAATAATTAGAAAAAGAGCAGCAAAAAAGCCTATAGTCACCAGAAGAAAGGAAATAATAAAGATTTGAGCAGAAATAAATGAAATAGAAAACAGAAAAACAATTGTAAAAATCAACAAGACTAGAAGTTGGTTCTTCAAAAAGATTAATAATTGAGAAACCAATGGCAAATTTAACAAAGGAAAAGAAGAAGAAGATGCAAACAACATGAATAAGAAATAAAATGGGTGACACTACCACAGAACCAACCAAAATAAAAAGGATAATAAAAGGATAATATATAGGATACTATGAAGACCTGTACTCCAACAAATTTGAACACCTGAAAGAAGTGGAAAGATTTCTAGAAACCCACCACTTACTCAAACTAACACAGACTGAGGTAGAAAATTTGAACAGATCCATAACAAAAGAAGAAATTGAGCAGGTCATCAAAAAATTACCAACAAAAAAAGTCTTGGCTCAGATGGCTTAACTGGAGAATTCTACCAAACATTCAGAGAACGTTGATCAGAGAACAGCTGACAACAGTCCTACTCAACTATTCCAGAACATAGAAAAGGAAGGAATCCTCCCAAATTCATTCTATGAAGCAAGTATAACCCTGGTACCAAAACCAAGCAAAGACACCATTAGAAAAGAAGACTTCAAACTAATATCCCTAATGAATATAGATGCAAAAATCAACAAAATCCTAACCAATAGACTCCGACAACATATGAACAAAATCATGACCAAGTGGGATTCATGTCAGGCATGCAAGGATAGCTCAGCATTAGAAAACAATCAACACAATCTATCCCATAAATAAAATAAAGGGGAAAAACCACATGATCAGATCAATCAATGCAGCAACAGCATTTGATAAAATCCAACAGCCATTCCTGATTTAAAAAAAAAAAAAAAACTCTTAGAAAATTAAGAATAGAAGGAGAATTCCTCAACATAATTAAGGGCATATATGTAAAACCAATAGTCAACATTATACTCAACAGAAAGAGACTGAAATCATTCCCCTTGTGAACAGGAACCAGACAAAGATGCCCTCTATCACCACTTCTATTCAACTTTGTACTGAAACTGCTAGTCAAGGCAATAAGGCGAGAAAGGGAAATCAAAAGCATACAAATTGGTAAGGAAGAAGTAAAACTATCCCTATTTGAAGCTGACATGATCCTAAACATAGAAAATCCTAAAAGCTCTACAAGAAAACTGCTGAAACTAATTGAAAGATCCAGCATAGTGGTAGGATACAAGATAAACGTACAAAAATCAGTTGGATTTCTCTACATCAACAAAGAGATCTCTGAAAAGGAAATAAAGAAAACAATACCATTTATGATAGCTACCAAAAAAGATAAAATGCTTGGGAATAAATCTTACCAGAGATGTAGAAGACCTATACAGAGAAAACTACAAAACGTTACTATAAGAAACTATAAGAGAACTACATAAATGGAAGAATATACCTTGTTCATGGATTAAAGACTGAACATTGTGGAAATGTCAACACTACTGAAAGCAATCTATAGATTTAATAGAATCCCAATCCAGATTCCATCTGTGTTCTTTAAGGATATAGAAAAAACAATCACTAATTTTATACAGAAAGGAAAGAGACTTTGGATAAGCAAACACTATTGAAGAACAAAGTAAGAGGTCTCACACTCCTAGATTTCAAATCCTACCATACAGGTGCAGCAGTCAAAACAGCCTGGTATTGGTACAATGACAGACATCTAGACACATAGACAGTGGGACAGAATTAAGAACTTAGAAATAGATCCATCCACCTATGGACAGCTGATTTTTGACATACGGCTGAAATCCATTAAATGAGGAAGAGACAGTTTCTTTAACAAATAGTACTGGCAAAACTGGATATCTATTTTCAGAAAAATGAAATAATATCCATACCTCATACCATACATAAAACTAACTCAGGATGGATCAAAGACTTAAATGTAAAACCTAAAACTATAAAGTTCATCAAAGAAAAAGTAGGACAAACATAGGGGCCCTAATATATGGCACAAATAGACCATCAAACATAACCAAAACTGCACAAACAGCAGAAGATGAACTAGATGATTGAGACCATCTAAAAATTAAATTCTTATGCACATCAAAAGTTTTCTCCAAAAGAGTGAAGTGAGAACCTACAGATTGGGGGGCAATATAGGCAATAACGTATCTGACAAGAAACTTGTCTCTAAAATTTATAGAAAATGTGAACACTTCAACATCAAGTAGACAAACAATCCAATTAAAAAGTGCGCAGAAGACATGAATGACATTTTACCAAAGAAGACCTTCAGGCAGCCAACAAACACTAAGAAATGCTCACAATCATTAGCCATTAGAGAGATGCAAATCAAAACAACAGTGGGATATCATCTCACCCCAGCAATCATAGCAAAGTTCAACAAGAAAGAAAATAAATGCTGATGAGGATGTGGAGATATTGGGACTCTCATATGCTGCTGGTGGGACTATAAAATGATTCTATCACTGTGTAACATGGCATGGAGCTTCCTTAAAAAGTTGGAAATAGAAATGTCATTTAATCCAACAATTCCATTAGGAGGTATAGAGCCCACAGAAGTGAGACCAGAGCATGAATAGATATATGCACACCCATGCTCATCACAGCAGTATTTACAATAGCAAGCAAATGGAAATAACCTAAATGCCCATAAAGAGATGAATGGATAACCAAACTATGGTACGCACACACAATGGAATACTATTGAACAATAAGAACAACAGAGAATTCATGAAACACCTCATAATGTGGATGAACTTGGAGGACATTATGCTGAGTGAAATAAATCAACCACAGGACAAATATTGTGTTATTCCACCATTGTAAAAATTCAAGGAAAGGTTTACACATGGAAGGAAACTTTGTTGGTTAACAGAGATGGGAGGAAAGGTGGGGGCGGGGATTGCTAGATAGGTAAGAGACAAGAATTGATTTGGGTGAAGAGAAAGGCAATATCCCCAAAACAAGTGACCAGTACAATAGCACTAAGGAGAAGAAAGACATAGAAGGGTGTACAAAAGTTATAGGCAACAAAGGTAAACACTTTTACAGGTGCAATACTGCATTTTCAGTAACAACAAACATTAATTTATCAGTGGATACATAGGTAAGATAGGCTTAATGATCAGGTATGGCTAAGCGAAAGGAAATATATCCATGACCATATATAAGTTTGGCACATGATATTTCTCCATATGTATTTGTGTGTGCTATAAGAATGTCCATATATATATAAGAACTAACAGGACAAAGTTATGATAACTTCTTAGCCACAGGCAAACACTTTGAGGGAGTGAATCACTGGGCCTGTGGGCTTGGGACCATGGTTGCAGGGAATATCAACATACTTACATATAACATACTACATAAAAACATTGCTCTACATCCTACTTTGGTAAGTAGCAACAGAGGTCTTAAAAGTTTTTGAGCAGCTATCTTAAATGCAACAATTGGTTTCTCCTCATCTGGAGCAAAGACAAATGAAGAAAATCAAAGACTTATGGAAGCAATTAATCCAGGGACTAGTGGACCACGTGAACTTCAGTCTATGTGACGCTGAGACCAAAAGAATTAGATGGCTACCACTGTCACCCACTCGAAAAGGGATCAAAATAGGAGATCCTGGATAGAATGGGAGAAAAATGTGGAACAAGACTCAAAGTCATAAAAAAAGATCAGGCTTACTGGTCTGATAGGGAATGGTGAAATCCCCAAGACTTTAACTCCTAGTCACCATTTGGACCTAGAATTGAACTCACTACTGTGGCTTCCAGCCAAACAATAGACAGGCCTACAAGGTGCACCGTTATATCAAGTAGGTACACTCCTTAGAATAATCAACCATCAGAAAGGCAGCATTTGCACAGAGAGATAGCTCAGAGGGCAGGAATGCATAGGAAAGGACACAGGAAAAATGTAACCACAGAGAGTAAGTGGGAAGAAAGCTGTTACATTGTTGTTGTTGTTGTTATGTGCCGTGGAGTCAGCCCCGA
>NW_006921599.1:3705384-3715299 GCF_000298275.1 Orycteropus afer afer
ACATTCTGTGGGATCGCCTTTCTTTGGAATGGGTACAAATATGGATCTCTTCCAGTCAGTTGGCCAGGTAGCTGTCTTCCAAATTTCTTGGCATAGATGAGTGAGTGCCTCCAGCACCATTTGTTGAAACATCTCAGTGGGTATTCTGTCAATTCCTGGAGCCTTGTTCTTCATCAATTCCTTCAGTGCAGCTTTGACTTCTTCTCCCAATACCATTGGTTCTTGATCATATGCCATCTCCTGAAATGGATGAAGATTTACCAGTTCTTTTTGGTACAGTGACTCTGTGTATTCCTCCCATCTTCTTTTGATGTTTCCTGCCTTATTCAATATTTTGCCTATAGAATCTCTCAGTTTTTTCTTCAGTTCTTTCAGCTTGAGAAGTGGTGAGTGTGTTCTTCCTTTTTCGTTTTCTAACTCCAGGTCTTTGCACATTTCATTATAATAATTGACTTTTGTCTTCTCGAGCTGCTATTTGAAATATTTTTTTCAGCTCTTTTATCTTGTCATTTCTTCCATTTGCCTTAGCTACTCTCTATTCAATAGCAAGTGTCAGAGCTTAGGAACAGCCATCTAAGGTGCAACAATTACTCTCTCTACCTGGAGCAAAGAAGAGTGAAGAAAATCAAAGATACACAGAATCAGTTATTCCAAAGGACTACATGAATGTCAGCCTCCATGACCCTGAGACCAGAACTAGGTGGTGCCCTGCTACTACTGCTGACTCCTCTGAAAGGGATCACAACAGAATTTCCCAGATAGAGTGGGAAAAAAAGACTGGGCTTTCTGGTCTGATAGAAACTGGTGGAACTTCCGACCATCACCCTTAGTTACCCTTGAAACCTGGAACTGAGCTCACGCCCATTGCTCAACTTTCAGCCAAACAATAGACAGGCCTATGGGGTGAACAATATAAGTGGGGAGGTACAAACTCCTTAGAGTAATGAACTATATGATATTAAAAGGGTGACATTTGCCCAGGGATAAAGCTCAGAAAGCAGGAAGGCATAGGAAAGAAGGACAAATAGAAACATTAAACAGGGGGAGGAAGTGGGATGAGTGCTGTTACATTTTTGGGATTGTTATCAATGTCACAAAACAAAATGTGTGTGAATTATTGAATGGAAAACTAATTTTCTCTGTAAACTTTCACCAATCACAATAAAAGGTTTAAAATAAAATAAAATCAGGAAGTGTGAGTCCTCCTACTTTGTCTTTCTTTTTCTATATTATTTTAGCTATTCAGGGCCTCTTATCATTCCATATAAAGTTGAAGATTTATTTTTCTATTTTTGTAAGGAAGGCTGTTGAAATTATGATTGAGATGGTTAAATCTGTAGATCGCTTTGGGTAGTGTTGACATTTTAACAATATTAAACCTTCTAATCCACAAACATGGAACATCTTTCCATTTATCTAAGTCTTCTTTAATCTCTTTCAGCAGTCTTCTATAGTTCTCATTGTATAAGTCCTTCATATATCTGGATTTATTCCTAGTATTTATTCTTTTAGATGCTTGCTATTTTTTTTTTTAAAAAGTATTTTAGTGTGTTTTAGGTAAAAGTTTATGTAGGAAATCCCATGAACAATTTCTGATTTGCTATTTATTAGCTTTGTGACCTTGGCACATGATAGGTGCTCATTAAATGGTAGCTGAAAAGATTGTAAAATAGGTTCACAATTTCTTTGATGCTCCTTCCTTTAAAAGAGCAAGATTAATTCCCTTTCAGTTGAGTATGGGTTGGGTTTTGTGAATTGTCTCTAACAAGTAGAATATGGCAGAAGTGATGGTATGTGACTTTTGAGATCAGCACATAAAAGGCACTATAGCTTCCTCCTTGCTCTGTCTCTGAGATCACTATCTTTGGGGAAATCCAACTACCATGTTGTAAGGACAATCAAATGGCCCCCATAGTGAGAAACTGAGGCTTCCTATCCATAGCCATGTGAATGAGCCATCTTGAAAATGCATCCTCCAGCTCTAGTTGAGTCTTCAGATGACTTCAGACTCAGTTGACATGAGCCAGAACCACCAAAGTGGCCACAGAAACTGAGATAATAAATGTTTGCTGCTGCAAGGGTAATTTGTCATGCAGCAATAAAAACAACAAGTTGAGAGAATAGTAAAATAAAACAACTCAGCTCTTCTCCTTAGAGAGGTAGGAGGGACCCTGAGAAAGAGCTGAGAATTAGTTAGACCCCTCTGGGATTAGCTTACTAGGGCTACTTTTCTATAAATCTAAGGTGGGGGTACAGTGGAAACTGCTTGGGTTGTGTGACTTTATTGGACATCTACTAGGAGCCAGGAATAAAAAGACTCATAAGATATACGGAACACAGTTCTACTGTGACACACATGGGATTTCCATGAGTTAGGTCAACTCAAGCAACTGTTTCCCCCCCCCCCAGGGGACCCAAATTTATTTTCTTCCAGAAATATATCCAATTGTTATGACACTATTAACTAAATTTCCTTACATTGAAATACCTTCATCATATATTAAACTAGTATATGTGTGTGTGTAAAATGATTCATAAGGCACAGTCTTTGCCCTAGATAAGTTCGTAATCACAAGGGGGGAAACAGACCTGTAACAGGTCCATTTCTCAATACCATGGAAAGCATTGTGGTGGAGGTGTGCACATGGTACTGTGGGAGCTCAGAGAGGAGCAGTCAACCCAAAGATGTGGCTTGGTGAGGGCTTCCTGAGGAGATGAGGCATGAGGTGGTTTGTGAATGATGAGGAAGAATTAGGTAATATAGGAAAAAGGTAATTGTATGTTGGGTGGGAGAAATAGCATGAGCCAAGTTAAGAAGGTATGACATAGCATGGTGTGGGAAGGGAACTTCATGGATGACTGAAGCAAGTATATGTGGAGCACAATGTAGGAGGCAAAGTTCCAGGCAAGGAGAGCATTAGAGGACCATTGAAAAAACTAAAAAAACAAACTACATCGAGTTGATTCTGACTCACAGCGACCCCCACTGGGTTTCCAAGACTGTAAATCTTCACAGAAGCAGACTGCTTCATCTTTCTTCTGCAGAGCAGCTGGTGGATTTGAATTATGGACCTTTGGTTAGCAGCCAAATTGCCTTCACCTCTACACTACCAGAGCTCCTTTAGAGTATCCCTGAAGAAGGTGGCACGTCACATGAGAATCTGATGAAGGTCACCTTGAATTTAGTATGGACATTGGCTGGGAAAAGGCAGGGTTGTGTAGAATCAGATTTGTTAGGAGGCCCTTCGAGTAATACAGCTGACAGTGATGGTAACCGGCATTAGGCAATAGCCATGAGGATAATGAAAAGTAGACAGATTCTCTGATATTAGAGGATTAAATATAACTCTGGTCACTGGTTGCATATGGGGCCTGAAGAAATAGAAAGCATTTAGATTTATGGCTTCACCAACAGGGTAGTTGGTAATGTCATTTGCTGACACAGACCACATATGCAGAAATGGTTTGTAAAAAGTAAGCAGAGTGGTTATGGTATGCTGGAAGGTGAGGAAAGTGGAGAAGGCTTGAAATAACCACTGTGGAAAATGGGTCCAACAGAGGGCACAGTCTGCATAGTTGTATGACTTTCTCCAGCCTTATAGGAGAGGCGGATGCTGACTGATGCCTGGTGTGGGCAGACATCCTCAGACCAGGGTGAGTACATTTAGGTATATAAGCATCTCATCTGTTGTAGCTGGGTGAGATGCCCCCACTTCCCTCCTGCCTTGTTTGCTTTTGCTGGTCCTGAGGATGACTCAGCCGTGGTGTCTGCTCTCTAGATACCTGGTCAAGACATGATTTAATTTGCAGTCGGTTTAATCTTTCCTGTTATCTCCTCAGCACTGACTCAGGGCATGTGGTTTTGGTCTTACTAATTCTTGGTAATAGTGTCACTACGAGTCAGAATCAACTTGATTGCAATGGGATTTTACCTCGTGGTTGGTTGAATGACACAGGGGACTGATTTCTCTTGGCATGCACACAAAACTATCTTGTAATATTTAGTGAAAGGCCATACTTACTATTTATTTAGTGAAAGACCATTTTGATATTTGTTAATATTTTATTAAGGATTTGAGAAAGCTTAGAGATGCATTCAGCCCTTTGCCACTACTTTTTAAGATGAGCCAATCAGTGCAAGAAAAAAGTAAGGAAAGGAATATAAGATAAAGCCAGAGCTAACGATAGTTCCCCCAAGTGCATATTGTAAGATCTGGTGTTGCAAATATGAGGAACAGTCCTCACTTTTAACCCTGAACGTGCTAGGGATTATGATAGTAAGAAAAACACCAATGGTTACAAAAATCTACCATGTTCATAAAACTCATCAATAAATGCTTATTAGCATATATCCTATTTCAGGCTCTGGGAACATAGCAGTGGACAGCACAGACAAGGTTGCTTCTCACATGGAATCACATTCCAGATGGAAGTAGATAAAGAAACACAAGAAAAATAAGAGATGGTAATTAGGGAATTAAGAGAAGTTAATGTGATAGAAGGAGCCTCTGGGTGGTGCAAACGGTTCAGCACTCAATGACTAGCTGAAAGGTTGGCTGGCGATTGAACCCACCCAGAGATGTCTCAGAAAACAGACTTCCAAAAGGCTACAGCCTCAAAAACCCTATGGATCACAGTTATACTGTGAAACACATGGGATCACCATGAGTCAGAATTAACTCGACAACAATTAACAACAGCAACAACAATGTGATAGAAGGGGCTGGGTGGTTACCTATGATTGGGAGGTCACAATGGCTGAGACCTGGATGACAATAAAGAGCCACCTAGGAAGATCAGCAAGAGGAGTTTTTAGGGCAGAGGGAACAACTGGCAGAACAGTATTGGCAGGAATGACCTTGGCTTATTTGAGAAACAATAAGCAGCATGGTTGCAACGTGGAAAGCAGGGGAGAGAGTGGTCTGAGCTGAGGCTAAAGGTCAGCATAGATCATGAAGGGCTTTGCAGGTCAAGGTTTGATTCAAAGGACAAAGAGGAGGACTGGAGGGCTTTAAGCAGGCGAGTACCAGGATGTGGTTGATGCTTTTGAAAGATTCTCCTGTCTGCTCTGTGGTGATTGGATTATAAAAGGGCAAGTGTGGAAACAGGGAGACCAATTCATGGCATCTACTATTGTTGAGGAGATGCCTGTCTGTCAGTTTGTTGTACTGTGGTGGCTTGTGTGTTTTTGTGATGCTGAAAGCTATGCTACTGGTTTCAAATACTAGCAGGGTCACCCATGGTGGAAAAGTTTGAGTAGATCTTCCAGGTAAAGACAGATAGGAAGAAAGATCTGGTAACTGACTTTCAAAAATTAGCAAATGAAAATTCTCCGGATCACAACAGAATATTTTCCAATATATTACTGAAAGATGACCCCCTAGGTTGGAAGGCACTCAAAATATACCATGGCCACAACAATGGACTTGAGTGTACCAACAATTGTGAAGATGGCACAGGACAAGGCAGCATTTCATTCTGTTGTACACGGGGTCAACATGAATCTCAGATGACTTGATAGCAACTAACAACAACAGATGAAGGATAAGTGTGAATTGGATTAGGGCAATGGAACTAGATAAGATCCCTTAGGGAGAAGGGAAGAGGACATGGAGCTCACCCCTGGGGCATTCCAACAACCCAAATAGCTGTCAGGAGACCTTAGGTTTTCTAGGTTCTGAGACCCAAGAGAAATTTTTCAGGTAGGATCCTTATAAAGAGACATTCTGTGTACAGCAGCATATTTTCTTAAAAGCAGCTCCTGTCTCTACACTGCCACCTCCTTCTTCTGCTCTTCTCAGTGGTGTGGTGGCCTGGTAGCAACTAAGGATTCTCAGGAACATTCCATGGAAGATGAAAAACCCAAAGAATGGTCAAGGTCAAGAACAATGATCAAATTAACTTGAAGGTAGAAGGGCCAGATTGTTCTGTGGTACATTTAAGATTGAGAGTCAGTGACCAAAAAAACCCAAATGCACTGCCGTCGAGTCGGATCTGACTCATAGCAACCCCTCAGGTTTCCACAGCAGTATCACTGCAGAAGTAGATTGCCCAACCTTCCTTCTGAGGAGTGGCTGGTGAGCACCTTGTAAATGAAGAAAAGCCTATTGTGAATGACAGGGTTTGTCTCTGAGGCGGGCCACATTCCAAACTGGTGAGCAAATGATTAATGAACTAGAAATACATACACAGTTGGAAAGGAAAGGTGGATATACCAATGATGTGCTACTTTACTCCAGAACTCACAGACAAGAAAACCTTTTGAAAACAGTAATTTGGTTCCACCACATCCTGACTACTGCATGTCATTTTCTTTAACCTGTCATTTCCTTTCCTCTTTCCCTTCATTGTGCATGGAGTGACTGTCATCAGTGCTCAAGCATTGTTGTTGTTGTTATTGTTATGTGCCGTCGAGTCGGCCCAGACTCATAGCGACCCCTCCTTGGGTTTCCGAGGCAGTATCACTACGGAAGTAGCATATCGCCTTTTAAAAAAAACAAAACAAAATGACCAACTGGCCAGTGCAGTGATAATATTTGACCAGTATCAAAAGGAGATCTTGTATAAAAATTGGTTTTGTAAAAGAACCCATTAATGATATGCTTTTATTTTTATAAATCATTATTTTGCTCACATTGTGCAATAACAATAACAATGAAATACTTGCATTTTTTCTTTGCTTGGAAGGTTTCAATATTTTCATTAATCATTGTAAAAAGAATGTGTTTAGAATAGTAGTGGGTACTTATATTTTTTGCATTTCTGTTAGTACCGTAACTGATTTTTAATATATTTCACTACTTTATCAAAAGCAAAGTTTTACAAGTAACTTAAAGCTCTCCTGTATTTCTAACTCTGTGCATAAACTATTCTTGAGTTTACTTTGTCATACAGTAGTTGGCACACAGTTCATGCTAAATCCATGAAAACATTAACTTATATTAATTTAGTGAGAAAGAATTTTTAGATTTGGAAAAGTTCTTTTGTGAGTTAGTTTTGTTTTTAATTTCAGAATTGTAGCAATGCATTTATCAAACATTTGTATTCTGCTGTGTGCCAGACCTAAAAATGCTTTACAAATATTTATTTGTAATTTTAAGCCTTATATGCAAGTCTATTATATGGATACTATATTCATTTTAAGGAACTCTGGTGGTGTACTGGCGAAGGCATTTGGCTGCTACCAAAAGGTTGGTGGTTTGAACCCACCAGTCACTCTGTGGAAGAAAGATGGGGCAGTCTGTTACCATAAAGATTTACAGCCTTGGAAACCCAATGGGGGTTACTATGAGTCAGAATTGACTCAATGGCACTGAGTTTCATGTAGTTTTAAATTCGTTTTACAGATGAGGAAATCAAGGGAGTTAAGCAGCCCAGTCACACAGCTAAGAAAGAAATGAGATTTTATTCAAGCCTCTATTATAGAGGCCAATAAGTAGAATGAATTATTTTTCTTGTGGTGTTTTAATTTTTCATTTGAACATAGCTGCAAATTTACATAAAAGTGGCAAGAATAAGACTAGCATAAAGAATGCCCACGAGGAGAGTGACATCAGCAAGATGGCAGCCGGTAGTTCAAAGCTCCTGTCTCCCCGTGGAAACATCAAACATATCATAAAGACAGAGGCAGAAACCGTCAGAACCAACTTTGTCAGAACTCTGAGAAACAAAGCAACCAAGCAAATGCTGAATCAAGAAAAAGGCAACTTAAAAATGATAGGAAAGGTTTGTGTTTTTTTTTTAACTTGTTGCGTCCCGTACCCACCCTGGCTCAGCAGCTGTCTTGAAGACAGCAACCCATGATTCCAGTGTGAGCCCTTAGTGCTTGATTCTGGAGGGAGCAGAACAGACCTTACTGACAAATTTTTGAGTTCGTTTGTTCTAATTGGCTTGGTGGCTACCTGAGGGACTAAAGGAAGGTACTTACTTCTGTTCTGCCGATCTTGGAACTCATTCAGGACAGAAAAGTGGCAGGCGTTTCTCAAAAACAGCGTAGGCAAATGATCAACTTATAGCTGCCTGGGGCAAAAGAGTATCAATGAGATATACAGTTAATTACTTAAGGCCTGGGAGGAAAAGCTGGGTAGAGAGTTTCTTTGGGAAATTATGGAGTTCAAAAGCACTCATGTGTACGGGGGAGTTTGGAAAGCCTTATACATGTCCAGGGCAAGATGAATGCTCAGGAAAGACCTGAGAAAACCCTAAGCTTTCACCACAGGTCAATCTCTAGGCTCAGTGTAAGATAAACCTGGTTAAGTGTTGACAGAGTGCCTCAGCACAGTGCCAGCCATTCTGCAAAGACTGGGAAAGGTGTGTTTTTGGAAGCGTGGGTTTTTTTTTGTTGTTGTTGTTGTTATTATTATTATTATTTTTTAAAAAAATTTATTTTGTTTAGCCCTTAGTGTTCAAAGAAATATCAGTTAACACAGTAGCTGAACACAAACTAAAGGAACAGACACTTCAGTGATCACTCATAAAAAGGAATACAGTCATTGCAAAATTCATTTGGGAAAAAATCACTAAGCCAACAGATTATCACAGCCTTCAATAATTAAACAAACACAAACACTCAGAAGGGAGAAATCCAGCAAAAAGTGAGAATCTGATTTCTGGAGTTATCCAATTTTAATCTTCAAATTCCCAGCTTTCAACCAAAAAACAAACAAAAGCATACAAAGAAGTAGGAAAGAATAATCCATTTTTAAGAATCCATAAGAAAACTACTAGAAATAATTAATGAATTCAGCAAAATTGGGAAGTATAAGATTAATATGCAAAAGCCAGTTGTGTTTCTACATACAATTAACAATGTGAAAGTGAAATTAATAAAACAATTCCATTTATAATAGCATATAAAAGAATAAGATAACTGATTACAATTGAGTTGATTCTGACTCATGGTGATCCCATGTGTGTCAGAATAGAACTGTGCTCCATAGGGTTTTTAATGGCTGATTTTTTAGAAGTAGATTGCTAGCCCTCTTTTCTGAGGCACCTTTGAGTAGACTCAAAGATCCCACCTTTCAGTTAGCAGCCAAGCATTTTATTGTTGATACTACCTGGGGACTCCAAAGAATAAGATACTTAAGAAAAAATTTAATCAAGAATATGAAAGATTTGTACATTGAAGACTGCAAAACATTGCTGAAATAAATCAAAGAAGATCTTAATAAATGGAAATATATCTCATATTCATGGATTAGGAGACTTAATACTATTAAGATGCCAATACTACCACAGGTGATCTACAAATTCAAAACAATCTCTATCAAATTCTCACAGCCTTTGCTGAAGAAATGGAAAAGCTGATCCTCAAATTCGTATGGAATTGCAGAGGGCCCTGAGAAGCCAAAATAATCCTGAAAAAGAAAACACATTTGGAGGACTCACACTTCTGATTACGAAACTTATTATCAAGCTACTATAACCAAACAAGTGTGCTACTGGTATAAGAATAGATGTGTAAACTAGCAGAATAAAGTGGAGAGATTAGAAATAAACCCATACATTTATGGCCAGTTGATTTTTACAAGGGTGCTAAGTTTATTCAATGGTGAAAGAATAGCCAGTTCAAAAAATGGTGCTGAGCCAACTGTCTTTCCACATGCAAAAGAATGAAACCAGACCCCTACCTCACACCATATGAAAAAAGTTAACTAAACTGGTTCATAGACCTAAATATAAGAATGAAAATCATAAAACTCTTTTTTTTTTTTTTTTTAAATTGTGATTTGGCTGAAAATTTACAGAGCAAATTCACTTTCCATACAGCAGGTCATATACACGTTGTCTCATGAGATTGACCACAATTCACCACAATGCAACAGCTCCCCTCCAACTTCCTCTTGACAGTCACCTCTTCCCTGTGTCCATCCCTCTATACACCCCTGCCCCCTGAGCTGTCTCTCTGTGCAT
>NW_006921599.1:3715793-3717409 GCF_000298275.1 Orycteropus afer afer
TATTATGCCAATTGAGCTTGATGTCCCCTGTGACTATGGTCCCGAGCCCACAGGTTCAACTACTCGGTCCCTCTGGGTAGCTGGCTGTGACCAAGAAGTGACTACAACCTTGCCCCTTGTGAGCTCTAATATACACCTGGGAATTCACATCATACGAATATACTTACAGGACCACTGTCTGTTAACCATATACATGGTCTTGGGTACACTCCCCGCTTCATATGTTTGTCTTCATTGACAATGCCATACTGTATATGCAAAAGGGTTCATCTTTTTTGTCTATACCTCCCATATACCTCTCTATGTCTTCCTCTTCCTCAATGCCACTGTGTTCATCACTCACATTTGGTACATTGCCCTTCTCTTCACCCAAATCAATACTTATCTCTACCTATCTGACAGTGTTCCTTCCCCTCTCCTCCCACCCCTGGTAACCAACAAAGAAAATTTCCTTCCATAGATAAACCTTTCCTTGACTTACAATAATGGACAATATTTTTCCTTCTGTGATTGACTTATTTCACTTGGTATAATGTCCTCCAAGTTCATCCACATTATGCACTGTTTTGCCAGTTCTATGTTATTGTTTAGGGTTGCATAGTATTCCATTGGATGTATGTACCATAGTTTGGTTATCCATTCTTCAGTTGATGGACACCTAGGTTGTTGCCATCTTTTGGCTATTGTAAATAATGCTGTGATGAACATGGATGTACATATATTTATTTGTTCTTGTCCTGGATCTCACTTCTTTAGGATATATACCTAGTAATGGAATTGCTGGGTCAAATGATATTTCTAATTCCAAGTTTTGAAGGAATCACCACACTGCTTTCTACAGTAGTTGTATCATTTGACAGTCCCCCAGCAGTATGTGAGAGTCCCATTCTCTCCACATCCTCACCAGCATTTGTTATTTTCTGTCTTGTTGAACTTTGCTACTAGTGCTGGAGCAAGATGCTATCTCATTGTTGTTTTGGTTTGTGTCTCTCTAATAGCTAATAATTGTGAGCATTTCTTCATATATTTGTTGACCGCTTGAATATTCTCCTTGGTGAAGTGTCTATTCATGTCTTCTGCCCATTTTTTAATTGGATTGTTTGCCTTTTTTGTTATTGAGGTGTTGGAATTTTCTATAAATTCTAGAGATAAGTCCCTTGTCAGATATGTCATTGCCAAATATTTTTTCCCAATCTGTTGGTTCTCTTTTGACTCTTTTGGAGAAGTCTTTGGAAGCATGTAAAAATTTGGTTTTTAGAAGGTCCCAATAATTTGCTTTTTCTTCTGCTGTTTGTGCATTTTGGGTTATGCTTGGTAGTCTATTTATGCCATATATTAGGGCCCCTAAATTTGCCCCTAGTTTTTCCTTGAGAAACTCTGTAATTTTAGGTTTCACATTTAAGTCTTTGATCCATCTGGAGTTAGTTTTTGTGTATGGTGTGAGGTACACATCTTGTTTCATTTTTCTACAAATGGATATCCAGTTTTGCCTGCACCATTTATTAAACAAACATTCTGTTCCCCATTTAATGGATTTTAGCCCTTTGTCAAAGATCAGCTCACCATAGGTTGATGAATCTATTTCTGGGTTCTCAATCTATTCCATTGATCTATGT
>NW_006921599.1:3719025-3727961 GCF_000298275.1 Orycteropus afer afer
GCCCAGAAAGTGGGTGGGAGTTAGAGAAGGCCACTCCTCTGTTCACCAAGAGGGTGTGGGATATAAGAGTTACAAGGGAAATGTCGCACCTGTCCAGTCCTCTGGGTCTGGAATGTCCCTGGGCTTCCTGGCTAGTGGAGCCTGTTCTTAAGTCCCTGGAATCTGGAAGAATGCTGTTGCTTTAAATATCCATAATGGTCTTGCCACTTGTAAACATTCAAAATGGCTGTGCCCTCTGGACAGAGAAAAGTCCACAGCTCAGCCCACCTTCCTTTTCGCTGCTTTCCCATTTTATTCCCCAACTACCAGAGCAGTCCTCTGTGCAGTCCCTGGCTAGCACAGGCGACTTTTAGGTTAATTCTTAGGTCCTACCGCCACTCAGCAATATCCAAGCTGTCTGTGCTGTCAGGATTGCTGCCAGATCACAGCTCCATATTTCTCCTTTTTTGGTATTTTCAGGCAATTTCTTCTGTTAGTTGGAGTTCAGTCCACTTCTATATTCTTTCCTTCAAGGCTCAGGGGTCCAGCATTATCTTCTGTATCTGTGTTAATTGGTTCCCCTTTTCTTTGTTGAAGAGAGTCTGTGCAGTCTTTCTGCCTATTCAGCCATCTTACTAGAACTCATCAAAATCATAAAACTCTTAAAAGAAAACATAAAGGTACAACTTCATGACCTTAGATCTGGCAATAGATTCTTTGATATGACACAAAAAACATGAGCAACAAAAAAGAAAATAGATACATTGGGCTTCATGAGAATCATAAACTTTTTCGCATTTCAAAGAACATTATTGAGAATGGGAGAAAATGCAACATATGAATTTAATTATCAGAATATATAATTCATTACAACTCAATAACAAAAAAAGACAAACAACTTAATTAAAAAATGGACAAATGACTTGAATAGACAGTTCTCAAAAGAATATATACAAATGACTAATAAATACAAAAGATGCTCAACATTGTTAGTCATTAGGGCATACAAATGAGATTCCACATCACACTCACTAGAAGAAATTGGAATCCTTGTGCTGGTAGGAATTTAAAATTGTGTAATCACTGTGAAAAACAGTTTGGCAATCTCTCAAAAAAATTAAGAATAGAATTACCATATGAATTACCAGCAATTCCACTCCCAGTTATATTCCCCAAAGAACTGAAAGCAGGGACTCAAAATGATACTTGTACACAAATCTTCACTGCAGCATTATTCACAATAACCAAAAGATGGAAACAGCCCAAATGTACATCAACAAATGAATGGATAAACAAAATGTGCTACATCCATGCAATGAAACATAACTCAAGCATAGAAAGGAATGATGTTCTAATATATGTTATGACAAGGATGAACCTTGAAAACAGTATGCTGAATTAAATAACCCAGACATAAAAGGACAAATGTATAATTTTACTTGTATGAAATATCTGGAATACACAAATCATAGAGACAGAAAAGAAATTAGAAGTTACCAGGGGCTTAATGGAGGGGAGAATGGGGGGTTATTGCTTATGGGTACATAGTTTCTGATTGAGGTAATGAAAAAAGTTTGGACACAGATAGTAGTAATGGTTGCAGGACAAAGTAAAATACCGTTGAACTATACACTTAAAAGTGGTTAAAATGACAAATTTGTTATATTTACTTTACCATAATAAAATTAAAAAAGTTTCCCAGGGAAATTGATGACTGATGGGCCTTAAAGATGAGAGAAGTCTAATATTCCCATTTATATACTTACTATTTTGGGATGGCTGAAACATCCCTATTTTCCCAAACTTTCAGCAAATTTGGTGAGGAATACCAAGTGTTATTTTACACACACAGACATACACACATATAATAAAAAATCACTTATTGTGAATCTTAATATATAAAATTACTTTCTTGAACCAAAAATACTTATATCAGACCTTGAATATTTCAGTGCATATTTGTTCTATAAGTATAGAAATACTCTTCTACAAAACCTCATAATCTTTATCAACTATAATATATTTAAAAATGATATGATACATCTCTCTAGTGTATCATCTGTTTTCCAGTGTTGATAAATGACCCAAGTATGTCTTTTTTTTCCCCTGTAGACAGGGTCCAGTCTAGGGTCAGGCATTATAGGAAGTTGTCATGTCTCTTTTTGTTGTTGTTGTTATATGCCGTTGAGTCGGCCCCGACTCATAGCGACCCCTCCTTGGGTTTCCGAGGCAGTATCACTATGGAAGTAGGATTGCCCAACCTTCCTTCTGAGGAGTGGCTGGTGGGTTTGAACCGCCAGCCTTCTGGTTAGCATGTCTCTTTAGCCTCCTTTAATCTGAAACATTTCCACAGCCTTTTCTTGTCTTTTAGGGCATTGACACTTTTGCAGAATGTTTCCTCCCACCTTTTAAAAGTAGAGCAAACAATCCTCATTTTATATTTAGCCAGTATTTCCTCATGATTAGGTGAGGAAAGTACATACATAGGTGATACTGTGATTGTCTTGGGGTCTCATTTCTGAAGGCATAAGATGTCCATTTGCCCCTTGGTGATGGTGGTAATTTTGATCATCCCATCCTGTCAAGATGGTGTCTGTTTCTCCACTGTATAATCGCTATTTGCAACTACTATGCAATGAATAAGCAGTCTATGGGGAGACTAACGTATGTTTTCATGCCATTTGGAAACACCAGTCATGGGGAGAGGGATGAGAGAGACAGGCAGACAGACAAACAGACAGAGAGTGGAGAGAAGCTCTTTCCTTCTGTGGAAATGTGAGGAGTGTGGGTTATGTGTGGTTTCTATGTGACACTGGAAAGTCTGCAAATCTTTTAGTTATGAAGGCTTACTGACATCTTGTTAGGGCCTAGACACTGTTCTCAGGAAGGGGAGCATTTTGGTATTAAATATTTCTAGGTGGGAAGAAGCCATGCTTGCATCTATGAAATTATGACATGGCCGAGATGTGTCCTGGAAGAAGAAAAATGAGATCCTGATACTTAATGTTATCTCTGACTCTCTCTCTCTCACCCCTCTCCCCATGACTGGTGTTTCCAATTGACCTGAAAACATACTTTAGTCTCCCCATAGACTGCTTATTCATTGCATAGTAGTTGCAAATAGTGATTATACAGTGGAGAAACAGAAGCCATCTTGACAGGATAGGGTGATCAAAATTACCACCACGCTTAAATATATTGCAATAGGTCTCATGCCATATTTCAGGAAAGGACTTTAGTTCCCTGAGTGGAGACTGACAATAGCAGAGATGCGATCTTGGGCTGGTATCACACCAGAGCCTAGGGGAAGTTGCAGGAACTGATGATGGAGGATTTTAGCAATGGCAAACAGAAGAACTTGTTCCACCCCAGCAACCCTGGCACTGGGTGTATATAGAAGAGAACTGGCTATGAAGGCAAATCAAAAGAGCCACACATTCAGGGCCCACCATATTCTACTATGGAACACTATTAGCTCAAGGAGGAGTGGAGCCCAATGTCTTTTTATACATCCAATTGTTGACTGAGCTCCAGGCCCTCACATGGACAAAAGGTTAAACACGCACACACACACACACACACACACACACATGATTAATGATAGCAGAATTTAAAAAACTGAATAATTTATGCAGAAAAAATTATATGAAGAGGGCAGTTAGGACCCAGATATTCAAATGACAGATTGCTAAATAGTTTCTGACATTAGGCATCAAATTTTTCTCTATCTTGGCAGTAAAGGCAAAAAGGAAAAGATGATCATTAATTGCAAAATTCTCATTTTCTGTGAGGAAAAGCTTATCAATTACTCAGGAGGAATTAACCCTCCCTGAATACTCTACTTATAATTTTCTTATTGGTAATAAAAACTTTTCTTCCATTTAGCCTCTTGCTCATTTTCTATGTTCTTGTTGATTTTCTCATAGATGCCATGGTTGAAAGGTCTATATGTACTGCAATGTGCTGAAGACATGAGTATCAGGATGGAGAAGTAACAAAAATGTTGGGTCATGTTGGGAGAGCACACATCAAAGTCATTCAAAATGACTTCTAAATCCAGGACACAGGATTTTGTCTAGCTACATTGGCTTCATCAGAGACTGCATTGGGGCTGGAGGCCACAGGAAGCTATTAAACTTGGAATCTCACATTTCAGAACTTACAGGAAAACAGCAAAATCACATAGTCATACAACAACAACAAAAAAGGCACTAAAACAAATCATGGAAAATTGCTCACAGCAATGACTTGTAAACACTCTAAATCCAGTCCTTTGGAGGAATTTCAGGTTTTATTTGTTATCTTTAAGGATTCTGCAAAACTTACTTCGTTTTGATTTTTTATTGTGATTTGAGTGAACGTTTACAGAGCAAATTGGTTTTCCATTCAACTGTTCACACAGGTTTTGTTTCATGACATTGCTTGCAATCCCCACAATGTAACAGCTCTCTTTCCACTTCCTCCCAGTGGTTACATTTCCGTTTGTCCTTCTTATCTATCCCTTCCTACCTTCTGAGCTTTATCCCTGGGCAAATGCTGCCCTTCTGATCTCTTATGGTTGATTGTTCTAAGGAGTAAGTACATCCATGGTGTTATTGTTCATCCTATAAGCCTGTCTATTGTTTGACTGAAAATTGAGCCCTGGGGCTGAGTTCAGTTCCAGGTTTGAAGGGTGACTAAGGGTTATAGTGTCAGGTGTTCCACCAGTGTCTATCAGACCAGTAAGCCTGGTCTCTTTTTTTTTTTTTTTTGAGTTTCATTGCACATTTTTCTCCCGCCCTATCTGGAGCCTTCTATCATCATCTCTTTCAGAGTGGTTGGCATTGGTAACCAGATACCATCTAGTTCTGATCTCAGGGTCATGGAGGCTGAGATTAATATGGTCCACTAGTCCCTTGGACAAATTGTTTCTGTGTATCTTTGATTTTCTTTGCTCCAGGCAGGAAAAGACCAATACTTGCAACTTAGATGGCTGCTCCCAAGCTTTCAAGACCCCAGTCGCTGTTCACCAAAGTAGAATGTAGAACAATGTCTTTTTTTGTGTGTGATTTGGGTGAAATTTTACAGAGCAAATTCGTTTTGCATTCAACAGTTCATACATATTTTGATTCATGACATTGAATACATTCTCCACAACGTAACAGCTCTCTTTCCACTTCCTCCCTGTGTAACCTTTTCTGTGTCCTTCTTTCCTATGCATTCCTGCCTTCTGAGTTTTCTCCCTGCACAAATGCTACTCTTCTGATCCCATGGTTGATTGTTCTAAGGGGTGTACCTACCTGGTGTAATTTTTCACCTGCTAGGCCTATCTATCGTTTAGCTGGAAGTTAAGACACAGGAGTGAGTTCAATTCCATGCCTGAAGGGAGACTAAGAGCCATAGTCTTGGGGGTTTCATTAGACTCTGTCAGACTAGTAAGCCTCATTTTTTTCTATGATTTTGAGTTTTGTTCCACATTTTTCTCCCACTCTACCGGAATCTCCAATTTTGATCCCTTTCTGAGTGGTTGACAGTGGTGACTGGGCACCATCTAGTTCTTCTCGTCTCAGGATCATGTATGTAGCTGAGATTCACATGGTCCACTAGCCCCCTGGACTAATTATTTCCACACATCTTTGGTTTTCTATTCTTCTTTGCTCCAGTTGAGGAGAGACCAATTGCTGCACCTTAGATGGCCACTCGCAAGCTTTTAAGACCCCAGTTGCTATTCAGCAAAGTAGGATGTAGAGCATTGTTTTTGTGTAGGATGTTATGCCAGCTGAGCTTATTGTCCCCCGTGACCATAGTCCTGAGTCCATGGGCCCTGAAATTCATTCCCTCAAGGTGTTTGGCTGTGGCTAAGAAGTTATCATAACTTTGCCCCCTGTTAGCTCTATTAAGGACATTCTTACAGCACATACAAATATGCATATAGACTTATATATGGTCATGGGTATATTCCCTTTTGCCTAGCCATACCTGATCATTTAGCTTGTCTACCTATATATCCATCCATAGATTAATGTTTGTTATTACTGATAATGAAGTATTATTTATGGAAAAGTGTTTACGTTTGTTTTCTGTACCTCTTGTACACCTCTCTGTGTCTTCCTTTTCCTTAGTGTTATTGTACTGATTACTTGCTTTTGGTATATTCCCTTTCCCTTCACCCTAAGCAATACTTGTCTCTTACATCTATCTAGCAATTTTTCCTCCCCTCATCTCCCATCCCTGGTAACCAACTGTGGTGGTTATGTTTGTGTGTCAACTTGGCTGGGCCTGGTTGAGTGGCTGGGCAGCTGGTGATAGTTATTCCCCATGATAAGATTGGCAATCAACTCCATGGTGGGATCTACCACAAGTAGCTGAGTAGTTGCTTTGGGTATGTGGTCTGCTTCCTGTAATATAAAAAGAAGCTTTGGGAATGGTCTCTAGCTTATGGCATGCTTGGACCCTGCATGTAGCCATGTTCATCAGCCTGCCATGCTCTGCCAACCTGGGGACTTACAATGGACTTGAATTAATGGTCTGCCATTTGGTTTGGTAACATCAGGACTTTGCCTTTTTATTTGTCAACCTTGGGCTTGGAAGCCTCAGCAGCTGGCAGCTGTCTGAGTGAAGAAAAGCATCTATCTTCAGTGGGCTGGGAGCTGGAGGCAAAACTGAAGCCCAAGGCTGAGGGGCTTTCACCCAGCCCCTAGAACCTGGCAGTTTGAACTTGGATTTAAAGTCTCCAAATTGTAAGAGAATAAACTCCTGTTTGTTAAGGCCATCCCATTTGTGGTATATTCCTGTCAGAGTGGCACTAGGTAACCAGAACGTCAAAAAAGAAAGTATCCTTTCATGTGTAAACCTTTCCTTGACTTTTTATAATAGTGGACTCATATAATATTTGTCCTTCCATGATTGACTTACTTCACTCAGCATAATGTCCTCCAAGTTTATCCACATTAGGAGGTGTTTCGTGGATTCTTCATTGTTCTTTAACGTTGCACAGTGTTCCATTGTATTTATGTACCATAGTTTGGTTATCCATTCATCTGCTGATGGGTACTTATGTTATTTCATCTCTTTGCTATTGTAAATACTGCTGCAATCACCATGGTTGTACATATATCTATTTGTGTCCTGGCTTTCAAAACTCTATGATATATATCTAGTAGTGGCGTAGTTGGATCAAATAGAATTTCTATTTCCAACTTTTTAAGGAAGCACCATACTGTTTTTCACAGTGGTTGTACCATTTTACAGTCCCACCAGCAGTTCCGATTTTACACACCCTCACCAGCATTTGTTATTTTCTGTCTTGTTGAACTTTGCTATTATTACTGGGATGAGATGATATCCCACTGTTATTTTAATTTGCATCTCGATAATGGCTAACCTTCACTGAAAGAATTGGTGAAAAACAAGGCTCTAGGAATTAAGAGAATACCCATTGAGGTGTTTCAGCAAAAGGATGCAGTACTGGAGGCACTCACTTGTTTATGCCAAGAAATTTGGAAAATAGCTACCTGGCTAACTGACTGGGAGATATTCATATTTATGTCCATTCCAAAAAAAGGTGATCTGATAGAATGCAAAAATTATTGAACAATGTCATTAATATCACATGTGAGTAAAATTTTGCTGAAAATAATAAAAAAATGGTTGTAGCAATATATTGACAGGGAACTGCCAGAAATTGAAGCTAGATTCAGAAGTGGGCTGATGTCAGATGGATCTTAGCTGAAAGCAAAGAATACCAGACAGATGTTTACCTGTGGTTTATTGACTATGTGATAGTATTCAACTGTGTAGATCATAACAAATTATGGATGACATTACAAAGAATGGGAATTTCAGAACAGTTGGTTGTGCTCATGAGAAACCTGTACATAGAACAAGAGGCAGTTGTTTGAACAGAGCAAAGGGATACTGAATGTTTTAAAATCAGGAAAGATGTGGTCATGGTTGTATCCTTTCACTGTACTTATTCAATCTGCATGCTGAGCAAATAATCCTAGAAGCTCGACTATATGAAGAATGTGGCATCAAGATTGCAAAAAGACTGGTTAAAGCTTTGCTGGTCCAACAGAGCCTGGTGAAACCACTGAGACTATGGCCCCTAGCTGCCCTTCAGGTCTGGAATTGAACCCACACCTGTGGTTTCCAGCCAAACAAAGTACAGGCAAGTGAGTTAAACATTTACCTCAAGTAGACACACACCCTGGAGAGAACAATCATGGGAGAAGGAAGGGCTGCTTATGCACAGGGAGACAGCTCAGGGCGCAGAAGAGTATGGAGGGATGGACACTGGGAAGAGGTAACTGTGGAGAGGAAGTGGGAGGGGAGCTGTTGTATTGTAAATTTTGGTCAATGACATGAGACAAAGTATATGTGAACTGCTGTATGAAAAGTGAATTTACTCTGTAAATCTTCACCCAAATCAAAATAAAATTAAAAAAAAAAAAAAAAGACTGGTTAACACTCTATGATATACAGATGACACAACCTTGCTTGCTGGAAGAGAAGATAACTTGAAGAACTTACTGATGAAGATCAATGACTACAGTTTTCTGTATGGATTACACCTCAGTAGAAAGAAAACAAAAATCCTTACAACTAAACAATAAGCAACATCATGATAAATAGAGAAAAGATTGAAGTTGTCAGGGATTTCATTTTACTTGGATCCACAATCAATGCCCATGGAAGCAACAATCAAGAAATCAAATGATGTATTGCTCTGGGTACATCTGCTGTCAAAGACCTTTTTAAAGTATTCAAGAGCAGAGATGTCACTTTGAAGCTAAGGTGCACCTGACTCAAGCAATGGTCTTTTCAATAGCCTCATGTGGATGTGAAAACTGGATATTAAATAAGGAAGACCTAAGAAGAATTGACTCGGAAGGAAGGTTGGGCATTCCTACTTCCGTAGTGATACTGCCTCAGAAACCCAAGGAGGGGTCGCTATGAGTCGGGGCCGACTCGATGGC